>NC_071991.2:116497500-116806250 GCF_028885655.2 Pongo abelii
CATTTCCCATCATGTAAACCTCTGAACCCACATATATACAGAACATGGACAAAACTACACACTGCTTCCTGCTACTAATAATAATCAAATAAAAGATAATCCCTTAGTAGGTAAACTCAACCTTAAACAAATTTAACTCATATTAGGTGAGTAAACAGATGGAGCTGGCATAGTGCCTTAAAGGTCAGGAAATTCAGACTTGGTAGAGCTGATGAGGTGGAAAGGCAAGAGTATACCAGAGCCGAGGATTGTCTGGAGAAAAACTCTTTGTTTCTATCCTCACCTTCAGTAATGATCTTGGATTCTTAATGGAAAGTTTTGAACAAAATCCATATTTTATGATGATATATCATGAAAAGAAGAGCCAAATCATAGAATACAAAACGGACTGTGTTGATTAAACACCTGTAGTACTTAGTATTTATCTTCCTTAACTTTACAAGGTTCTGCCTATAAAGCCAGCAAAATGGATTAAAAACAGATTTATGAAGTAGTTGATATTATTACTTTGTAATTTTAACTATAGTTTATCGTAAATAAAATATTAGGTATTTTTATTTTGGATTTGAAGAAAGCATACATAAAGTTATTAAAATTAGTGAGCAACCTATCTGGGATTGACTTTTGTTTTAAGATTTCATGTTCTCGGAAACACAAAGTGTACGTGTAAGGAGTTGTTGGTTCTGAGATTGTAAATACAAATAAGGCGCTTCCCTTTATTTGCTTTTATGTCTCTTCATTATTCATTCTTTTGAAACAATGATTAAAAGTGAAGTTGTTGGCAAGAAAAGCAGATGGTTTTTACAGCAAATAATTATATTTTCCCATAAAACACATAGAAAATGGGGATTTGTTGGACAACCTCATGTATTTGGTTTAAAATATTCTGTTGTCAAATCCATTTTACTCAACTAACAGAAGAGAATTTGTGTTAACACTAAGATAATCATTATTCCTTTTCTCATTGGTCATGTCCACAATTAGCAAATGCCTTTTTAATTTGAGAAAATCAAGTAAGAAAAAATACTTGAGATAAAAATGTTAGTATTGTTATGGGATCTTTGGGTGTTGCTTTTCTGGCCAGAAACCTCTGTGGCCGATGGTGCCTTTTCCCGAGTTCTTGTCCTCCACCCAGGAAGAATGAGGTACGCAGACAAGTGGAGGGAAAGCAAGATGAAGAGGAGCTTTATTGAGTGTTAGAAAAGCTCAGAGGAGACCTGCAGGTGGGTAGCTCCTCTCTATAGGCAGGTCATCCCTTCAAGTGTTCAGCTCTCAGCAGAGAGGAGGCCCTGGAGAGGCAGGAAGCCCTGCCAGTTTTCCATGGGCGAGCCTGTAAAAGGCACCACAGTCCCTATTCCAGTCTGTGTTACCGGCAGCCTGGCCCCTAGCTTTCAGGCCCTCCCTGGACTGAAGGTGGGGCCTCACTGGAGACCCATCCCCTTTTTAATATGAGAAAATCAAAGAAGAAAAAATATGTGAGATAAAAATGTTAGTATGACTAATCTTCCTTAAGTTGATTATTTACATATGACTCTTTTATAAACCCATAAACAAAAGAGTTTACCTTGTGTTTAACAGAGAACAATCTTCTCCATTATTAGTCATTAATCTGAATTTACTTTTTCTTTCAGTCTACTTTAGCATGCAGTTAAGAGTCACAATTATGATGCCAATATGTGTTTCTGGACTTCAGAAGAACTTAATACCACCTCAGTATACCTTGCCTTGTGGGTTATCAATAAATATTTCATATCATTTTGTTTCTTTAAGTCTTAGAAATATGTCATGTGAAGTATTAAGATAGTCATAGTTCTCCAACCTGAAGAATATATTATGTGAGAGAATTAAATAGCTTTTCCTGAATAATTTTTTCATGATAAAAGTCACTTAAAAACCTGTGAGCAGATCTCATTTCCTAGAGCACTACCAGCTCCCGTTCCTTTTCTATACAATTTGGCTTTGAAAATCCATTATCTATCTATATATTTTTATCAGTGTAGTTTAAAAAAGTGGCTGGTCATTCTTCACTGCTGAAGCATGTTGAAAGTCATTTCTACTTACCAGATTCAGTAATTGGGCAAGAACAAATAAAGTACATAGGAATCAGTGTCTCTGCAAAGAGACTAGTATAATTTTTGCAAACACTATCACTAATTTGTTTTATTTTCATGTGTACATCCACAAGATTGAACAAGTTGAGCACTTGATGCAAAAAATATAATTTGATTATTTTCCTTTCTCTGAAGATTTCCTTGTTATGTCTGCACGGGTTGGATACCAAAGGGTCTATGATCTCATTGGTCATATTGTAAAAAGTCCTCTGGTCACAGTGGCCCACAGAATATTCTCAGTATATAATTATCAAGTTTTTTAGCATAAGCCAAACTTACAAAATCCTGTTCATTATTCTGGAGTACCTTAGGATTATTTACAGCAATAGTAAAAGAGAGAAATTTCTAATTAGAAAACATAAATTTGTTTATGGAAATTCAACTTTATTCTTTACATTTGCTAATTTCAGGATTGTACTTGGGCAACTGAGAAGAAAATGAGGGTGTAATTACAAAGACACTTCTTGAATAGTACCATCTTGAGATGTTGACATTCTGTAGGCTCAGCAGGTGTTCAAAGCTGACACATTGTTTCATTAAGTGCTTTGGTGGAATAAAGTCTGGTTTTCTAGGAAACAGCCCCTGACATGATGTGGTTTACCTAACGTAGTGATTCTTTTTTTTTTTTTTCTTGAGATGGAATCTCACTCTATCGCCAGGCTGGAGTGCAGTGGCGCAGTGGCGCGATCTTGGCTCGCTGCAACCTCCGCTTCCCAGGTTCAAGCGATTCTCCTGCCTCAACCTCCTGAGTAGCTGGGACTACAGGTGCGTGCCACCACGCCCAGCTAATTTTTGTATTTTTAGTAGAGACGGGGTTTCACCATGTTGGCCAGGATGGTCTCGATCTCTTGACCTTGTGATCCGCCCACCTCAGCCTCCCAAAGTGCTGGTATTACAGGAGTGAACCACCTCGCCCGGCAATGTAGTGATTCTTACCCGAATCAATAATGAGTCTCAGCCCCTGATCACTTCTCAGGCTGTGACTGTGGCACTTCTCTCTTTCTGGTTAGAAGTGAGTTGAAGAAGAGCAAGAGAATGTTCAGAGAAACATGGGAGTAACTAATATAATCTCCCTTCTCAAATTATGTATTACCAGAATTCCTTTTTCTTATGGCCATGATCAACTAGTGCTGACAGAAGTATTATTACTTATACTGTTCATGTTATTATTCATTTTCCTTGATTATTCTTGATGCTTATTATTGTTAATGCGAATATTTTGATTATTTTCTATTTCCCATTTTCTTAATTTCTGTTAACTTTTAAATACATATTTATTTCATATACCTAATACATTTAGTTTGTTCTTTTAGCTTCCAAACAAAATTATCAACATAGAAGAGACAACACAATTTTAAAAATCTACAGTAGGGCAGCAAACAGTTTCTGCATTTGAAATAACAACAAATGTTAGAATAATTATTAGTATGTTTTTATGTCTTTGTGCCACATACTGTGCTATGAATCACTTCATTACCCAGTAGGGTAACTTAATGTTATGTTTAGGCTGAGTGCAAGGAAACCAGGAATATCCAATAAAGGAATGGGTATTTACATCCGAAAGTATTGGGAAAATCATGGCGAAGGAGATGACTGTATTACATAGAAACATGGAAGGAAATTATAGGAAAAGGGCAGAGCACAACTAAACACACAAGCAAGAAAGTAAATGGCTTGCTTTGGGAATAGCTAGCAACTTTTCTTATTAACACCATATGATCAAAATTATAATGAAATTTTAAAAAAATGAAACAATGCAGATGTTTATGAAAATAAAAAGGATAAAGAAGAACTGAGAATTTTTGTCTTGATTGTAAGCCTCTGTGAAAACTGTTAGATGTCAAATTTCACAAAAAGATGTGGAGAAGAATATTCATTATAGAAAACAATAAAACAGGAGTTAAAGGCCAAAAATTCAAGCTAAAAGCTGTTATAAGAAATTGATAAACAGTACTGTACTCTATGAATCTATCTATGTCCTTATCTATGCATCTATGTTTCGCAGAATGCAAGTGGAGGCTCTGAAACTTCTTATCCAGCCTCCTTTACCTTTCCTCCACCTTTCTTCCTGTCAATAAAAGGAAAACTCTATTTTAACTCAGAAATATTTTGCTCAGAAAAGATCTCAGAAAAAAATCTCAGAAGTGTTTGTGGTTCAAAAATCTGTTTCCTTAAAAACTTAACTTTTAAATACAGTGAAAAGTATTAGATCCTCTTGTACTTCTGATTAAACATCTTTCTAACTTATAAAACTAATTTGTAATAGTATCCATACTCTTTCCAAAAATGTTCAATATGCTTCTTTATTAAAATAGAAGACATATGAAGAATTTACCATAATGAAAATATCTTATATTGTTGATTGAAAATATTTCACTAATTATTATGTTTCAATGTCTGTGACTGTAAAAATGAGAGAATTATACTAAATAATTGAAATAGACTTTGCTAGCTCTAATTGATGTGAGTCAATGCATTTTTGTTATTATGAAATAAAAACCCAGTACATTTGTAGAAATATAAAAATGATTTCTAAATTCTGTAATTAGGTTACATCTAATGAAATTAAACATTTTATTTTATTATTTTTCTCTTCATTGGCCAAATGTTACATTTCTCTAATTAAGTAATAGGTGGGCTAATAGAAAACACCTTATATTCAAATATCTGTCCTTAATGTTTTAATGGACAACTATACATTTTCCAAGTGCTGAAATAGGAAAAATAAAATGTATTAGAAACTTTGAACCTGGTCCTCAAAGCAATACCTATTTCTGAGTAGCCAATATCACCACATAATTCTGTTGTGCAATGAAACTCAGAAAGTTTTGTAGTTGTTGTCTTTAAGACACTCTAAATCTAAATATGTAGGGTAAACCACTATGCTTCATTGCCAGGGAATTAGGCATACTGATTAAAAGTCTTTCAATAGTAATAAGACTCATCTATATATCTCTCAAAATAATGCCACCAACTCCCTCGCACATACTTTCTTAAGTCAACATCCTCTCTTCTGCATTAAAAATGGAAAATAAATATTCTCTTTTTAAATAACTTCTATGTGTTCTGCTCAGAAGTTGTACCTCAGCCTCTTGTTTCCTCATTTATGTTCTGATCTGTTGTGAGCTATGGCCCAGTTGGTTGCTGGTTACCACTTAAACAGAGACATCTATCTCACTTTTTGCAAAGGATGAAGGGAAAGGTGATATAAACAAACCACATTTCATTCTACTGACTTCTACTTTTTCTCCACAGCAATACTGAACAATGCCATGTGAGTGGGTCTGACAGAAAAATTAAAGTTTAATTGTGCAGTAAGTATATGTGCAATAAATATACTGGGGTGCAAAACAACACCATATCTACTTATTTTTGAAACCGAATTCAAGCTCTCCCATGCAACTATTCTTAAGGATGGGATAAAATTCATTCTCAGTCATGAACAATGGTTGAAATGAGGAAGATTCCTATTTTTTTATAATCCTACTTAAGACTCTAGAAGAAAGACTATTCTTCAGTCCACCACACCAAGTCTGGAATGATGTGTTCATTGATCCAGGGTACCTTGAGATAGCTTCTCTCCTCTCTTTGACTCTAGCTTAAATTCAGTGATCATTTTAGAGCTGAAGAGTGGGACACCCTGAGTGCAGTCTCCAGGAGACAGCACCACAGTCACTCCTGGGGACTCAAGAAAGGGTATGACCCATAAAGTCTTAATTCTCTTCCTAGTTCCTGTTGGACACTTTTTAGACACCCATCCTCCTGCTTGTGCAAATTCTGCCAAAGTTTGTCTTTAAAATATACATTAATATCTTAGGGTAGAAAGTGTCTTCCTTGGATTAAAGACATTAACACATCTCTGAGGAAAGAAGATAGAAGTTCATCTTTTCGTCCTTCCACACACCCAGAGCAATGGGAACAAATCAAAATTAATTTATCAGTTATCATTCTGCCGCATACGATTTGTCCCATTGTCTAGCATGAAGAAAGCAAAAGTGTATGTGGATAGAAAGGGGCACCTAAACGTTTTACCATTCACATTGATCAAAGACTTGCACAGAGAAATGTAAAATTTTAATTGTTTATTTATCTTATTTTTTCCAACTTTTAGTTTAGATTCAGGAGGTACATGTGCAGGTTTGTTACATAGATATTTTGACTCATGCTGAGATTTGGAGTAAGAATGACCACATCACCCAGGCACTGACTATAGTTCCCAATAGTTTCATTTTCAACTTTTGCCCTCTTCCTCCCACCCACCTCTAGTAGTCCCCAGTTTCTACTGTAGCTATTTTTATATCCATGTGTACTCAATAATTAGCTCCCATATATAAGTGAGAACATGCAGTATTTGGTTTTCTCTTTCTGCATTAATTACGATAATGGCGTCTAGCTACATTCATGATGCTGCAAGGGACAAAATTATTTTTGTGTCTGCATTGTATACTGTATGGTATACATGTACTACATTTTCTTTTTTTTTTAAATCCACCTATGATGTGCACCTAGGTTGATTCCATATCTTTGATATTGAAAATAGTGTCTGTTAAATATGTGAATAGATTTGTCTCTTTGGTAGAACAATTTGTTTTGCATATATACTCAGTAATGGGATTGCTCGGTCAAATGATGGCTCTGTTTTTATTTATTTATTTTTTTCTGAGAAATCTTCAAACTGCTTTCCACAGTGGTTGAACTAATTTACATTCCTATCAATGGTATGTAAATGTTCTCTTTTCTCTGCAGCTTCACCAGCATCTGTTGTTTATTTGACATTTTAGTAACTATTCTGACTGATATGAGATGGTATCTTGCTGCGGTTTTGATTGGTATTTATCTGATGATGAGTTCTGAGGATTTTTTATATGTTTGTTGGTCATTTGTATGTTTATTTCTTCTATATATGTCTAGCTAGCTTCCAGCACCATTTAAATAAGAATTTCATTCCTCATTGGTTATTTTTGGTGACTTTATTGAAGACTAATTAGTTGCAGGTGTGCAGTTTTATTTCTAGGTTTTCTATTGTGTTCCATTGGTCTATGTGTCTGTCTTGTACCAAAACCATGCTGTTTTAGTTACTGTAGCCATATAGTATAGTTTGAAGTCAGGTAAGGTAGTGTCTTCAGCTTTGTTATTTGCTTAGGATTGCTTCAGGTATTCAGATTCTTTTATGATTCCACATGATTTTTAGAGTCTTTTTTTTTCTAATTCTGTGAAAAATGGCATTGGTAGATGAAAGGAATATTGTTGAATCTGAAGATTGCTTTGGGCAGATGGCTATTAAAGGTATTGATTGTTCCAGTCTATGAGCATGAAAAGTTTTTCTATTTGCTTTGGTCATCTATGATTTCTTTTAGTAGTGTTTTAGAGTTCTCCTTGTAGAGCTCTTTCACTGTCTTGGTATTATTCCTAAGTATTTTATTTTGTTTTTGGCTATTGTAAATGGGACTGCATCCTTGCTTTGGCTTTCAGATTGGTATGAATAAATGCTACTGATTTTTTTATATAGTATCCTGACACTAACTGAAATTATTTATCAGTTACTGATGCCTTTTGACAGAGCCTTTAGGGCTTGCTTTGTATAGAATCTTAACATTAGAACAGAGAGATTTTTGACATTTTCTTCCTATCGAGATGTCTTTTATTTTTTTCTCTTGACGGATCATTATGGCTAACACTTTCAGTACTATATTGAATAGGAATGGTGAGGGTGAGCATCATTGTCTTGCTCCAGTTCTCAAAAGGAATGGTTCCACTTTTTGCTGGTCCAGTATGATGGATGGCTGAGTTTGTTACAGATGGCTCTTAGTATTTTGAGGTATTTTTGTTTGGTGCCTTGATTATTGAGGAACTTTATGATGAAGCCATGATGGATATTATTGAGAACTTTTTCCAAATCTATTTAAATGATCATATGGTTTTTATTTTTAATTCTGTTTATGTTGTGATTTATATTTGTTGATTTGCATATGTTGAATCCAACTCACATCCCCAGAATGAAGCCTAATTGTTAATGATAAATTAACTTTTTGTTGTGCTGCTGGATTTTGTTTGCTAGTATTTTGTTGAGAATTGTTGTGTCTATGTTCATCAATGATGTTGGTCTGTAGTTTTATCTTTTATTGTTTCCTTGTCAGATTTTGGTATTAGGGTGTGATGCTGGTTTCAGAAAAGAGTTAGAAAGCAATCTTTTCTCAGTTTTTTGAATAGTTTCATCAAATTGGCACCAGATCTTATTTGTAATTTGGCTATGAATCCATCTGGTCCAGGGCTTTTATTGGTTTCTAGGTTTTTATTACTAATTCAATTTCAGCTCTTGATATTGGTCTGTTAGGGTTTCAATTTCTCCCTGAATCAATTAGGAGATTGTGTGTTTCCAGTATGTATTAGTTTGTTCTCACACCTCTATAAAGAACTAACCAAGACTAAGTAAATTTGTAAATAAAAGAGGTTTAATCGACTCACAATTCCTAGGGAGGCCTCAGGGAACTTACAGTTATGGCAAAAGGCAAAGGAGAAGCAAGCACCTTCTTTACAAGGCAGGAGGAGAGACAGAGAATGCAAGAGGGGAAATGTCATACTTTAAAATCATCAGTTCTTGTGAGAACTCACTCACTATCATGAGAACAGAATGAGGGTAACCACCTCCATGATCCAATGACCTCCTACCAGGTCCCTCTCTTGACATGTGGAGATTACAATTTAAGATGAGATTTGGGTTGGGACACAGAGCCAAACCATATCATTCTGCCCCAAACCCTCCCAACACTCCTATACTTTTCACATTTCAAAACAAATCATGCCTCCCTAACAGTCCCCCAAACTCTTAACTCATTCCAGCAATAACTCACAAATTCAAGACCAAAATGTCATCTGAGACAAGGCAATCCCATTCTGCCTATGAACTTCTAAAATAGAAAACAAGTTAGTTACCTCCAAAACACAATGAGGGTACAGGCATTGAGTAAATGTTCCTATTTTAAGTGGCAGAAATTGGCCAGAATATAGGCACCACAGGCCTCATGCAAGTCTGAAACCTGGCAAGGCAGTCATTAAATATCAAATCTCCAAAATAATCTCCTTTGCCTCTGTATGTCACTTCCAGTTCAAGTTGATGCAAGGGGTAAACTCCCAAGGCATTGGGCAGCTCTGCCTCTCTCTCTCTCTGATTCTGCAGGGTACAGGCCCCACAGCTGCTTTCACAGGCTGACGTTGAGTGCCTGCTGCTTTTCCAGGCGTATGGTGTAAGCTGTTGGTGGGTCTATCATTCTGGGGTCTGGAGGATGGTGGCCATCTTCTCACAGCTCCCCTAGAAAGTGCCTCAGTAGGGACTCTGTGTTGTAGCTCCAACCCCACATTTCCCCTCTGCATTGCCCTAGTAGAAGTTCTCCATAAGGACTGCATTCCTGCATCAGACTTCTGCCTAGACATCCAGGCATTTTCATACATCCTCTGAAATCTAGGCAGAGGTTCCCAAACCTCAACACTTGTCTTCTGCATACCCTCAGGCCCAACACGATGGGGAAGCCACAAAGGCTTGGAGCTTGCACCATCTGAAGCAAAGGCCCAAGATGTACCTTGTCACCTTTTATCCATGGCTGGAGATAGAGTGGCTGGGACATAGGGTGCCATGTCCTGAGGCTGCAAAGAGCAGTAGGGTCCTGGGTCGGCCCATGAAACCATTTTTCCCTCCTAGGCTTCCAGGCTCATGATGAGAGGGGCTGCTGTAAAGATCTCTGGAGATGCCCTGAATACATTTTTCCCATTGTCTCAGCAATTAACATTTGGCTTCTCAATACTTATGCAAATTTCTGCAGCCAGCTTGAATTTCTTCCTCCAAAATTGTTTTTCTTCTACCACATGGTCAGGCTGTAAATTTTCCAAACTTTTATATCTGCTTCCCTTTTAAACATAAGTTCCAAATTCAAACCATCTCTTTGTGAATGCATATAAATGCATGTTTTCCGAAAAAGCCAGGTCACCTCTTGAATGCTTTGCCTCTTAGATATTTCCTTTGCCAGATACCCACATAATCTCTCTCAGGTTCAAAGTTCCACAGATCTCTAGGACAGGGGCAAAATGCTGCCAGTCTGTTTGCTAAGGCATAGCAAGAGTGAACTTTGCTGCAGTTCCCAATAATTTCTCAATATCCATCTGAGACCATTTCAGCCTGGACTTCATTGTCCATATCACTATCAGCATTTTGGGCAAAACCATTCAACAAGACTCTAGGAAGTTCCAGACTTTCCCACCTCTTCCTGTCTTTTTCTACTCCCTCCGAATGGTTCAACTTCTGCCAGTTAGCTACTTCCAAAGTGGCTTCTACATTTTCAGGTCTCTTTATAGCAGTACCCCTACTTCTGGTACCAATTGTCTGTATTAGCCTATTCTCACATTGCTATAAAGAAATATCAGAGACTGGATAATTTATAAATTTATAAATTATAATTTATAATTGACTCACAGTTCCATATGGTTGGGGAGGACTCTGGAAACTTAACAATCATGCTGGAAAGCAAAGGAGAAGCAATCACCTTCTTCACAAGGTGGCAGGAGAGAGAGAGAGTGTGAGGGGCGAATTGTCACATTTTAAAACCATCAGCTCTCATGAGAACTCACTCACTATCATGAGAACAGCATGGCAGAAACTGCTCCCATGATGCAATCACCTCTCACTAAGTCCCTTTCTCAACATATGGGGATTACAATTTGAGATGAGATTTGGGTGGTTAAACAGACCCAGGCCATATAACAGGAATATGTCCATTTCCTCTAGATTTTCTGGTTGGTGTACGTAATTGTCCCTGAGCACCTTTTGTATTTCTGTGTGATCAGTTATAATGTCATCTTTGTTATTTCTGCTTATTTGGATCTTTTTTACCTTTTTTTCTTTATTATTCCAGTAGGTGATCAATTAATCTTGTTTATTTTTTCAAAGACCCAACTTTTGGTAACCTTGATTCTTTGTATGGATTTTTGGTCTCAATTTAGTTCATTTCTGCTGTAATTTTAGCAATTTATTTTCTTCTGTTTGCTTTGGGGTTCTTTTGTTCTTTCTTTTCTAGTCCCTCCAGGTGTGATAATCGATTATTAATATGATATTTTTCTAATTTTTTGAGGTATCCATTTAGTGCTTTAAACTCTGTTTTTGCTGTATCCCAGGGATTTTGGTATGTTGTGTCTTTGTTATTCATTTCAGATAAGTTTTTGATTCTTGCCTTAATTTTGTGGTTTACCCAAAAGTCATTCAGGACCAACTTGTTTAATTTCCGTGTAACTGTGTGGTTTTGAGAGATCTTCTTGATATTAATTTCTAATTTTATTTCACCTTAGCCCAAGAATATGGTTGGTATGATTTTGATTTTTTTGAATTTATTGAGACTTGCTTTATGAGTATGTGGTCAATTTTGGAGTATTTTCTGTGTGCAGATGAGAAGAATGTATATTCTGTGGTTGGTGGTTAGAGTGTTCTGCAGATGTCTATTAGGTCCAGTTGGTCAAGTATCTAATTTATGTCCAGAAATTATTTGTTAAATTTATTGCTAGATCTGTCTAATGCTGTCAGTGCTGAAATCCTGTGCTATTACTGTGTGACTTGCTAATTCTTTTCTTGGGTCTAGAAGTACTTGTTTTATGAATCTAGGTACTCTCATGTCGGGTGTATGTATATTTTGGATAGTTAATTCCTCTTGTTGAATTTGAGCCCTTTATCTTTATATAATGCACTTTTTTTTCTCATTTTTTACTGTTGTTATCTTAAAGTATGTTTTATCTACTATAAGAAGATAGACCTCTGCATTTTTCTATAACTCTTTACTTTGAGCCTAGGATTGTCATTACATATGAGATGGCTCTCTTGAAGACAGCACAGAATGAGTCTTGTTATTTTAATCCAACTTGCCAGTCTATGCCTTTCAAATGGGGAGTTTAGATCATTTACCTTCAAAGTTAACATTAATATGTGAAGTTTTGATCCTATTGTGAAGTTGTTAGCTGGTTGCTTTGTAGTTTCTGTTTTCTGGTTACTATATAGGTACTATGGTGGGCTGTGCATTTAAGTGTATTTTTGGTGGTAGCAGGTATTGTTCATTTGCTTCTATGTTTAGAACTCCCATAAGGATCTCTTATAAGGCTGAACTTGTGGTAATGGATTGCCTTGGTGCTTGCTTATCTGGAAAAGATTTTATTTCTCCTTTGCTGATTAAGCTTATTTTGGTGGGATGTTAAATTTTTTATTGCAATTTCTTTTCTTTAGAATGCTAATAAATGGTCCCCAGTCTTTTCTGGCTTCTAACGTTTCTGCTGTGAAGCCTGCTATTAGCCTGCTGTATGTGATCTGGTCTTTTTCTCTAGCTGCATTGCAGAATTTTTCTTGAATGTTGACCTTGGTGACTATATGCCTTGGTGATGTTTACTTTGTATAGTTTCTTGCAAGTGTTCTGTGGATTTTTTTCTATCTGGATGTCTACCTCTCTAGCAAGATTAGGGAAATTTTCATGAATTATTCCATCAATTATCTTGAATTCTTTCCTCAAATATCCAGTTTTCTTGGTTGTTTATTTTTTTCCCTTCTCTCACTACTACTACAAACTACTGGTATGCCAGTAGTTTGTAGATTTAGCCACATTACATAATCCTATATTCTTCTAAGATTCTGTTCAATTTTTTGTTTATTTTTATCTGTGTTAGTTTGAAACTCTGGTGTTCAAGCTCTGAAGTTATTTCTTCTGCCTGATCCAATGTGTTGATAAAGCTTTCAAGTGTGTTTTGAAAGTTTGTAAGTTTCTCAATTTAAAAATGTCTGGTGATTTTAAGATTTTTATCTTTTTCTTCATTTTCTGGATTGCTTTAGAAGTTTCTTTGTGTTGATTTTCAAACGTTTCTTGGATCTCATTAAGCTTCTTTGCAATCTATGCTTTGAATTCTTTTCTGTTATTTATGAGTTTCCATGTTGGTTAGGGACCATTGCTGGATAACTAAGGCCATTCTTCGATGACGTTTTTGCATTTGGATTTTTCATGGTGCCAGTATTATTGCACTGGTTCCTTCCTGTCCAAAGATACTAGCACTCCTTAATATGTAATTATTATCATACTGGTAGAATCTGTTTTTACTTTTTCCCCTGTACTAATATCTCCCTATATATTTTTTCCCTTTCCCTTTCCATCCCTCCCTATGGGGTGTGACTGTAGAGAATGCCGAGTAGAGTATTTTGGCTTTGCTTCTGCAGCCCTGTGCACTTCCGTCAGTAGGTTTTATATTGGGCTGTGCAGTTTGACCCACCAGCCAGCAGATGGCGCATATAGGTAAGAGCCGGCTTTCTCGCTGTAGATGGGTATATACTTTATTCTTGTTTACTGTGAGTAACCCTCTCTTTTGCCTCAAGCAATGGGCTGTTTCGTGGAATGCACAGTGGTCTGAGTTCCCTTCTCATCATTAGGAGGGCAAGGCCCACGATGAGGGGCTAGACCTGGCAGGTCTGCCTATAGGTCCCCTGATGGCAGGCAAAAACACCAGCACCAAGGGAGAATCCAAAGTAGCCACCAAGTCCCCAGAGGATTGTCTAAGAGTAGAGCTGGGAAGCCTTCTCAGCCCCAGGGTCTCTGCATAGGGATGGGACAGCCTAAACTACTAGTCTTTGAGATTGTTTCAGTTGCCTGGAGATCTTCCTGAGCGTCAAATGTTAAGTGGCCCTCTGCACCAAGATCTTCGCACAGGAGAGGTAGGCCACTCAGGCTGCTGGTCCAAGTGAGCTAGTGCTCCGAATTCCTGGAGATCTGCCTGGACATGAAGCAGAGAAGGCCTTCCTGCACCAAGATCTCTGCACATGAAGGGTGGGGTAGCTCATCTTGCTGAACCAGGTGAACGTGTGTTCTGAATATCTGAAAACCTTCCGGGGTGTGGAGCGTAGAGAACTTCTCTGCACCAAGATCTCTGTACAGGAGAAATGTGGTGACTCAGGTTGCTGAACCAGGCAGGTAGCTTCTCTGAATGCCTGGAGATCTGCCTAGGTGTGGAGTGGAGAGAGCCCCACTATACAATGATCTATGCCCAGCAAGGGTGGGGCATCTCAGGCTGCTGAGCCAGGCAAACATTTGCTTTGAATGCCTGGGTGGAGGGGCAAGGGCCTGACTGTCTGTTTCCACGAG
Source organism: Pongo abelii (assembly GCF_028885655.2). Lineage (NCBI taxonomy): Eukaryota > Metazoa > Chordata > Mammalia > Primates > Hominidae > Pongo > Pongo abelii. The sequence goes on from NC_071991.2 coordinate 116,511,761, forward strand.
GAGTAGGGCATCTCAGACTGCTGATCCAGGCAAGAAGTTACTCCAAGTGCCTGGATTTCTGCTTGGAGGTGGACTAGAGAGGGCCCTGCTGCATCACTGTCTCAGGAGAAAAGGCTGGGGTGCCCTGCAATGGCACACAGACTGGTTCCAGGTTGCCTACCTGACGCTGGCTACAAGTGTCATTGCCCAGGAAAAACTACCACTGTAGCAGCTCTCCTGCCTCCGGCCTGTGACGGGGGAGAGCACAATTTCAGCACTTACATTTCCTGATGCGCTTTCCACAGATCTGGCTGTGTAAGTCCCTACCCTGCTCCAGATTAGGCACTCCAATCTCTGGCCCAAGACTGAAATGACTGAGCAGCCGTGCTGCCGAGTCACCAAAAGATGTCTAACTGTGTATGTGCCTGAATTAAAAATGATGTGCTGCTCTTGATCCTGCATCTGGGAAAATGTCTGCAGCTCTTCCAGGTGCCTTTTCCTCACAGTGTCTCCAATCCTCTCTGTAAGTTAGCTCCAGGGCTAGAAAGAAACAACATGCTCTCCCTTGGCCTAAGTTGCTTGGATCCCCACTGGAAAAGTTAGTCACAGCCGGAGGGTCTCTGCCTGTCTCCTGGGCTTTACTCACTCGGCCAGACACTGTTATGGAGGCTGTTTACCCAAGTTCTTCTCCCCATGACCTGGGGTTTCCTTAAAAAATCTAGTGGATTCCCGTTTTCCTTTTTTACTTAAAGCTCACAGAGTTTATCTTTATGGACTATCACGCTATTTCCAATTAGCTGAGACGTGCTAAAAACCTCAAATCTATCGTCTTGAAGGAAAACTACAATGTTAGTAGTACTATCTATTATGAAAGAAAGAGACAAAGAAAGGTAGCAGTACAGTGTAGTAAAATAAAAATTATCTTTGAAATTTCAGTTGTGGATTTGAATGTGAAATTAGAAGTTTCTGAACACATCAACTTGAGAGGTTGTTGTATGTTTCTTCCACTTGTTCTACTATAAATGGGGGTATATTATATTATTAAGAGTGCCATAACATAATAGCACAGCCTGGGTAGCTTAAACAACTGAAATTTATTTTCTCACAAATCTGGAGGCTAAAAATCCAAGATTAAGGTGTCAGCAGGTTTAGTTTTTTCTGAGGCCTCCCTCTTTGACTTTTATATTGCCAACCTTTCCTTTTTTCCCCATATGATTTATTTGTCTCTGTTGTCTGTGTCCTAATACCCTCTGCATAATAAAAGGACACAAGTCATACTGGATTAGGGCCCGTGCTAATGACCCCATTTTAACTTAGTTACCTCTTCAAAGACCCTATCTCCAAATACAGCCACATCATTATGTATTGGGCATTAGGGCTTCAACATTTGAATTTGGAGAAACAATGCAACCCATACATGGGATAATGACATTTATCTCATATGATTTTTGTGATGAACACAGAATAGTGTGTTTATTCATTCCTAGTGTTGGAACAGTGTGTTATTTATAGCTTTGGGGATATGATCTATAAAGCAGCTAACTATATTTTTCGTACATATTTGGGTGGATTTGTGTTTTCATTTGTCTTGGATAACTTCCAATAAGCAAAAATGCCAGGTAGCATATTAAATTCATGTTTAAATTAAGATACTGCTAAAGTAGTTCCAAAGTGTCTGTACCAGTTTGTAGTCCCATCAGCAGCATTTGGAAGTTTAATTTGGTCTACTTCTTTGCCAGTACTTGATACCATTTTTTTTTTAATGTTAGCCATTGTGGTGAATATGTAGTGACATATAATTTTGATTTTTGAATTTGCAATTATAACTAGTGATGTTGGCTTTTTTTCATGTGATTATTGGCCATTTGCATAGCTTCTTGGAAAAATGGTCAAATCTTTTGGGTTTTTTGGTGTGTGTTAATTGGGTTGTTTGTCTGTTATTATTAAATAATATTAGTTCCTTAGATGTCTGTATACAAGTCAGTTAAAAGATACATGTTTGTCAAAAAGTTTCTCCCACTCTGCAGCTGGTCAATTTGTTTGGTTTTTGTAACTATGCCTTTTGAAGGACAAAAGATTGTAAACCTAAGGTCTATTTTACCTTTTTTTTTCTCTCTATACATAGGATTTATGTTGCCTAGTTTTAAAATAAAAATAACTTTGCTTCACCAAATATCACAAATATTTATTCCTATTTTCTCCTGGAATTTTAATAGTTTTAGTTTTTACATTTAGGTAAAAGACAAACTTTGAGTTAGATTTTTGTATATGGTTTGAAGAGAGTCATGGTTGATTATTTTCTATTCAGTTATTCCATACAATTTATACAAAACCTCTTTTCTGATTGAATTACTTAGACAGCTTTATACATTTTTCCATCTATTTCTCTTACGTATATTATAAACATCATAAGATAGTGTTACTTTTTTTAACAGCATATGCTTATCAGGAACTAAGATATTATTAATAAAGAAAAAAGCCAAACATATTATTTTCCATTTACTCAGATATTTTTTATTGTAAAACTCTTCTTTCTTTTCTGAGGAGTAGTTTCCATTTCACACATTTTTTTCTTCTGTTCTTAGACGCCTTCCTGCGTTGTTTCCTACAGTTCAGGTCTGCTGAAAATTGATTCTCTTACTTTTTTTATCTGAAAATATCTATAAGAAATCCTCTTTCTTGAATGATATTTTAGGTGAATATAGGATTCTTTAATTACAGATTTTTTTTTAAAAAAAAGAAAGCTGGAGATGTTCCACTCTCTTCCCTTCTTCATGAATTTTGATGAAAAGTTAGCAATTAAGCAGATTGTTGTTCCTGTATATCTAACATGTCATTTTTCATTTGTCACTTTCAATATTTGTTCTTTATCTCTGGCATTCAGCAGTCTGAATATGATGTTCCTGAGCTTGCACTTCCTTCTGTTTATTATGGTTGGTATTTGCTCAATATCTTGGATTTAGAAATTTCCATATCTTGCCAGATTTGGAAAACATGTAGAGAATAATATCTTCACCTTGTTTTTGCTCCATTTTTTAAAACTATTTTCTTTGTGATACCCTAATTATGCAATGTCCAAGGACCATTTGCTATAATCTAACAGGTCCCAAAGACTCTGTTCTTTATTTTTTATATTTTTCCTGTTTGCTATTTACTTGGATCCTTCATATTAATCTATCTTCAAGTATGCTTTCTCTTTATTCTGCCATTTGATTTGGCTATAAAATTTCCCATCTTTTTCCCCAGAAACTGCATTGCCCAGTTCTAGATTTTCCATTTTCATTGTTCTAAGTCTCAGCTCAAATCTATTTATCTGTTGAGATTTTTATTAATCACGCTTTATTTTCATGTATTTCACATAGTTATAACCAATTCTTTTAAATCCTTGCAATTTAGTTGAAATATGTGGTTCATCACATGTTCTTGGCTGAGTTTGATGTTATCCTCTCTGGCCCTTTTCCTTCCAGGGTTCCTCCACTCTTTTCAGTGTTCATGGTATACAATCTTTTCTTTCCCCATGCAAGGATGATTATTTCCACAAGTGTCTCCAACACATTTTTGCGTGCATCATGAACTGCTAGCTACAGGCTAAAATCTTAAATGGGAGGAGTCCTTATATATATAGTTCTTTGTATGCTCTCCTTCACATACTCAGTCCCCAAAGGGCACTGTTTTCTTTTGTTCCTTTTCCAGTACAACGAGTCTTCGATGACATCATTTTCATTCAATGTTGTTTTATTATAATGTTGATGAGAAAAAAAATATCCTTTCTAGCTAGGGCCACTGTCTGCGTGGAGTTCGCATGTTCTCGCTGTGTGTATGTGGGTTTCCTTCAGGTACTCTGGTTTCCTCCCAACTGCCAGAGATGTGCATATTAGATGAATTGGTGTGTCTTCATTGTTCTAGTCTGTGTGAATGTATTTTTGTGTATGAGTGCTGCTGTGATTAAATACAGCCTTGGCCAGGGTGGTTTCCACTCGGAGCCCTGAGATGCTCTAGGCACTTGCCACTCACAACCCTGAACTGGACTAAGCATGTTGGAAAGTGAATGACTGAATAAAAAATAATAATTGTAAAATAAATATTTGCCAAGTAAATGATAATCATACAAATGCATGATAGTAAACAATGTGGTCTAAAAACTTTCATTGAACCATCATGTTTTGTTATGGTTTTTGAACTGCTTGGAAGTAGGACATGCTGCTTACAATTTTCACCTTGCAAATATTTATTGCTTGATTTAAACCACCACCACTATGACCACCATCACTTACTGATTCACCAAAAATTGGGTCCATTATTATTTTATTTGTTTTCATTAATCTTTCTTAAATGCATATATAGCTCACATTTATTTCAATGTTTAATATTAGAAGTGACTTTTATCTTTATGTAGAAGTTTGGTGATTGTTTTGACCAGAAATATGCCATAGGAACTTAACAGTTTTTTGTATCTATCAGTATAGGGTAAAATTTGATTCTTTATACATTGTTCCTTTTTAATTCACAGTTTCCAAGAACAAGAACATGTCAATGCTGTAAAGGACTTACTATACTTTCAGGCAACTGTTTTTATATTATGTTTCAGTTGTTTTTCTGCAGGGAGTATTCCAATACAGTCATATCTATTGTAGTCAAATGTAGAAGTTACATAAATTATTTTTTGATGTCTGAATTTTGTGTGCTAATAAATGCAGAACATTATTACAGCTACATAAATAACCAATTATTAACAATCAACTACTGACTCTACTAAGGTATGGCTGAACAAGGGAGAGGATCATTCTCCAGATGTGCAAGTTATAGAAACAATTAAGTGGGCTAAATTAGATTAATAGTAAAAATATTGAGGCAAAACGAAGAATTTTCAGACTACAAGGTTTTTGGAGACTGGACATAAAAGCCATGATAGGATCTAAGACTTCTAGATTATTTTAAGCATAGAATACAGAATAGTCTGCAGTCAGGTAGTTGGTGTAGTTTTGGGGTGGTGATGGTAGTGACAGTGATGATGGTAAAAGTGGTAACAATGCTAGTAGTGATGATTATGTCATTAGTGGTGGTGAGAATAGTAGTATTGGGGTGCTGACTAAGGTAGAAGTGGTAATGGAAATGTTGTAATGATAATGAAGTCAAAATCTGGGAAAATCTATTTGAAGAATTGATTAGATAACAAGTTTCACAAGGGGATGAAAAGTCTTCCTTTTTCTAACATTGTGAAAATCGTTCTCTTAAAAAAACAAGGTGGTATTTTAATCTCAATTTAAATAATCTTCAAAATGTAGTTCAGCCTCTTTTAACCAATTTGATTTGTTTCCCATGAAGAATTGTTTATTTTTTAAGCTCCCACAAAGTTGTGGAAACGTGCACTCCCCAAACCAAAAAACATGTTACTCAATATAACTATATCTGCAATCCTTTACTGGCTATGATCCTATAGCATTTTGTTCATTTTTTATAATACTTACAGTGGTGAAGCACATTTATTCATTTATGTAAATTATTTGAGAATGAGGATGATGCTTATTTATTCATTTATTTATATTTTCAAAAAGTTTATTTGAGTACACAATAAGTGTGTATATTTACAGTGTACATGAGGTCTTTTGATACAAGCCTGCAAAGCATAATAATCATGTCATGAAAATGGGGTATACATTCTTTCAAGCATTTAACCTTTGTGTTACAATCCAATTATACTCTTCTAGTTATTTTTAAAATGTACAATTAAATGTACAATTAAATTATTATTGACGATAGTCACTCTGTTATGTTACAAACTCTAGCTTTTATTCATTCTTTCTAGTCTTTTGTACCCATTAACTATCTGTAATTCTCCCTCTACTCCATATCCTACTACACTTCCCATCCTTTGGTAATGATCCTTCTTACTCTCTATCTCCACAAATAAGAACATGTGATATTTGTCGTTTTGTGCTTGCCTTATTTCACTTAGCATAATTACCTCCAGTTTCATGCATGTTGTTGGAACTGACAGGGTCTCATTCATTTTTTATGGCTGCATTATACTCCATTATGTATAAGTACCACATCGTCTTCATTCATTCATCTGTTGATGGATGCTTAACTTGCTTCCAATCTTTGCTCCTCTGAATAGTGCTGCAAAAATCATGGGAGTGCAGATAACTCCTCAATATACAGATTTCCTTTCTTTTGGGCATATACTCAGCAGCAGGATTGCTGGAACATATGGTAGTTCTATTTTTAGTTTTTTGAGGAATCTCCAAACTGCTCTCCGTAATGGTTATAGTAATTTACATTCCTACCAACAGTGTTTGAGGCTTTCCTTTTTTTCCATATTTTCTCCAGCATTTGTTATTGCCTGCCTTTTGAATAAAAGTCATTTCAACTGGGATAAGATGATATCTCCCTGTAGTTTTGATTTGCATTTCTCTGATAATTCTTGATGTTGAGCACCTTTTCATACGCCTGTATGTCATTTGCATGCTTTCTTTTGAGAAATATCTATTCAAAGCATTTGCCCATTTTTAAATCAGGCTATTAGATTTTTTTTCTATAGAGTTGTCTGAACTCCTTATACACTCTGAAATTAATCCCTAGTCAGATGGGTAATTGGCAAATGTTTTTTCCCATTCCGTGGCTTGTCTCTTCACTTTCTTGATTGTTTCCTTTGCTGTGCAGAAACTTTTAAACTTGATATAATCCCATTTGTCCATTTTTGCCTTGGTTGTCTTGGTTGCCTTGGTTGTGCTTGTGAGTACTATTCAAGAAATTTTTGTCCAGACCAGTATCCTAGAGAGTTTCCTCAATGTGTTCTTGTAGTAGTTTCATAGTTCAAGGTCTTAGATTTAAACCTTTAATCCATTTTAATTATATTTTTGTATATGGTAAGACATAGCGTTCTAGTTTCATTCTTCTGCACATCCAGTTGTCTCAGCACCATTTATTGAAGAGACTTTCGTTTCCCCAGTGCATGTTCTTGGCACTTTTGTCGAAAACAAGTTCACTGTGAGTATGTGGATTTGTTTCTTCGCTATTATGTTCCATTGGTCTATGTGTCTGTTTGTATGTCAGTACCATCATATTTTGAATTCTGAAGGTCTGTAGTACAATTTAAAGTCAGGTTATGTGATTCCTCCAGTTCTGTTTGTTGTTTTTGCTGTTCAAGATCATTTTAGCTATTCTGAGACTTTTGTGGTATTTTGATAGGGATTGCATTGAATCTGTAGATTACTTAGGGTAGTTTGGAAATTTTAGCAATATTACTTCATTCTACTGCACGAATATGAAATATTTTTCCATTATTTTGTGTTCTCTTCCATTTCTTTAATCAGTGTTTTTCAGTTTTCATTATAGAGATCTTTCACTTCTTTGGTTAAATTAATTTCTAAGTATTTAATTTTATGATTAACTATTATAAATGGTATTAATTTTTATCTCATTTTCATATTGTTTGCTGTTGTCATGTAGTAATGCTTCTGTTTTCTGTATGTTGGTTTTGTCTCTTGCAACTTTAGTGAATTCATTTAGCAATTATAATAGTTTTTTTTTTTTTAGTGGAGCATTTATGTTTTTCCAAATGTAAGATCATATCATCTGCAAACAAAGATAATTTTACTTCTTTCTTTTATATGTGGGTGGCCTTGTTTTCTTTCTCTTTTTTGATTGCTCTAGCTAGGACTTTCAGCACTGTTTTGAATAACAGTGGTGAATGGGGGCATCCTTGTCATTTTTCAGATTTTAGAAAAAAATATTCAGGTTTTCCCCATTCAGTATGATACTAGCTGTGGGTATATAATATATGACTTCTTATCTTGAGGTATGTTCCTTCTATGCCAATTTTGAGGGATTTTATAGTGAAGGGATGTTAAATTTTATCAAATGAATTTTCAGCATCAGTTGAAATGATCATATGGATTTTCTTCTTCATTCTGTTGATATGATGTATCACATTGATTTGCCTATGTTGAAGCATCCTTGCATCACTGAGATAAATGCCACTTGGTCTTGATGAATGATCTTTTTAATGTGTTGTTGAATTTGCTTTGCTACTAGCATTGTGTTGAGGATTTGTATATCAAAGTTCACCAAGAACATTAACATGTAGTATTTTTCTATTGATGTGTCTTTGTCTGGTTTTGGTATCAGAGTAATACTGACCTCATAGAATTTATTGGAAATATTCCCTACTTTATTATTTGAAATAGTTTGAGTAGGATTGATATTAGTTCTTTTTAAAATATTTGTCAGAATTCAACGGCGAAGCCATTAGGTCCCTGGCTTTTCTTTACTCCGAGAACTTTTATTACAGCCTTGATCTCATTATTAGTTATTGGTCTCTCAAGATTTTGGATTTCTACATGGTTCGATATTGGTAGGTTGTATTTGTCTAGGAATTTATCCATTTCCTCTATATTTTCCAATTTATTGATGTATCTTTGCTCGAAGTACCCACTAATGATCCTTGGAATTTCTGTGGTGTCAGTTGCAATGTCTTCTTTATCATCTCCAATACCTTATTTATTTTGGTCTTCTCCCTTGTTTTCTTTATTAGTCAACTAAAGGTTTGCCAATTTTGTTTGCCTTTTAAAAAAACAGGTTTTTTTATTGAACCTTGGTATTAATTTCTTCATTTATAATTCATTAATTTTGCCTCTTATTATTTCTTTTCTTCCACTAATTTTGGGTTTATTTTGTTCTTGCTTTTCTAATTTTTTAAGATGCATCATTAGGCTATTTATTTGAAGTTCTTTTTTGACATAGACACTTAGAGCTATAAATTTCCCTCTTAGTATTGCTTTCCCTGAATCTCATAGGGTTCAGTATGTTATGTTTCCCTTATCATTTGTTTCAAGAAATTTCCCATTTTCTTATGTCTTCATTAACCCACTGGTTATTCAGGAGCATGTTTTCAAATTTTCATATGTTTGTATACTTTTCAAAATTCCTTGTCTTATTAATTTCTAGTTTTATTCCATTATAGTTAGAAAAAATGCTTAATATTATTTCAATTTTTTAAATGTTTAAGACTTGTTTTGTGATTTAATGTATGGTCTATCCTTGCTAATGATCCATCTGCTGAGGAGAAGAAGGTGTATTCTTCAGCCATTGGATGAAATGTTCTATAAATGTCTATTAAGTCCATTTATTCTATCATGCATATTAAGTCAGATGTTTCTTTGTTGATTTTTGTTGTCTAGGAGATCTTTTCAGTGCTGATGGTGGGGGGTTGATTTCTCCAGTTATTAACGTATTGAAGTTTCTCTCTGTCTTTTGCTCTAATAATGTTTACACATCTGGGTGCTACCGTGTTGGGTGCATATATATTTAAAATTGTTATATCCTCTTGCTCAACTGACCACTTTATCATTATATAATGACTTCGTTTGTTTAAGTTTTTTTTATTTCTCAGAATCTATTTTGTTTGATATAAGTATAGCAACTCCTGTTTTGTTTTGTTTTTTTTACTTCTGGTTTTATGGGATATCTTTTTCCACCCCTCTGTTTTCAGTCTATGTTTGTGTTTGTATGTGAAGTGTGTTTCTTGTAGAAAAACGATCATTGACTTTTGTATTTTTTATCCATTTAGCCACTCTTTGTATTTTTATTGTAGAGTTTAGTCCATTTACATTTAATACTATTATTGATACGTATGGACTTATTTCTGTCATTTTGTTATTTTTTGTTGTTTTGTGGCCTTCTCTTCATTTAGTCCTTCCTTCCTGTCTTCCTTTTAGTGAATATTTCTCTGGTGGTATTATTTAATTTCTTACTTTTTATTTTCTGTGTATCTATTGTATCTTTTTCACTTTGAGGTTACCATGAAGTTTATGAATGCTATCTTATAACCCATTTTTTAAACTGATGACAATTTATCACCAACTGCATAAACATACTAACAAACATGTGATAAGGGAACTAATAAAAATTCTACACTTCAACTTTATCTCCCCAGTCTTTAACTTTTCGTTGCTTCTGTATGTTTTATTGCACTGTCCATGTCTTGTAAAGTTGTCATAGTATATTTTTTGGTTTATCTTTTAGTCTTTCTACTTCAGAATAGTTTACATACTACATGTACTGTATAATAATATTCTGTTTTTTTCTGTGTGCTTGCAATTGCCAGTGAGTTTCATACCTTCAGATAATTTCTGCTTGCTCACTAACATACTTTTTTTTTTTTAACCGATTGAAGAACTCGCTTTAGCATTTCTTGTAAAATTAGCATAGTGTTGATGAAATCTTTCAGGTTTTGTCTGTCTAGGAATATCTTTATTTCTTATTCATACTTAAAGAATATTTTTACTGGATACACTATTCTAGAGTAAAATTTTTTTTTCATCAGCACTTTAAATATGTCATGTCACTCTCTCCTGGCCTGTAGGGTGTCCCCTGAAAAGTCTGCTGCCAGACATATTGGAGCTCTATTGTCTGTGTGTGAGTGTGTGTGTGTGTGTGTGTGTTGATGCTTTTAGAATTCTTTCTTCATTTTTGACCTTTGGGAGTTTAATTAGTAAATGCCTTGTGTTGTGTTGGGGTTAAACTTGTTTGTTTTTCTATAATCTTCTTTTACTTGAATATTAATACCTTTCTCTAAGTTTGGAAAGTTCACTGATATTATGCCTTTGAATAAACTTTCTACTCTTAACTTGTTTGCTACCTCCTCTTTAAGGCCAATGACTTAGATTTTTCCTTTTGATGCTACTTCTAGATCTTGTACACATGCTTTATTGTCTTTTATTCTTTTTTTTTTTCTTTTGGCTCATCTGACTGTGTATTTTCACATAGCCTGTCCTCAAGCTAACTTGCTGTTTCTGCTGCTTAAGTAATTCTGCTATTAAGAGACTTTGATACAATCTCCAGTATGCCAACTGCATTTTTCAACTCCAGAATTTCTACTTGATTCTTTGTAATTATTTCAATATTTTAAAAAAAAATTATCTGATGGAATTATGAATTACTTCTCTGGGTTATCTTGAGTTTCTTTGAGTTTTCTTAAAACAGCTATTCTGATAAGTCATATATCTCTGTTTCTCCAGAATGGATGCCTTATTTAGTTAATTTTGTAAGGTCATGTTTTCTCAGATGGTCTTAATGTTTTTAGATGTTTGTCGGTGTCTGTGCATTGAAGAATTTGGTATTTATCGTAGTATTTGCAATCTGGGCTTGTTTTAGCCTATCTTTCTTGACAAGGCTTTCCAGGTATTAGAAGGAACTTTGGCCCTAAGCCCAATAATGCTGTGGCTTCGCACAATACTTCGATAGAAGCATCACTTTGGTGGTCTTGGATAAGATTCAGAAGAATTATCTGGATCACCAGGCAGAGACTCTCTTTTTCTCTTACTTTCTCTTAAACAAATGGAGTTTCTCTCTTTCTCTCTCTCTCTGCTGATATGTCTTAAACTGGGAGTGTGCTGATGCGAGTACTCCTGTGACCACCACCACTGGGACTGTGCTGGATCAGACATGAAGCCAGCACAACACTGGATCTTACCCAAGGCCTGTTGTAACCACTACCTTGCTACCAGTTATGTTCATTCAAAGCCTTTGGGCTCTACAATTAACAGGTAGCAAAGCTGGGAAGGTTAATGTCTTTTGCTTCAGAGTAGTGAGTTCCCCTAGGCCCCTGGTGTGTCCAGGGATCCTATCTGGAAGCCAGAGATCAGAGTCAGAAACCATAGAAATTTACCTGATATTCTATTCTATTACATCTATTCTGGCACTCATACCACAATACAAAGTCCTTCCCACTCTACCCTCCCCTGTTCACAGGCAGTGGATCCTATCCCTTTATCTATCCCCACCACTGGCCAATGGGGGGTTCTGTCAGGCCACCATTGATGTTCACTTAAAACCCATGGGCTCTTCAGTCATCTTGTGGTGAATGCTGCCAAGCCTGGGACTTCTCCTTCAGGTCAGTGGGCTCCCCTCTGCCCCAGGTCTAGTCCAAAAATGCTGCCCAAGTCCCTAGCCCTGGACTCACATACCCCCAAATCCTGTTTGTTTTTCTCCTCCACTGTCGCTGATCTGGTACCTAGAGCGCAAGACAAAATTCCCTTTACTTTTCTCTCTGCTTTTCTCAAATGAAACGAGTCTCACTATAGCCACCTCACCTGAGAGTGTGTTGGGTTACAACTGAAGTCAGCATGTTTCAGATACCAAGGCCCATGACATGCTACCTGAGTATCACTGCTGGTTATTCAGGGGCCAAGGCTCTTTTGTTAGTAGGTGTTAAATCCTTCCAGGACTGGGTCCTTCCCTTCAAAGCAGCAGATGTCCTTTTTATCTTGGGGTGTGTGTAGAAATGTTGTCAGTGAGCTAGTTCCTGGAAGGGGGACCTTATAACTCCACCCAGTGCCCTATTCTACTGTGGCTGAACTGTTATCTAAGGTGCAGGACAAAGTTCTCTTTACTCTTTGCTCTCTTCTCTTTAAGCAGAAGTAAGGAGTCAGTTTCCTTGCAGTGGGATACACTGCCTGGGGTTGCAGGAGTGGTGATGGAAAAACTCCCTTAGCTGTCTTTGCTGATGTCTCCCTAGGTCCCATGCCACTCTAATCCACTCACTCTGAGCCAAGCCCAGCACTAGCAGTTGCCTATGAATTGTAGTCCTTATGTCCTAGACTGCCTTTCAAGTTTACCTAGGACACTAGAGCACTTTGGCCCTCAGTGCCAAGACATTCAAGTTCCAACCATTGATATATTCAATTCTCATCTGGCTAGATCTGGTCTAAATGTCCCCTCCATGTGTGGGCACTGGTTGAGCCCAGCACAGCTTTGCTGTCTGCTGTGACAGAGCAGCACTGAGTTCAATGCAAAACCCCCCAGTCACTGTGCTCTCCCTCCCCCAAGTACAGATTCTCCTCTCCACCACACGGCTGCTGCCAGGGGATGGGGAAAGGGTGCTATTGGTGATTTAAGATTCTATTTCTTAGCCCCTTCAATAGCTCTTTCAGTGATACGAAGTTAAAACCAGGTACTGTGATTGCTTACCTGATTTTTTATTATTTTGACAGTGTTTTCTGTGTGCTGATAGTTGTTAAAATGTGGTGTTCTTGGTGGAGGCATAAATGATGTAGGCTTCTGTTCTGCAATCTTTCTGTGTCCTCCAGGACTACTATGCTTTGTATTACCATACAGAGTAATTTGAATGATGATGAAATAGAAGGTTTGGAATTTTAACCACTATTTGCAGTGTATAGGTGCACAAACCACCATGGTACATGTAAACCTATGTAGCAAACCTGCAAATTCTGCACATGTATCCCAGAACTTAAAGTAAAATTTTAAAAATGTTAAATTTCTTACTAAATAAATGAAAAAGCTCTAATAATACTGGATCACCTAGAAGTGTATTATGAAATCTTTAAAAGAACTTCCTCTCTACCTTTACCGACTCAATATTCCTCAACAATCTGTATAGCCAAAACAAATAAAGGCTGATGCCTCCAAGTTTGGTTCACATGTCTTTCCTCTGATAATCTTGGGGCATTAACACACAGAAAACTTTGAATTACTTAGACATGAGAGTCCTATGATGCTGAAGTGGAAAACCAGGAGCCACTTATAGGACCACTATGGATTATTCATTTCTCTTTACCAGCTCACCTTCTATAGACAGAGACATGTAGGAGTAATAATCATAGGATTTATGGACCTCCTTTTTCCTTCCTAATATAGGGATGTCTTTTCTTCTCTCTTTCTTTCTGTTTTTTTCCCCTCACTGTCTTCTACTTTAGAACAAATTCTCACTCCGAGATCTCAAAAATAATAGTAACAGGTATCCTAGAGGGAAAGTTTTCTTTAGAAACTCTTATTTTCTTTTCTACTTGTTATATTCCTTTCACTGAGCCAGTACAAAATATGGCTACCTGCTCTAAATGAAGCATATTTGGAAGTGTATAAATATGCAGAGGAACAAACTACTAATAGAACCTTAATAAATCATTCTTCTGCTTATTGAGTGAATATTTGTGAAATCAATGACAATAAAATTATTTTAGAGATGGAGAAAAATTCTAATTTTCTTTAAATTGGGTGATATTTAGGAAGAAAACATCCTGGCATTTTCAAGAGTTCTCATAGTACTCTACATTATCAGTCATGTGTTATTTTTGGTAAACTTTCAGAAGTCCCTTATAGTTACTCATTTTTAAAAATAAGACTGAATTTATTCAAATTTGGCAGAAGAGGGTGGGTTTAGGAGTCCAGTTGAACTCTCCACACCATACTGTGTTATAGAGTAATCTGGTGGGAAGTTAAATCATTTCTGGGCTGGTGAAAGAAAAGAAAAATAAAAGAAGCTTAGGCTGGACTGAGAGGCTCTGGGGCTTTAAACAAGTTTCAAAATTAGGAAAGTGATCTTATCTCACATTCCATATCTTATCATACCCTCTTATTTGTATTTCTTAATGCAACCTGCAAGCCAAATTACTATTTTAATGGATGCACTTAGTTCATTACTGTATGTTAAAGTAGAACAAAATTCCTCTAGCATCTATCTTATTCTGAAGAGAAATAACACTATTTCAACTCAGTGAGTTTTAAGAAAATACCAATTTTTTTTCTGATTAGTTCTGTGCCTTTTTGTCCTGATAGTATTCAACATAAATTGAACCCATGGGCTGATCTGTAGCACACATCAAACTCCGTAGTTAGCAGGATCTAAATTACTTCAAATATGTCCCTAGGGTGGATCTCAATTGAATTAACAGCCAGTTCCCTACCAAATAATCTCTTGAAAGGCGACAAAATCTTTCTTTGTGAAATGGCTTCTCTGACAAATGTCTGTCTAAAGGACTGCTACTCAAATTTAACGTGCATATAAAAAAGATCTTGATTAAATGTGGATTTTAGGCCAAAAATTTAAAGCTTCTGTTTCAGTAGGCTTGGAGTGGGACCCAGCTCTCTGTGTTTTTAACTAGGCCTCAGGTGATTCTGAGACAAATGCTTTGTCTGTTCGAGCATCTACCTTATGTGATATTTAAGAGATGTTCCTCTATCCTTTTCCAATCACATTAAGAAGATGCTTGTTTCCTATTTTCTTTTCTCCATCAACTCTTCATTTTTTCCCACAGAAAACATGGAGAAACCTAAAACCTGGTTTTCATTTTTTTCAATCTCGTATATTTTAGATGGTTTTCTTTTTACAAGGCACTTAAGCTTTTCTTTTCTACCTTCATTTTCTTCAAAATGTTTTATGCTACTACCAGAAATTTGTTATTTCCCTAATTAAGCAACTTATAGAGTTCTGAATTCACTATGATAAATAATTGATAGTTAAGTGGAGTATATATATATACACATGATTTTTACAAATAAATATTAATCACTACAAAAGATGGAAAATATAAAACCAGTAACTTAAGCTTCTTTATTAAAAATTCAATATTTCTGAGACCTCTGTTCTGTTCCATTGGTCTATATATCTGTTTTGGTGCCAGTACCATGCTGTTTTGGTTACTGTAGCCTTATAGTATAGTTTGAAGTCAGGTAGCATGATGCCTCCAGCTTTGTTCTTTTTGCTTAGGATTATCTTGGCTATACAGGCTCTTTTTTGGTTCCATATGAAATTTAAAGTAGTTTTTTTCTAATTCTGTGAAGAAAGCCAATGGCAGCCTGATGGGTATAGCATTGAATCTATAAATTACTTTTGGCAGTATGGCCATTTTCATGATATTGATTCTTCCTATCCATGAGCATGGAATGTTTTTCCATTTGTTTGTGTCCTCCATTATTTCCTTGAGCAGTGGTTTGTACTTCTCCTTGAAGAGGTCCTTGACATCCCTTGTAAATTGTATTCCTAGATATTTTATTCTCTTTGTAACAATTGTGAATGGGAATTCACTGATAATTTGGCTCTGTGTCTATTACTGGTGTATAGTAATGCTTGTAATTTTTGCACATTAATTTTGTATCCTGAGACTTTGCTGTAGTTGCTTATCAGCTTAAGGAAATTTTGGGCTGGGACGATGGGGTTTTCTAAATATACAATCCTGTCATCTGCAAACAGAGACAATTTGACTTCTTTGTCTCCTGTTTCAATACCCTTTATTTCCTTCTCTTGCCTGACTGTCCTGGCCAAAACTTCCATCTGAATGGTTTGTAGAAAAATTATATTGATCTTACCCACATTATTTGAAAGTTGAAAATACTATTTAGTTTATAAGATAGCACTCCACTTGTCAGAATAACCAGTTAAATTTCTCAAGTCATAACTACCATTCAACCTCAATCTCTTAACTTTAGCCAAACTGCACTTTTTTCTCCCACCTCAGAACCTACTCATAGTCACTGTTTATTAAAACACCAATATTTCCCTCCAGTCACATGACTACCCTCTTACTCCTTTCGGAACTGTGCTATAAATTTACATGTATATATATATATATATATATATTACACAGAACTTTAAAAACAATCAAATCCTCTCTATTCCAGATCATTCTGTGTCATCTTTACTTTTTATAGTACATATCGTCCCTTGTGTTTATTTTTATTTTTTAATATATGTTTTCTTTACCCCATCATGGGAATTCCATGAGAGTTGAAAGTTTCCCTTTACTGCTATTTCCTCATTGCCTAAAATAGTGTCACACAGTGAAAGTTCAATACCTAATCAGTAAATGGTGACAGAATGACTGGCAATTGTGCATGCACTAGAAAGGTTTTATGTTACAATGTCACAGAGCTCATGAACTAAGCCTCTGACTTAATACATATATTAAGGTAATAGCAATAAAACTTTTATTATGAGCATATTGAATTAATGTCTGTCTTTACCTCAAGCTCTATTTGTGCAATATAATAATTCAATTAAATGCTTTTCTTTCTACATTGCCTTAATGCCAATTTTATCTTACTGTAGCTAAGAAATACAGTTAATATAATATGTACAAAATGAATGCTTAGATTATTATTTTAGAATATATTTCTCAAATTGGTTTTGTGCTTTGTCTCCGGTAACACAGACAACACTAAAATTATTATATTCTAAAGAAGCTGAGCTTTTAACTTTAACGTAGTCTTAAAAAGATCTAAAAATATGGCTACTCAGTGTTCTGTCTTGTAGTTCTATCACATGAGTTCCCATGTAAAGAATTCCTTTCATTTATTATAATACCTTTTTCCACTGTTGAGAAACTCTCTATAAAGATCTAGTAAGTCTCATAAAGGAGAAAGAAATGGATACAAAACCCTCAGGAAATAGTAGTTGGTGAACTACAACTAAAATGCAGCAGTTGAGGGAAGAGATAAGAGAAACAAATATTTTCAAGTGAAAACTTTGAAAAGTAATTTCAGAAATGCATTGACAATGTTTACTAAAAAAACAAATGAAATTTTCTCTGCAGTACTTCTAATTTTATGAATAAACAATAGAGACATAACAGTCTCCACTTTGTTTTTGATAGTCGACTAGTTTACATAAAACATTTGCCTGAATATATTTTCTATAAGCTGTTTGTCTGAACAACCATCTAAATGAGATTTATTTACTATTTCTGAACAAATACACTTTTTACAACTCTGACTAACGTGCTTAATTTATGCAGTGATATGACATTTTCTGTTAAGTTATTCAGGAATATTTTATTTGTATCACAAAGCCTGATATTTTAATGAACACTATTTCTTTAAAATTGACTACGATAATATTTCCCCACCAGATATTTAATGTTTCTCTTCTTTGAACCCAGTAGGTTAGTTTGAGCTATAGTTTTGGTGGCATTATAAGAAAGAATAAAACTTTATTTTGTATCTGACTTTTTTGTTTGTTTTAGTTCTTTCTGTATATATTGAGGTATAAATTACATTGAGCAAAACATACATATTTTAAGTATAAACCTAGTAAATTTATACATATATGTGAAGTACTATCTTATTCTACTATAATAAGACAATATCATACAAATTTATAAGTAGGCTGTTTCCAAAACTCTAGCAAACCCCTCATGATGTTGCACAGTTGGTATTTCCACTCAATGATAATTGATCTCCTCATCTCTGTTATCAAATATTAGTTTTGCTTATTTTTGAAACTCATATAAGTGGAAACATATAGTATATATACTTTTTGAGTTTGACTTTTTTAACTTAACATTGTGAAATGTATCTGTATTGTTTTATGTAGCAATTTATGAATGTCTTTATTGCAAGGTAGTATATAACATACTTATCAATTCTCTTCAACACATTTGGATTGTTTTCAATTTGGGGCTAGTATTAATAACATTGCTAGAAACATTCTTGTGTTTGTATTTTTGTGGACATAAGCACTTACATTTGTTTAATATAGAATCAGAAATAAAATAGGTAATATATAGGTTAAAAAGTTGGCTTTAAATACATGCAGCTTTTTGATGTGGTTGTACCAATTATATTTTTCACTAGCAATGTATGAGACTTCTAATTAGTCCATATCTTCACCCATCATCTGTATGTTTAGTTCTTTTAATTGTAACCATTCTTATGAGGGATAAGAATAACTTGTAATTTTAATTTAGATTTTTAGGATGAGTAATAATTTTGGGAATATTTGCATATATATGTCTATTGGTCATTTGGGTATCCACTTTGGTGAGTGTTTATGTCTTTTATATATTTTAAACAACCTTATTTTAAAAACTATTTTTTTATTTTCTAGAGTGCTTTATATATGTTCTGAATAGGAGGACTTTGTTGGATGCACATATTGGAAACATTTTCTCACCATCTGTGGTTTGCTTACATACTTTCTTAATGTTGTAAGTGGATGAGCAGTTCTTAATTTTAATAAAGTATTATTTATCTGTTTTTCTATATTGGTGGATTTTTTTCTGCAATGTTTAAAAAATTGTTACCATGCTCAAGACCAGAGGACTGATTTTTCCTTCTCCTATTAATATCCTTGTGTGTAGGCAAAATTTGATACTCACTCCGCTAAAATATGGCAAGTGTCTCTGTGTTAGTTCATGGTGCCTTGCTATAAATGAGTACCCAAGGCTGGGTAATTTGTAAATGAAATAGTTTGATTTGGCTGGTAGTTCTGCAGGTTGTACAAGCATGGCACCAGCATTCAGGAAGCGTTTACTTATGATGGAAGGAGAAGAGGAGCATGTCACATGTCAAGAGAGGGAGACAGCCAGTGGGGAGGAACTGGAACTGCCAGGCTCCTTTTAAATAGTCCGCTCTCAGGAGAACTCATTACTACTCATTACTATGGGATAGCAGCAAGCCATTCATGAGGGATCCACCCCCCAGTACACAATACTGCCTACCAGATCCCACTTCCAAAATTGGGAGTCACATTTCAACATGAGATTTGGGGAGCGGGACACACATTCAAACCATATCAGTACTCAAAGAAGGAAAGACCACTTATTATAAACTCACCTTGAAAAGATCCTCCTAACCATGTGTAATCCCAATTCATGTAGTTTACGTTGTTCCTACAGCCCTCAAATGATTTAAAATTAAAGTGGAAATTAAAAAGAATAATCTAGCGTTTTCTATTAATTGCATCAGGAACATTGAGATTCTGTAACTTGATATAATGTACTCTGTAGTGGACGTCTTCATAATAATATTTTTCAATGCTAATAAAATAATGACTTGAATATACTTCTCAAATTTCAATTAGTTAGAAATATATTTTGAAATTTAAATTTTAAGTATTTTTATAATTAACCTTGACATCATCTCCATGAACTGGAAAATAATGAAATTTTCTACATTTCATAAATGGTACAGACAAAATAAATCATTTCTTCAAGACTTTCTGCAAACTGGTGGCAGTCTGGGAATAAAACCAAGTTCCTTGGTATTCCATCTGCTGCATTATATGGGATTTTACTAGGCAATTTTACAAAATAAAATTCAAAAGTTTGGGGAAATAGTCTTAGGCATTCATATACTGTTTTCTAATTACATAATCTACCCCTCCAGATATATATGTGTGTGTGTCTGTGTGTACATGAATGTGTTTGTATGTACTGTAGATAAATCTTTATTTTCATCTTTATGAAAGGAAAAATTATAAGAATTTGGAATATGTGTATTAAAAATAGTACTTAAGCACTGAAGAAATCCTAGAAAGGAGTAAGACATTTATTTTCATGGATTACAAATAATATGAGCTTTTCACAATCCTTGGTGGTTTGTATAAATGGTACAAAAATGCATAATATGTGTGTTTTAGGGTAGGATCCACGTATTATTTTCTTATAAAAACTTTCAAGCAAGTTGTCATGTTGACAAAATAGCTTGAAAGTTCTCATGCTTAAATATAGTTTTTCTTTTTCTGTATTTAAATGTACCATAATCATATATTCATCAACTCTATTTACAGATATTTCTATTAGGGTTTTCATTTGCCTTGACATTAGTGCCTGGCAACTTTAGTTAATAGCACATCAGATAACAAGCCTGGACCCAAGGGAGAATAGGGATTTCAAATTTAAGTAGTTGATTTTATGAATTCTTATATGTTACTGAAGGTAGTAAATGTCACATTTTGTCAAGATTGAAGTTGAGTATGCCATTTATTATAATTTTATTAAATTATTGTGTTTATTTTTTCTTTCATCTATTTAGTCAGCCAACAACTGAGCCTAGGACATCTCTGAACATACAGTGGTAAGTGACACAGCCTAGACCATGGTGACTAGATTGTCTGCAGCAGAAAAATTGTCTTTTGAATTTTGATCCCAAGATTGGTGAGGGTGAGGGATCGTCTTCTTCTGCCTAGTTGTGACACTTTGGGCAACTTAAGTTCTATACATTACTTGCTTCTTATCTGTAAAATGAAAAACAAGCAAATATCAAATTATTGTTGTGTAATTGAATGAGTCAAGGTGTATAACTTATGCAGTATAGTTTTTAATACTTTGAAGTGGCTTGAAACATGTTTTGTTCCCTTTCTGAGGCTGTGTCTGTGGCCAATGAAACTCCAATAATAATAATAAATCTGAGACCCTTTTAATTTGAATACAAACTGAGGAGTTTCATAAGTAACCATTACATTGTTTTGCCAATTGTTCCCCCATATAAAGTAGTTGAGAATATGATTAGCTTAGTAGGACTCAGTTTTATGGCTGCAACCTCCACCTCCCAGGTTCAAGCGATCCTCTTGCCTCTGCCCCTAAAATAGCTGGGATTACAGGTGCCCACCACCACGCCTGGCTAATTTTTGTATTTGTACTATAGACAGGGTTTCACCATGTTGGCCAGGATGGTCTAGAACTCCTGACCCCAGATGATCCACCCACCTCGACCTCCCAAAGTGATGGGATTACAGGCGTGAGCCACCATGCCTGGCCTCTTTCCTTCTTTTAATTACTCCTCTCAGTCTTTCTGTCTCTCATTCTGTTAGTTATTTCACTTTTCCTTCAAGTTATATAGAAGTTGAAATATATGAATTAGCAAAATACAATAAACCTGCAACATTTTTTTGTATATAGCTCGATGATTGATATAAACTATTTGATCACAGAAATATCACCATGTAAATCAAACTACTTAGTTACTATTTATTTTGCCATTACTTCTAATGGCAAAAACCACAATTACTTTTGTATCAACCTAATACATAAAAATTGAGCTATCACAGAGGGCTTATGCTTCAGTGCAGTTTTTACATTGATTTATAAAAAGTAAATTTCAATGACTTTTTTGTTGGTAATCTGTATTGTTCTGAACTGTTCTTTTAGTTCCATATTTTTGTTTGGAAATAGTGGATGTGTATTTGATCTATTATTTCTTATCATTGGGTAATTTGATTACTTTAAGAGTAGATATTTATTATTGCCCTGATTGTTAAAAGTAATAATGGCATGTAACAAGAGTATAATGAGAATACTTGTTCCAAACATGTGTAATATTTATCAAACTGACTTGATTATCTATACACATATATGCACACAAAATTATAAAGTGTTAATCATTTTATGAAGAGATGTTTTTTCATTAGAATGCATTTTCCCTCATACTTTTAGATTCTTTTTTCTATACTAATATGATGTTTTGATTCTTCTTCAAATTATCAGTTAAGGACTTTTCTTGTTGACGGTCTTATTTTGCTGCTTTTTCTCCCATCATCTCTGTAATGACTGTGCTGAGCATCACAATTGCTTGAGACAGTTTTACTTGCATTTCCTGAAGGCACTTCCCCTTTAACTTCTATATAAGATCAATATTTAATCACCTTTTTAAAATCTAAATTTATACCATGTCTCTCCAAAACGACCTATTTGTCCATCATGTGCTGTTTCTTCATATTATAAAGTCCTAAATGGATTAGAGGTAATAATTGAGCGTAAGTTTCAAAGAAAATATGACAGTTTGAAAGGATAATTTGAATGTGTGGGAAATTAAATTTTTCACTTAATACAATTAATAAGGGTCACATTCCTCATATATATGTAAGTGTTCAACTTATACTTGATTAGGAATTAGGCAATACAATGTATATGGTGATTAATTTAAAAACATTCACGAATATAAATCTGCTATTTTTTGTTAAATTACTGTGTGAACGGGTTTTTTTCAAGGTTTATTTTATGTAATGTTCAAACAACTCTGAGCAATAGCTATAGTATTTCCATATTATATGTAAGAAACCTGAGATCTTAAAATTAAGCAATTTGTCATAAATTGCCCTGCTGGTAAATCATAGGCTCAATATTTAACTCATTTACATTCACACTATCTTCAAGAATTATTTCATTTTTATTTTCTCACTGGGATTATTATGGTGGCCTCCTAATCACTCTTCCCTCAAATCTCGTGCTTCCACTACCATTAATATTATCTACTTAATAGCCAGAATCAACTTTCTATAAAAATATGTGACATGTCCCTTTATTTAATAAAATTCTACATATCCTTGAGGTATGTTTCAATACCATCTTTTTTCAGATATTGTTTCCTTACCCTTTTATTTCCTCCAGGCTTAACTACTACTATTTTAGTTGTCGTGCTTCCCATATACTTGTAAGGTATGACTTAACATCTAATGAATTATAGTTGTACATTTACTTGTCTTTCTTCAACACCTGACTATGAAATTTTGGCAATAATAGTCTATATTTTATTCCCATGTTCCTTTCTTCTAACAGAATGTTTGGCTTGCAGTCAATTCTTTAAAATACTATATGAATGAAGATTAAGTGTGTATCTATACATAAGAAAGTCATGAGAGCCTTGGAAAATTGCAATAAACCTAGTACCTTGGCCTCAATTTTTTAGAATTTAAAGTCATTTATAAAGAACATACAAAAATAATAGTGATATATTAAGTATGAATATATGACTTTTACAAAGTGTCCAGTTAGTAAAATATTGTGTATATCAAGTGATAATTAAATAAATCACTTCACTGACTCTGCATCTCCTATACAAACAGATAATCTTATGATAAATTTTTTCATAGAGCAACATTTTATATATGATATATTTTAATTCCCTGAGCTGTTTCACTACAAATTTTTTGAATGATAGTATTTATTTATACTAATAGGAAATATGTTAGAAAATTTATGGAATATGTATGCATATGTTCCATATCTTTTCTATAATTTTATTGAAAATATAGACAAATAGTATTTTTATATTTACATATAATCACAATAATATTTTTAAATGCAGGAGGTAATATTTGGATAGTAATATCAAAATTATTTTTGGAGGTTAAAAACTTGGGTAGGTTCAATTTTAACTTGTACTTACTGGCTTTCCCATCTGTTTCTCTTTCACTTAATCATACTGGGTGATTTTCTATATTTCTTCACATTTTTTCACAAGTTAACATCTCTAAAATGATATGTGTTTTATGGTTGATTTAGATCTGGTGGCAGGTATATGTTATTTGATATTCCCTTTTATGTGTTTCTTTAAATATACACACGAATGCTTTCTGATAAAAAATGTCCAAATGACAAAGTAATTTTTCAATAAGTATAAAATAAGGCCGGGTGTGGTGGCTCACGCCTATAATCCCAGCACTTTGGCAGGCCAAGGTGGATGGATCACCTGAGGTCAGGAGCTTGAGACCAACCTTGCCAACATGGCGAAACCCCATCTCTACTAAAAATACAAAAATTAGCCAGACATGGTGGCACATGCCTGTAACTCCAGCTACTCCGGAGGCTGAGGTAGAAGGATTGGTTAAACCCGGAAAACGGAGGTTGCCGTGAGCCAAAATCGTGCCACTGCACTTCAGCCTGGGTGACAGAGCAAGACCCTGTCTCAAAAATAAATAAATAAATAAATAAATAAATAAATAAATAAATAAAATAAATGAATTAATTAAAAAATAAAGTAACTCATATAGCTAAATTGAGATTTTTTAAAGTTTTTTTAGACATTTTGGAATAATGCATTTTATACTGATGATATGTTAGGTTTAATGAAATGTCGTGTGTATGTCTTCAGAACTTGAACTTTTAGACATTCCTAAGAACAAGTCAGGAACCTGAATTTGTTTTTTCACTGTACTTACATGTGCTGTGCATCTTAAATATAGGCATTTAAATATTTGTTAAAGAAATATTTGATTTAAAAACAAGAATTGAAATAAGGAAACTTACGGGAGGCAACAGAAAATTCTCATGTAAAAACATAACATGTTTGTTAAATCTTTTTGACATTTCAAAACACACTTTGCCAAACAATTTATAAAATATTTTTATATTTAAAGTAAACTCGGATAGTGATTATAAATAATAAAATAAATTAAAACAAAAAATATTTTTCTAACTATATTTAGACCAGTGCTATTTAATTATGTGTTTGATAAAAATAAAACATATTTTAGATCATTAATATTTTTATCACAATTGAATGTTTTATAAATAATTCTGCCATTAGAAAAATTGTATAGTGTCCTTAATTCTCCACAATGAGTCATATTATGTTACCACTGAAATGAACAAATACAATATACAAAAGTGGCAAAATAGTGTTGCTCACTACAATTTAAATGTCATTTAATTTAGCATTTATTAAAACCAACATATTTGACAATATGAATTTTTAATTTATACTAAAACAAATTTTCCTTTAAATATTCTTAAATGAAAATCATTTCTGCCAACAAAAAATGAAGAGAGAGAAAAATGACAATTCTAAATTTCTACTTTATTCAACTAAGAATGGGAGGGGCTATGTTTTTTCATACAATAAATGATAAATCTTATTTAGTTTATAAATAATTAAGGGCACTAAAAACTGTGAGTATAAAATAAAAATCCTACAGCCTTAGTTGGTTGCCTTTCTTCTCACAAAGTGTTTAAAGTGATCCTTGACATTTTCAAAACAGCGTTTGAGAATCCATTTATATGAACTTTCGATTGTTAAATTAACTACTTAGACTCTAATCTTAGATAATTTTAATTATATGTAGCACATATTTAATCATAGAGTTGAAAGTCTAAGATTGAGATACTAGGACACCACTCTCTCTAAAATTTTATATTTAAACAAAGTGAAAAGACCATGTTCCAGATATTTTACTAAAAGAAACTACATATGCTCAATACATTAATCTATTTTCTAGTTTTAGAATTACATAAAATACTAGTATTTGAATGTTTTCTGTGATATGAACATTTGTAATTAACATAATAATTTACATAAATATACATGTATATATATTTATGTCACAGATTGGTAATGAATATCCATATGTATAGTTCATTTCTCAGCGTTGTTTTATTTGGATATTTATTCTTAATGGAAGTTTTGTAAATAATAACATTTAATTTTCTTCCTTTTGTTCTTGTATATTCAGAACATATAGAAGACAAGTTGATTACTTTCTAAAATAATTAGCACCAATCTTTGACAGTACAATTGTTTATCTGTATACAAAGTAATGATTTAATAGGGAGTGTCAAATAAATCTTGTTGGTGGTCAGATTTATGCTGGAAAAGTCAACAAGGAATTAAGTCAAGAAAAGGAATAATGTTGTAGGTGGAAAAGAAGTTCATAAATTATTTCTTTATATAAAGAAGTTCATATAAAATAAAAAATATTTATATGCTCTGTATGCAATTTTGACTGAACAAAAACCTGTCATTCACTGTATCTCTAATCTGATATTTCAGTTAACTTAATCTTGGGAAACATTATGTTTCAAAGATTATGAAATTAGGGAAAAATGAACAACGACAAATACTTTCTTTGAAAATGACCTCACTCTTAAGATTATGATAACATGGATATGTACCTATTTGGTGCATTTACTTTGCTGTTTAAGGTCCCATTATTTTTACTTATTTTACCAGTTTTATATTTCTACAGACACAGCCAAATAACTGATCATGTAAATCAATGATATGAAAAATTAAATTCAGTAAAATCAGGCACATGCTAAAACACATTGCAATAAAATAGTTGTTAATCTAAACTTTCTTCTAAATAATTACTACTTTCCTGACATTGGTATAGCAGGATGTACCAAATAACCTATTTATATGATTGTATAATTGATGTAATTATGATAATTAATAATAATAGTTTACCGGTTACATTTTACCTTTTCACTTAAAATAATAGAAGAAATTCAGACTCTCATGGCTAACACAATATATACACATAAAATATAAACTATTTAATACTTTAAAATAGTCATATACCTAGTTATGAATCTGTGCTGATTTACTATGAAATTTTACCGTACAAGTAGTATAGTGTTAGTATAGATAGCTCTGTACAATATTCTAATCTGAATTGGTAAATTGAAGGGTAGCTAATGATTATTATGAGTATCATTGTCTGTTATACTATATTGCTGTCAAATTAGATTAATGAATTTCAAAACATATTTTGATTGTGAACATAATACTGGTTTCATATATGCTTGGTTAGCAGTGGTATAACAAAACCAATTGTCTTTACATGATGATGTCTAAGAATTCGGCAATCCAACCATTTAAACAAGAGCTCAAACCTCAAAGACCGTAGTCTGTTGGTCAAGCATCTTTCTACTTCTCAGAGAATCCACAATGCAATCTCAACCCTGTGGATGTGTATCCTTCCATCTGCTTGAGAGGAAGATTTTTCTACAATGTTCTTGTCAGTGTATTGGAGGCCATAAGTAACAACGTTGCTATCACTCAATTAGAGGGCAGAAAGAGTAATTTCCCTATAAGTAAGTACTGTTAGGTTAAACAAGTTGAATGACTTCGTTCCTTTGCTTATAAATGACTGTGCTTTTTTCCCCCACTGAGGGATTGATTTGGCCTAGAATTTCCTTTTCATCAGGATGTGCTCACACAGAAGCAAAACATGGAAGTGAGAACTTATAGACTGCTCCTTCTCCACCTCCAACATACAAGAAAATTTATGTGTATAAAAATGCATATGACATTCACCCATTGGTCCATTGTTAGGACCATTCATTTTACTTAATATGTACATATTTTCTATTTTTTTTATTTGGACAGTTAAAACTACCACATCTGATTGGAATAATCATTCCAGTGTTTTAAAATCATAACAAATTATTTATTTCAAAATAAATCCATAGAAGTTGGATTATTAGGCATATGAGCCTAGTAATGCATATGATAATTTAAAAAAAAATCAGGTATCTTTTATGTCAGCTTAAACTTATGTGAAATTGTGTAGCTCATATGTGAACTTACATTGTAGTAAGAACATTTAACATGAGATCTAACCTCTTAAGTTTGTAAGTGTAAAATATTATTAACTATAGGAACAATACTGTACAGCAGATCTCTAGAATGTATTCATTTTACATTATGGGCATTTTTATGTTTTTTGATTTGTACTACCATGTTGTTCTTCAATAGGATATATCAAAGTATATCATCATAGTATTTGAATGTCTTCTTTAAGCCTTACTATTTCCTAATCGGAATCACCTGCTTATATATTAAGCAAAACATTGCAACTTTAATTTGAATTTCTTTGCTTACTATTAGAATGGCATTTTCCCATATGTTTGTTCATTACTTTTTGCTTGAAGTGAACTTTTCATTTAATTTTTCCAATTACTATATGAGATCCTAATGTTTTCATGTACATTTAAACAAATCATTTATGCACAATATACAGTAACCAAGTATGTTTTGCTTAGTATTAATAATTTTACTTCATTTTATCTTAATTACAATATATTCTAAGATTCACTAAAGTTTCATAATTTGTGCAGCATAGACTTGTAATCTTTTTGTGATTGTTGGTTAGAATTCTGATACATTTTTTATAACACAGTTCTAACAAATATTTACTTAACTTTGTCATAAACTGTAAAAATTTTATTTTTATTATGTTTATGTAATCTATGCTTTTTCTCAGCTTGCAAACATGTTCAATTATTTACTTTCAAAAGTAGGTAAATTTGGATTGATTTCCAATAATATGACAGGTTATATAGAATAGGATGTGATTCCCACTGACAAATCACCTACAATAACTAACCAAAACATAGAAAATGTTTTAAGTATGAAGTTTAAATAGAAGGAGAATTATGGAAAGCCCAAGAGGTAGAAAAACACTTACAAGAAAATATTGATGAATTTGACTAGATTAAAAATTAGGGATCTCTATTCATCAAAAAACACAACAAAGAATGTGGACAAAAACAAAGTTAACAACTGGGGAAAGATATTTGATACACATAGAAAATATGTTTGAAACATGTAACAGAAAAATCCAAGTTTGTAAGAAACTATAGGAGAAGATATATGTGTGTATATATATATGTATACACACACATATATATGTGTGTATGTATATATACATATATAAATATATAAAATAAATAAGTGAAAGAAAAAAAGAAAATTGATGGCTTGTAGACATTTGAAAATATGTTAAGCCTAATTAAGAATAAGTATGTAAATTAAGACCACAATGAGATGTAATTGTCCACCTATAAGATGGCAATTTCTCCAAATTCCTATCATTAGCATTAATCTTCCCTTGAATTCCAATCCCATGTCCCCAGCTTTCTACTCTGTTAAAACTGTGCTTGGATGACTATGCTTGTTCAAATGCTCTTTTTGTCATATTTCCCATCTTTATAATTTTATACTTTGATCGTTTAGGAAAAAAAAAACAAAACACACGTAGACTCTTTCCTGACTACTCTCTTTCTCTCACATTCAGTCAGAGACATTCACCCTGTTAGTAAATCCATAGTCTCTACCTGTGAATTATATCCAGGAATTCACAACTGTCTCACCAATTATTCTGCTACCACCCAGGCAGAAAAACAAATTATATTCCAATAATTTCCCTGCTCTTCTCTTTCTTCGTTATAGACTATTTACAAAACAGAAACTAAAGTGACCCTTTGAACACATGAATGCTATCTTGTCACTTCTCTGCTCAAAACATTCCTATAACTTCCCATTTCTTTCAAAGTGAGAGCCAAAATTCTCCCAAAGGCTTTGCAATACCCAGCATCATCTGGGTCATCAGTAGTTCCTTCTGTTCTTTTACTAATTCATCCCAGCTAGCTATCCTAGCCTCTTTGCTCTCTCTCTCTCGCTCGCTCTGTGTGTGTGTGTGTGTGTGTGTGTGTGTGTGTGTTTAAATATATCACGCACCCTCCAGCCCCTCCACCTTCTTTCTATTTTTTTAATTTAATGTGATATTATCATTTAGTAAACTAGTAATTTACTTTTTATGTCTCCTATTCATAGTTGGCCTCTCCTCACTAGGATGTAAGCTGCATGGAAGCAGCTTATTTATTCTTGAATGTATCACAAGATGCTAAAACAATATTTGGTACAAAATTGTTCTTATTTATTAATTAAAGGAATGAATCCCTGTAATGCACATTTTACAATGCAAATAATGTGCCTGCTACTAAGAAGACAGACAAAGATGTATTACTATTCTGGAGTGGTGAAAACAATCTAATGTGCATACCAGGTACTAGGGTCTATAACTTTATTAGAAAGAGGAATACATCTGTAGTAGTTACTTCAGAAGATATTAACACCTGGTTAATTTTATTGTATGGCAATGTCATCTCATTAAATTTTGCTATTTATAAATTTGAATAGGGATGCTATGGGGAATCAGTAATATAGTAAGTTTCTAGCCAATATTTTCGTAACCATGATTGTCATAGCCCCCAAGACGACCGCTTGGCCAGAAAGATTCTTCAGAATGTGATCCAGGTTAGAGTCAGTATACAGTAGCTCATAAATATTTGGATAATTCATTTTGCATAGTGCAGAGTTGCCTTAGAAAAATGGCAGCAATTCATCTTAGGAGAGATGGAGTGGATGAATTCGTTGCTTATGGAAAGCTGTTTCCCCAAAGTTTTCCAGCTCTCCTTTTATTCAAGGATATCTAGATTAAGAACTAATTCATGTCCGTGACCTGGCAAGAGGACATAAACTACTTTTGTTTTGTGTTTTGCTTTGTTTTATTTTTAAGAGGCTGAAGTCAGGTCTTTGTTGAAAAGACTGAGATATTTTTCCTCCCTAATGAAAATAATTAATAGCATAATGAATTTAATTGTATCTACCACCATCTCAGTATGATTGGAAATCTACTGGGATTCTGCTCCTACTCCTACCAACATTCCCATTCCAAAATAAAATGGGAATCAAACTGTTTCTAAATAATGTGGTGTTTCACTCACCAATCTAGCTTTCAAGACTTTAATGGATGGAGAGTTTCATA
Organism: Pongo abelii; assembly: GCF_028885655.2. Lineage (NCBI taxonomy): Eukaryota > Metazoa > Chordata > Mammalia > Primates > Hominidae > Pongo > Pongo abelii. Next base: position 116,542,365 of record NC_071991.2, read on the forward strand.
GGATGTCTTCATGATTTAGTTGGGAGAGAGGAAGGAGTATGATATATCCAATACATATTCCAGTCCCTTGGAATTATTGATTTTTTTCTCTATATTAGTTCAAGTGTTTCTGGCCTCCTGCTGATGTTTAGAACAGGCTGTTTAAATCTAGACTTTCAATAGATAATAGAATACCATTGCCTATGAGATAACATTCGATACAAAATAATATTAATTAATTTTTGTTTAATATACTGAATCCAATAATTGAATGTACTGTTATGCAACTGTGGATCATAGGCTATACATCTTTATACAGATATAGTCTCATTCACCCTATATTTCCAGAAAGCAAATTTCAAATACACAATGGAAACTAAAGAAATGTTGTCTAAAATCCATTTTCTGTTGCTAATGTATAAATTTGTCATATATTAGAATATGCCATTAGAATGGAAAATGAATTTATGTCTTTGGGAAATATTGAATTATCCCTGAGTCTTTGAAAGCTGTTGCTGAAATAAACTTTAGCAGTTTGTCTACATTTTTCTCTTTTTCCCTTTCTTTATTTCTTCTAAAAATAATGGGATACATGTGCAGAACGTGCAGGTTTGTTACATAGGTATACGTGTTCCATGGTGGTTTGCTGCATCTATTAACCATACTCTAATTTCCCTCCCTTCACTTCCCAACCCCCAACAGGCCCAGGTATGTGTTATTCCCCTCTCAGTGTCCAAGTGTTCTCAATGTTCAGCTCCCACTTATGAATGAGAACATGAGGTGTTTGGTTTTCTGTTCCTGTTTTAGTTTGCTGAAGATGATGGCTTCCAGATTCATCCATATCCTTGCAAAGGACATGATCTCATTCCTTTTTATGGCTGCATAGTATTCCATAGTGTATATGTACTACATTTTCTTTATTCAGTCTATCATTGAGGGGCATTTGGGTTGGTTCCATGTCCTTGCTATTTTAAATTGTGTTGCAATAAAAATACGTGTGCATGTGTCTTTATAATAGAATTATTTATATTCCATTTGACCCAGTAATGGGATTGCTGGGTCAAATGGTATTTCTGGCTCTAGATCCTTGAGAAATCACCATACTGTCTTTTACAATGGTTGAACTAATTTACATTCCCACCAACAGTGTAAAAGTGTTCCTATTTCTTCACAGCCTTGCCAGCATCTATAGTTTCTTGACTTAATTGCCTTTCTGACTGGCATGAGATGGTATCTCATAGTGGTTTTGATTTGCATTTCTCTGATGATCCGTGATGTTGCGTTTTTTTTTCATATATTTTTTGGCTGCGTAAATGTCTTCTTTTGAAAAATGTCTGTCCATAACGTTTGTCCACTTTTCGATGGGGTTTTTTTTTCTTATAAATATGTTTAAGTTCCTTGTAAATTCTGGATATTAAACCTTTGTCAGATGGGTAGATTGCAAAAATTTTCTCCCACTCTGTAGGTTGCCTGTTCAGTCTGATGATAGTTTCTTTTGATGTGCAGAATCTCTTTAGTTTAATTAGCTCCCATTTGTCAATTTTGACTTTTGTTGCAATTGCTTTTGGCATCTTCATCGTGAAGTCTTTGCCCATGCCTATGTCCTGAATGGTATTGCCTAGGTTTTCTTCTAGGGTTTTTACAGTTTTGGGTTTTACATTTAAGTCTTTAATCCATCTTGAGTTAATTTTTGTAGAAGGTGTAAAGAAGGGGTCCAGTTTCAGTTTTCTGCATATGGCTAGTTAGTTTTCCCAGCACCATTTACTGAATAGGAGATCCTTTCCCCGTTGCATTTCTTTAGCTTTCCTGTTGTCCCCATTGATCATTGGTAAGCCATGGCTAGAAAATACATTGCATTTTACTGGCAATGTTAAGTTCAGATAAGCACTACTGGTAAAATTATCTATGGCCATATGTTTCAACCAGCTTTAGATAGTCTGTGTTCAGTCATCTTTTGCTGGATTAGCTTGGAGGTCCAAAGCTAAAATAGCATGATTAAAGACTTTGAAGAACTCACATTTGAATGATACATTGCAAAAAACAGTTATAATATTTAGAACTTATAATACATTTATAAGACAGTGGCCAAAGATAAACAACTAAGACCAAGGGAATACATTCAATCCTTAATCTGTACACCCTGCAGTATCAGGTATGAGTATGTCAGCCTGATTGGTAATTTTCCAGTATCTGTTAGTCCAAATATATTTAGTATCATTATGTAGTGGTGTAAATTGGTGACTCCATCAAAATTATTTCCATATTCTAATCCATGGAACCTATGAATCTTACTCTATTTAAATAAAGTCTTTGAAGATGTTATTAAATTGAGGATTTTGATATGGAGACGTTTTCCTGGATTATCCAGGTGGACTTCAAATTTAATAATCATTGACCTTTTAAGAGATAAGCAGAGAAAAAGGTAGACACACACACAAAAGTAAGTGATATGAAGACAGAGGCATAAATTGGAGGCTGTGGCCATAAGCCAAACAAGTTAACGACCACCAGAAGCTGTAAGCGGCATGAGACAGATTTTCCCCAAGAGTGTCTTCAGGGAGTACCCTACACCCACCTTGGTTTTGGACTTCTGACCTGCCAAACTCTGAGAGAATAAATTTCTGTTGTTTGAAGTCATCAAGTTTGTTGTAATTTGTTACAGGAGCCCTAGGAAACTAATACACATTTAAAAATCTCAGACAATCTGTTGGGAAATAGGAATAATATTCTTTACTGAAATGAGCATTGGATCAGGCATAAAAGTATGGTATTATGTCTACGGCTGTTCTGTATAGAAAGACCACCTGTCTAGTCTCTGAAACTTTCTTGGCAAAGGTATTTAAGACCTTAGAAGTATTATTGCTCCTACAAATTGCCAAATCATAGCATAAAGTGTATTTTTCACCATTCTGACTTTCTTTAAGTGATAAAATGGACCCAAGAACGTGTTTCAGAATGCCCCCCTCAGAAGTTAAGATTTTATGTCTCAAATTGTGGCCCAGTTCATTTCCTTCTTGACTGTACTTTAAAGATCATATTATCTGGATCGCAGTTGTTACCTTTGGTGTAACTATGTTCTTTCATCTTGGTTTATTTACATTCTTCCCACACAATTATAAATAAATAAACTGTATTATACTGTGTTGAAATTACACAGATTGAGTTAGCATCTGTTTTCTTCTGTAACCTTATAAAACCACGTGTTTAATATTCATCTCTCACTGTAAAAGAAAAATCGAAAATGTTCTCTGACAATATTACTTTCTTTACTGCCATATGCATATAACATAAAAGTGTTAAAATTTCTCTCTATAGTCCAAGAAAGAAATATAAGTGAATAATTTTATATCTATAGCTGCATGCATTAGTTCCCTAGGGCTGCAAAAAGGTATCACAAATTGAGTGACTTGAACAATGGAAATGTATTATCTTAGAGATCTGGAAGTTAGAAGTGTAAGATCAAAGTGTTAGCAGGGTCGATTTCTTCTTAGGGTTGTGTTTTAATTCATTTTGCGTTGCTAATACCTGAGGCTAGGTGATTTAGAAAGAAAATAAGTTTATTTGGTTCAGGCTTCTGCAGGGCATATAAGCATGCTACCAGCATTTGCTAGGCTTCTACTGAGGCCTCAAAAATGTTTTACTCATGGTGGAAGTTGAAGGAGCAGCAGGTGTGTCACATGGTGAGAGAGGGAGAAAGAGAGATCCCAGTTGTTTAAATTTGATTCTTTTAAGCAATCAGATTTCATGTGAACTGAGCAAAAATTCACTCAGAGCATGGGGAAGGCACCAAGACATTCATGAGGGCTCTTCTCCCATGACCTAAACACTTCCCCCCAGGTGCCATCTTTAACAGTAGGGATCACACATCAACATTTGATTTGGAGGGGACACACATCCAAACCAAATCAGGTTGTGATGGAGAGTCTGTTTCATGCTTCTCTTCTAACTGCTGGTGCTTTTCCAGCAATCTGTGGTGTTCTTTGACTTGTAATTTAACACTCTGATCTCTGCTTTTATTTTGCCTGGTGGACATGTCTGTATCTGTGTCTAAATTATTTCTTCTTATAAGGATTACAGTTACATTAGATTTAGGAACCAGTCTGGCAACCTGATTTTAAGTTGTTTATCCCTGTAAATACCCTATTTCTCAAAGAGGTCACATTCTGAGGTACTTAGAGTGAGAACATCTTTTTGGTGGACATAATTCAACCTACACTACCTTATGAAATACGATATATCAAACACACAAAATAAAACATTTATATATTAGCATATCTAGACATTTGCAGTATTTAACAGAAGGGCTAATCTTATGACTCAACAATTCTAATACTGATATTTATCTTAAAGGTTAACTCACACAGGAATGCCATTTTAACATTCATTCATTAGAAATGGATGATACTGAAACATTAATTCCACTAATAAAAATGAGTAAAAAAAAATGAAAACACCCTAATATTCCGTAAGAGCTGTTTTTTTTTTTAAAATTTAATTTAACTTTTTACTTCCAACTTTTATTTTAAGTTCAGGGATACCTATGCAGGATGTTCAGCTTTGTTACATGGGTAAATGTGTGCGACAGTGGTTTGCTGCACAGATCATCCCATCACCTAGATATTAAGCCTGGCATCCATTAGCTATTCTTCCTCATACTCTCCCCACTCCTACCCAACCCCTACCCTGTGACAAGCCCCAGTGTGTGTTGTCTTCCACCATGTGTCCTTGTATTCTCATTATTCAGCTCCACTTATAAGTGAGAACACGCGGTGTTTTGTTTTCTATTGCTGCATTAGTTTGCTGAGGATAATGACTTCCAGCTACATCTGTGTCCCTTCAAAGGACATGATCTCATTCCTTTTTATGGCTGTATAGTATCCCATGTTTTATATGTTTTTTTTTTGATGGAGTCTCTCTCTGTTGCCCAGGCTGGAGTGCAGTGGTGTGATCTTGGCTCACTGCAAGCTCCACCTCCCAGGTTCACACCATTCTCCTGCCTCAGCTTCCCAAGTAGCTGGGATTACAGGCACGTGCCACCACGCCTGGCTAATTTTTTTTGTATTTTTACTAGAGACGTGGTTTCACTGTGTTAGCAAGGATGGTCTTGATCTCCTGACCTCATGATCCACCCACCTCGGCCTCCCAAAGTGCTAGGATTACAGGCGTGAGCCACCGCACCTAGCTGTACCATTTTTTTTTTATTCAGTCTATTATTGATGAGAAATTGCATTGATTCCATGTCTTTGCTATTATGAATAGTGCTGCAGTGTATTTTTCTAATTGAATGATTTATATTCCTTTGGGTATATTCCTTTGAGGGTATATATATATTGGAATTGCTGCATCAAATGGTATTTCTGGTTCTAGATCTTTGAGAAATTGCCACACTGTCTTCCGTAATGGTTGAACCAATTTACACACCCAGTGTAAAAGTGTTCCTTTTTCTCCACAATCTTGCAAGCATCTGTTCTGTTGTTTCTGACTTTTTAATTGTAGCCATTCTGACTGGAGTAAGATGGTATCTCATTGTGATTTTGCTTTGCATTTCTCTAATGATCAGTGATGTTGAGCTTTTTTTTCATTTATTTGTTGGCCCTATTATGTCATCTTTGAGAAGTGTCTGTTCATATCCTTTGTCTACTTTTTAATGAGGTTATTGTAAATTTGTTTAAGTTCCTTATAGATGCTGGATATTAAACTTTGTCAGGTGGATAGATTGCCAAAATTGTCTACCATTCTATAGGTTGTCTCTGTACTTTGTTGATAGTTTCTTTTGCTATGCAGAAGCTTTTTAGTTTAATTCGAGCCCAATTATCAAATTTTGCTTTTATTTCAATTGCCTTTGTCATCTTCATCATGAAGTCTTTGCCATGCCTAAGTGCTGAATGGTAGTGCCCAGGTTTTCTTCTAGGGGTTTTATAGCTTTGCACTTTACATTTATGTCTTTAACCCACCTTCAGTTGATTTTTGTATATGGTGTAAGGAAGGGTTCCAATTTTAGTTTTCTGCATATGGCTAGCCAGTTCTCCCAGCACCATTTATTTAATAGGGAATCTTTTCCCCATTGCTTGTTTTTGTCAGTTTTGTTGAAGATCAAATAGCTGTTGGTGTGCAGTCTTATCTCTGTGTTCTTATTTCTTATTTGTTTATGTGCTTGTTCTCATAACAGTACCATGCTGTTTTGGTTACTGTAGTCCATTAATATAGTTTGAAGTCAGATACGGTAATGCTTCCAGTTTTGTTCTTTTTGCTTAGGATCACCTTGGCTATTTGGGCTAATTTTTGTTCCATATGAATTTTAAAATAGGTTTTCTAATCCTGTGAAGAACATCAATGGTAGTTTAATGGGAATAGTATTGTCTCTAAATTACTTTGGTCTGTATGGCCATTTTCACAATATTGATTCTTCCTATTCATGAGCATGGAATGTTTTGAGCAGTGGTATGTAGTTCTCCTTGAAGAGTTTCTTTTCTTCCCTTCTTAGCTGGATTCCTAGGTATTTTATTCTTTTTGTGGCAATCGCAAATGGGAATGCTAGCGATTTGTGCACATTGATTTTGTATCCTGAGACTTTGCTGATGTTGCTTATCAGCTTAAAAGGCTTTTGTCCTGAGATGATGGGGTTTTCTAGATATAGGATCATGTCATCTGCAAACAAAGATAGTTTGACTTCCCTTCTTCCTATTGGAATAACTTTTTTTTTCTCTTGTCTAATTACCCTTATCAGCTTAAAAGGCTTTTGTCCTGAGATGATGGGGTTTTCTAGATATAGGATCATGTCATCTGCAAACAAAGATAGTTTGACTTCCCTTCTTCCTATTGGAATAAGTATTTTTTTCTCTTGTCTAATTACCCTAGCCAGAGCTTCCAATACTATATAAATAGGACTGGTGAAAGAAGGCATCCTTGACCCCACAGAACTACAAACAACTATTAGAGAATAATATTAACATCTCTACTCACATAAACTAGAAAATCTAGAAGAGATGGATAAATTCATGTACACATATACCCTCCCAAAACTGAACCAGGAAGAAATCAAATCCCTGAATAGACCAATAATGAATTCTGAAATTGAGGCAGTGATAAATAGCCAACCAACTAATTAAGAAAAACCAAGGTCAGATGGATTCACAGCTGCATTCTACCAGAGGTACAAAGAAGAACTGATACCATTCTTACTGAAACTATTCCAAGCAATTGAAAAGGAGGGATTCCTCTCTAATTCACTCTATGAAGCCAGCATCATCCTGATACCAAAACCTGGCAGAGATACGACAAAAGTTCAGACCCATTTCCTTGATGAATATTGATGCAAAAATTCTTAACAAAATACCTGCAAACTGAATCCAGAAGCCCATCCAAAAGTTTATCCACCATGATCAAGTTGGCTTCATGCAACGTTGGTTTGATATATGCAAATCAATAAATGTGATTCATCACATAAGTAGAACTAAAGAGAAAAACTACATGGTTATCTCAATAAATGCAGAAAAGACCTTCAATAAAAATCAACATCCCTTCAGGTTAAAAACTCTCAATTAGGTAGAGCACGGTGGTTCACGCCTGTAATCCCAACACTTTGGGAGACCAAGGCAGGAGGATCACCTGAAGTCAGGAGTTCGAGACCAGCCTGACAAACATGGAGAAACCCCATCTTTACTAAAAATACAAAAAATTATCCAGGTGTAGTGGTGCATGCCTGTAATCCCAGCCTCTCAGGAGGCCGAGGCAAGAGAATCGCTTGAACACAAGAGGTGGAGGTTGTGGTGAGCCAAGATCACACCATTACACTACAGCCTGGGCAAGAAAAACTCCGTCTCAAAAAAAAAAAAAAAAAAAAAAAAAGCCTCAATTAACTAGGTATTTAAGGGACAGGGACATACTTCAAAATAATAAGGGACATTTATGACAAACCCACAGCCAATATTATACTGAATGGGCAAACGCTGGAAGCATTCCCCTTGAAAACTGTCACAAGAGCTGTTTAAATACATTATGATTGGCTGTATAAAATTTGAGGAATGACACAGTTTTGTTTTTTTTTGAGATGGAGTCTCGCTCTTTCTCCCAGGCTGGTGTGCAGTGGCGCTATCTCGGCTCACTGCAACCTCCACCTTCCGGGTTCACGCCATTCTCCTGCCTCAGCCTCCCGAGTAGCTGGGACTACAGGCGCCCGCCACCGTGCCCGGCTAATTTTTTGTATTTTTAGTAGAGACGGGGTTTCACCGATGACATACAGTTTTTAAGAGAATGAGATCAAAGATGGAAAACTTTTGAGGATAGCGGAGTTAAAAATCAAGTTTCAAAGCACAAATTGTGTGTGCCTAGAAAATAGCCACAATTCTGTCATTCAGATTCTTAATATCATTATTTCCAGGGAGCGAGAAACATCTGGTTCAGATCAAAGGGGTAGTGGAGTACATGCCAGAAAATGCATTTTACTTTTGGCTTTATTTATATTTGAAATGATTAAATTAACTGTTTTCATAACAAACAGGACTTACCATTAAACTATGGGGAAGAAGAAAAGCTTATAGAGATTGTTGGGTTTTTTTTTATTAAACATCTCTTAAAGTAAAAAATTCAGTGGGTTTTTATTGCTGAATGAAAATTTATCTATGTCTTATAAAAAATAATGGAGATTATACTTCCTCCTATGCCTCAAGGACTAATCTTCCCCAAATCATTTATTTGCAGAGTCTGAAATTATACCATTCATTTATATTACTGAGCTCCTTCTATGTTCCCCTACTGTGCTCCAATCATTATTTTGTGTGCTTGAGGTAAAGCAAAAAACAAGATTGGCAAGAGGCAAAATTTCCTGCCCTCATGAAACTTATATTCTAGGGGAGGAGTGATTAAAAATATGACTATAACAGACATTTACAGGACATTCTACCCAACAACTACAGATTAAAAGTAAAAGGATGAAGAAAGATACACCATGCTAACACTACTTTTAAAGCTGAAGTATTTTTATTAGTTTCAGACAAACTATACTGACTTCAGAAACAAACAAAAAACTAAGGATAATGAGCAGCTTTACGAAAGATAAAGGAATTGATTTTCAAGAATGCAATACAATTGTGTGTGTGTAACTAACAATATACCATCAAAATATTTCAGATAAAAAGTATTAGAAATAAAAGAGGAAGGCCGGGCGGCAGCTCATTCTTGTAATCCCAGCACTTTGGGAGGCCGAGGCGGGCGCTTCCTGAGGTCAGGAGTTTGAGACCAGCCTGACCAACATAGTGAAATGCCGTCTCTACTAAAAATACAAAAATTATCTGGGCACATGCCTGTAATCCCAGCTACTCAGGAGGCTGAGGCAAGAGAATCACTTGAACCCGGGAGGTGGAAGTTGCAGTGAGCCAAGATCATGCCCCTGCACTCCAGTCTGGGCGACAGAGCCAGACTGCCTCAAAATAAAGAAAGAAGAAATAGACAAATCAATTATTATAATCAAAGACTTCAACACCTTTCTTGATAGATAAAGCAGATTTTAAAAAAATTGACCTGAACACCACTGTCAACTTGATCTCATCAGCCTTTGTAGAATACTCCATTTAACAATAGCATAATACACATTTTTCTGAAGCTCATGCAGATCATATATGAAGATAACCACATTCTGACCCATATAATGCACTTAAACACATTTAAAAGAGAAGAAATCATACAAAGTATGCTGTCAGAACATGATAGCATTAAACAGTAAATCAATAACAGAAGAAGAGCTAGAAAACCCTCAAGTATTTGGAAATTAACACACATCTAAATAACACATGGGATAAAAAAGAAGTCTCACGGAAAATAAAAGTAGATAAAAATAAAAATTAACTTACCAATATTTGTTATTGTAACAAATGCATTACACAGGGTCAAATTTGTAGCCTTAAGTGCATACTTTAGAAATAAAGATATGAAATCAATAATTTAAACTTTTGCCACACAAAATCAAAGAAAAATTTAAACTTAAAGAATGTAGAGGAAAATAAATCATAAAAATTAACATGGGAATAGAAAACCAAATGCTGCATATTCTTACTTATAAGTGAGAGCTAAGCATTAAGTGTACATAGATATGAAGATGGGTACAATAGACCCTGGGGACTACTAGAGAGGAAGGGGAGAAAGAGGGGTGTCAGCTGAACAATGACCTATTGGATTCTATGCTCACTACCTGGACGATGGTATCATCCATACTCCAAACCTCAGTATCACATAACATACCCATGTAACAAACCTCATGTGTACCGCCTAAATCTAAAATAAAATTAAAAATATTTTTTTTTTAATTAAAGCAGAAATGAATGAAATTGAAAACAGGAAAGCAATAGAGAAAATCAGTAAAACCAAATGCTGGTTCCTTAAGCAGGTAAATAAAACTGATATACTTCCTGTGAGGCTAATAAAGGAAGAAGGAAAAGGAGAAGAAGGAGAAGAAAATGAGGAAAGAAGAAGGTAGAGAAGGGAGAGGAGGAGTGGGACGAGAAGGAGAATTGTTTAAAATTCCTATTTCAGAAATGAAAGAGATGTCATTACTAATAATTCATGACATTCATAGGATAATATGAGTATACTATAAACAACTTTATGCTAATATAGTTGATAATTTAGGTGAAATGGATCAATCCTTCAATGACAAAAAGTAGCAAAACCCAAACAAGAGAAATACATAACCTATTAATATATCTATTAGATGTCAAAATTACTTTAATAGAGGAGGCCTATATCTATAAAAGTAATTATAAATGATAACCTGATGAATAGTGCCAGATCCAGATGCGTTCACCAGTGATTCTTCAAAATAATTATAATGTAAATGCTATGAATTTTTTTTCCTGGAAATTAGAAGCTTAGAGGACACTTCTAACTCATTATATGAGTTCTGCCTTACCCTAATACCAAAAACAGATAACAGTGTTTAAATAAAAGAAAACTATAGAACAATATACCTAAAGAACATAGACTTAGAATGCCTCAACAAAATAACAATAAATTCACCAATATATAGAAGAATTATACATCATGCCACGTAGGATTATTTCTGGCATGCAAGACCAGTTAATAATTCAAAACTCAATTAATGGAATCCACCACTCCAACTAACTTAAAATAGAGTATTCAGGTCCAAATCTTAACTAAATATGTACAGGAGCTATGTGGGAAACTATAAAATAATAATAAAAATTCAAAGTTCTAAATATTTGGAGATAACTTTCATGTTCATAGATCGGAATACTCTCTCTATATATATATATAATATATATATATAAATGCACTATATATATATATAATATTTTATATATTTTTTTTTTCGAGGCAGGGTCTTGCTTTGTTGCCCAGGCTGCAGTGCAGTGGCACTATCTCGGCTCACTGCAAGCTCCGCCTCCCAGGTTCATGCCATTCTCCTGCCTCAGCCTCCCAAGTAGCTGAGACTACAGGCATCTGCCACCACACCTGGCTAATTTTTGTATTTTCAGTAGAGATGGGGTTTCACCGTGTTGGCCAGGCTGGTCTTGAACTCCTGACCTCGTGACCCGCCCACCTCAGCCTCCCAAAGTCCTGGGATTACAGGCATGAGCCACTGCGCCCCTCAATACTTTTATGAGGGCAATTTTTCCCAACTTGATGTGTACCATCAATGCAATACCAATCCACAATCCAGAAAATAATATTGTGAGAATCAGTGAACTAATTCTAAAGTTTAAATGGAGAGACAAAAGGCCTAGAATGACCAACAAATACTAAAGAAGACTAGGCCAGGTGCGGTGGCTCACGCCTGTAATCCCAGCACTTTGGGAGGCCGAGGCGGGTGGATCACGAGGTCAGGAGATTGAGACCATCCTGGCTAACACGGTGAAACCCCGTCTCTACTAAAAATACAAAAAAATTAGCCAGGAGTGGTGGCCGGCGCCTGTAGTTCCAGCTACTCAGGAGGCTGAGGCAGGAGAATGGCGTGAACCCTGGAGGCGAGCTTGCAGTGAGCCGAGATCGCACCACTGTACTCCAGCCTGGACCACTGAGCAAGACTCAGTCAAAAAATAAAAGAAGACTGGAGTTATGAAACTATTCTATTTCAAAGCTCACTGTAAATTTATGTGCACTGGCGAAAGAAGAAACATATAGTAAATGAGCATAAAATCTATATTTAGAATGATACAAATATAGACAACTATTCAACAAAAGAGAAGACAAAATTAATAAAGGTAAACTTTGTAATAAGTTGTTCTGGGACATTTGGACATCCATATGACAAACAAACAAACATGTCTGGACACAGAACTTACACCTCACACAGAAATTAACTCAAAATCAATTACAGACCTAAATGTGTAATGCAAAGCTATACCATTTTAAATAAAAATCAGTAAAAAATTGACATGTTTTTGGATTTGTCAATTAACTTGTAGATACAACACCAGTAATATGCTGCATGAAAGAACAAAATGGTGATAGGTAAACTTTATTAAAATTATTAACTACTGCACTGTGAAAGTTTAAAGAGAATTGAAAACCAGCTACACTCTAGGAGAAAATACTTGCAAAACATATCTGATAAAAGATTTGTATCCAAAATAGATAAATAAATTTTAAAATTCAATCATTAAAAATAAAAAAAGGGCAAAATTTTGATACCTAAATGGATAATATATACAAACTATAGATAAGCATAGGAAAAGATGCTTCACATTATTAGTCATTAGACAAATGCAAATTAAAACCAAAATGAGATACTACTACATACCTATCACAATGAAAAAAAAAATCTAACCATACCATTGTGCATAGCAACAGAGTCTCTTATTCATAGCTGTTGAAAATGTAAAATGGTACAACCACTTTGAAAAACAGTTTGACAGTTTTTACAAAGTTAAGCAAATCTTACCATACAATCTAGTCATTATGCTCCTAGGTAATTATCCAACTGATTTAAAAATTATATCCATGCAAAAGTCTGCATGTTAACATTTAAAGCAGCATTACTTATAAACAACAAAAACTGGAAGCAACAAAGATGTCCTTCAATAAGAGAAAGTCTAAATTAACCACAGTTCATCTATACAATGGTGTATTATTTTTCAATAAAAAATACTGTGCTTTCAATCATTAAAAAGCATAGATGAATCTTGAATGCATGATGCTAAATGAAAGCAGCCAGTCTAAAAACTGCATACTATGGTTGTAATGACAGGACATTATAGAAAAGGCAAAACATAGAAATAGTATAATTAACAGTGTTTGTCAGTGGCTAGTGGTTTGGGGTTGAAGGAACATTGAATAGGTGAAGCATAGATTTCATAGGCTGGTGAAACTATTCTGTATTATACTGTAATGGCAAATAAAAGATATTAAGCATTTATTAAATCCAAAACTTTATAGCCCCCAAAAGTAAATCTTACTGTATTCACATTTAACATATCATTTATGTAGCTGGAGATCTCAAGATGAATATGGAATATGAAAAAGGCTCTAAATGTGTTACAAATTTATAAATGTGACAGGGGAAGAAGGTGCTAATCTAAGAAAACTTAGAGATGAGTAGTGATTGTAAAATGAAAGGCAAAAATAATTATACATAGCACTCTACTTGATAAAGTTGCTTTTCTTTTTCTTTTTTTTTCTTTTTCTTTCTTTTTTTTTTTGTTTTTTTTGAGACGGAGTCTTGCTATGTCGCCCAGGCTGGAGTGCAGTGGCTAGATCTCGGCTCACTGCAACCCCTTCCTCCCGGGTTCGAGTGATTCTCCTGCCTCAGCCTCCCGAGTAGCTGAGACTACAAGTGCGTTCCACCCCGCCCAGCTTATTTTTTCTTTTTTTTGGTGTTTTTAGTAGAGATGGGGTTTCACCATGTTGGCCAGGATGGTCTCCATCTCCTGATCTCATGATCCACCCTCCTTGGCCTCCCAAAGTGCTGGGATTACAGGCGTGAGCCACCACGCCCATTCACGATAAAGTTGTTTTTCCTAAGGGCAAAGCTGAGCAGTTTTGAAAGCACTATATATGCATACCGAAATTAAGCAAGTATGGGAATGGATGCCAGATAGAGAGAATTAGGTTTCTCACTGTTGGAATTGGAGGTTAGACTTGAGCAAATTGAAAACGCTATAATTTTCAATGCCTTAATGAATTAGAGCTGAAGAAACCAGTATGGAATGTTCAGATTAATATAGGTAAAAATGTTTACATACAGAAATATTTATAGATATGTTTCTATACACGGGTTATTATACACACATACATGCCTCTGCTCTGTCAGCTTAGAGGGCCTAGAAGAAACAACACTTTTCTTTCCACTCTCACTCAGTCTTATTCAGCCTGGTCTCTTTTGCCAGGAATGAAGACTCATTACATATAATGTAGAAACAGACATGCTTAAATGCATTCACATGGAATGGGGGCCTATATAGGATGATCAAACACATCTAATAAAGAATCAAATTTAACTTCTAGAAATCAAAAGAAAAAATGAAAGGAGTATGTTCTTTCAATGAATAGGGAATATGGGTGGATAGGCAGGAAAACTCCCAATATGCTTTAGAATACTAACTTACCACTCAGATGTACAAAGCCACCTAGTAAACAGAGAAAAAAATATATATATATATACACACACACATATACACATATATATGAATATATATATTCAGAATATATATATACACATATATACATATATGAATATATATGTATATATACATATATGAATATATAATATATATACATATATGAATATATATGTATATATATACATATATGAATATATATATAATCATAATTTAATGGTGGAGTAATGCCCAGCTCAGTGTTTATTATCTCATCGTGATTTGTCTTAAAGAAGAGATTCTCTCATTCTCATAAAGTAGATGGGAGTGGAATTCTGCTTCATTCATGGGAGATCTTTCAGATAATTGACTATTTCTACTAGTACGATTACTGTTATTAACTCCTGGTAAACATAATGTTCACCTATTAGTAAATAATACTCTTGCATTCAGAATTAGAATCTATAAATCTCAATTGTATAGTTTCTTCAAGAATATATGTTCAAGCTCTTGAATTAACCATGGAGATTCTAATTAATCCAACTAGTAGAAATAAGCATAATATAATTTCTAAAAAGAAAACAGCAATCTTAAAAGAACAAGTTCTCCTGTAGCTCCAAAGAACAATTTTAACTTCTCTCTTCATATTAAAATTCAAAAGAGAGAGTATGCAAAAGCTTTACAAATAGCTCACATTTTTGATCCATTTTAGTAAGAACTTGAAAAGAAGAGCAGTTTAAAAAAACAATGATTTCTATGCTTGTGTAACATTAGCTGTTTCTTGGAGATAATATTTTCATTCAATTATGTCTGCAAGCACCGTAACTTCTATTGATGAACATGGATTGACATAGTTGTTTAAGCCTATAATGAACTAAACGTTACACAGAATACAATTTTCCTCTTCATTTACCTTAATTTATTCTAGTTGTAAATGCCATTGACTTCCATGATTACAGAATAAATCTCACTGTAGGATCAATTACTACTGTTTAGAATAAAACTTCAGTTGCTTTTTAAATGATATTCACTGGGTATTCCATTTTAATTTAGCATAGCTTTTACAAAAATACTGGATCTCTAATGAATGACATACACGATTGTATTTGAGCCATTTTATATGTAATTATTGAAATTATGATAAACTTATTTTTCCTTACAATTCATTAATTTCACCATTTAAAAATATATACATACCGAAGCATATGCTTCCAGGGCTTATTATGTAATTTACCTATTTGTTGTTAGAAACTTTTTTTTCTTTTTGCAAAATAAGAATGTGTATTTCTATATGTCTGAAATTTTCTAATTGATTTTCTTCTCTTCTTGAGGAAGACTAAGATCATTTAATAACTTTTGTCATCACTAATTATCATTGATATATTTTTATTGTTCCAAGTAAAATTAAAGTTAAAAAGCAATTCAATTTTCGGGAAACAACCTTACATACATCTTTCACTTAACACAAATATGAACTTACAGATACATAGTATTTTAAACAAATGGTTTTCAAGCTTTTTAGTCTCCAAATCACTTTACTCTTTAAATAAATTATTGTGGAGCAAAAAGGGCTTTTGTTGATAGGGTTGATATCTATCAATATTTATCATGTTAGGAATTAAAGCTGAGAAATTTTATAGAAATATGCATGCATACATTTCACTAGCTTTAAAAGCAGTGACCTAATCACATTGTCATTTTTGTGTAGCTTCTGGAAAACTATTGTTCACTGCAAAAGAAGGCAATTTCAAACAACTGAAATGTTCTTGAGATCTCCACACCACCAACTTGAGAATATTTGCTTTACTTTAATGTAAACAGTAGTTTTATTAAACTCAACTTTAACTTTGAATATGAATGTCTATTAATAGTTATAGGCTTTAGCATATCTATATATACTATCTCTTATAAAGTTTCAAATGACATTTTTCTTTACATAATATCTCTAAAAGCAGAATATATTGCTTCAAAATCATTTGTTTTTCTTGATCAGATAAATGTGACTGAGGAGGAGGAACAGCTTTTGTTAGAGAAGATATGGTTTTAAACTTCGCAGAAATTTTAAATCTTACCCTGAGATGCTAAAGTATAATTTATTTATTTATTTATTTTTTCCTTTTTTCTTTTTTTATTATACTTTAAGTTCTAGGGTACATGTGCACAACGTGCAGGTTTGTTACATATGTATACTTGTGCCATGTTGGTGTGCTGTACCCATTAACTTGTCATTTACATTAGGTATATCTCCTAATGCTATTCCTTCCCTCTCCCTCCACCCCGTGACAGGCCCCGGTGTGTGGTGTTTCCCACCCTGTGTCCAAGTGTTCTCATTGTTCAATTCCCACCTATGAGTGAGAACATGCGGTGATTAGTCTTCTGTCCTTGCAATAGTTTGCTGAGAATGATGGTTTCCAGCTTCATCCATGTCCCTACAAAGGACATGAACTCATCATTTTTTATGGCTGCATAGTATTCCATGGTGTATATGTGCCACATTTTCTTAAACCAGTCTATCATTGATGGACATTTGGGTTGGTTCCAAGTCTTTGCTATTGTGAATAGTGCTGCAATAAACATACGTGTGCATGTGTCTTTATAGCAGCATGATTTATAATCCTTTGGGTATATACCCAGTAATATGATGACTGGGTCAAATGGTATTTCTAGTTCTAGATCCTTGAGGAATCGCCACACTGTCTTCCACAATGGTTGAACTAGTTTACAGTCCCACCAATAGTGTAAAAGTGTTCCTATTTCTTCACATCCTCTCCAGCACCTATTGTTTCCTGACTTTTTAATGATCGCCATTCTAACTGGTGTGAGGTGGTATCTCATTGTGGTTTTGATTTGCATTTCTCTGATGGCTAGTGATGATGAGCATTTTTTCATGTGCCTGTTGGCTGCATAAATATCTTCTTTTCAGAAGCATCTGTTCATATCCTTTGTACACTTTGGTCAAGTGGGCTTCATCCCTGGGATGCAGGGCTGGTTTAACATATGCAAATCAATAAATGGAATCCATCATATAAAAAGAACCAAAGACAAAAACCACATGATTATTTCAATTGATGCAGAAAAGGCCTTTGACAAAATTTAACAGCGCTTCTTGCTAAAAACTCTCAATAAATTAGGTATTGATGGGACATATCTCAAAATAGTAAGAGCTGTTTATGACAAACCCACAGCCAATATCATACTGAATGGGCAAAAACTGGAAGCATTCCCTTTGAAAACTAGTAAAAGACAGGGATGCTGTCTCTCACTACTCCTATTCAACATAGTGTTGGAAGTTCTGGCCAGAGCAATCAGGCAGAAGAAAGAAATAAAGGGTATTCAATTAGGAAAAGAGGAAGTCAAATTGTCCCTGTTTGCCGATGACATGATTGTATATTTAGAAAACCCCATTGTCTCAGCTGAAAATCTCCTTAAGCTGATAAGCAACTTCAGCAAAGTCTCAGGATACAAAATCAACTGTGCAAAAATCACAAGCATTCCTATACACCAATAGCAGACAAACAGAGAGCCAAATCATGAATGAACTCCCATTCACAATTGCTTCAAAGAGAACAAAATACCTAGGAATCCAACTTACAAGGGATGTGAAGGACCTCTTCAAGGAGAATTGCAAACCACTGCTCAATGAAATAAAAGAGGACACCAACAAATGGAAGAACATTCCATGCTCATGGATAGGAAGAATCAATATTGTGAAAATGGCCATACTACCCAAGGTAATTTATAGATTCAGTGCCATCCCCATCAAGCTACCAATGACTTTCTTCACAGAATTGGAAAAAAACTATTTTAAAATTCATGTGGAACCAAAAAAGAGCCTGCATTGCCAAGACTATCCTAAGCCAAAAGAACAAAGCTGGAGGCATCACACTACCTGACTTCAAACTATACTACAAGGCTACAGTAACCAAAACAGCATGTTACTGGTACCAAAACAGATATATAGACCAATGGAACAGAACAGAGCCCTCAGAAATAACACCACACATCTACAGCCATCTGATCTTTGACAAACCTGACAAAAACAAGAAAGGGGGAAAGGATTCCCTATTTAATAAATGGTGCTGGGAAAGCTGGCTAGCCATATGTAGAAAGCTGAAACTGGATCCCTTCCTTACACCTTACACAAGAATTAATTCAAGATGGATTAAAGACTTAAATGTCAGACCTAAAACCATAAAAACCCTAGAAGAAACATAGGCTATACCATTCAGGACATAGGCATAGGCAAGGACTTCATGTCTAAAACACCAAAAGCAATGGCAACAAAAGCCAAAATTGACAAGTGGGATCTAATTAAACTAAAGAGCTTCTGCACAGCAAAAGAAACTACCATTAGAGTGAACAGGCAGCCTACTGAATGGGAGAAAATTTTTGCAATCTACCCATCTCATAAAGTGTGATTTTAAATGCTACCATGATTATTGTTTTATCCATATAGTTTTAAAACTTTAGTTACATGCCAACAGTTGTTTGTTGACAGATATCGTTTACTTAAGTGTTTGTTCTGAGCAAATAAAAAAATACCTTCACGTTTTAAAATGTGATTACAAATTTTCTATTAAAATTTAGATTACATACTGTTAATCATTAGCTCAATGGATAAACTACTAGTTTTGGAGAAAAAGGAAAAAGTAAAACAATAATATATATTTGTATGTGTGTAATAAATATATGTAATGCCATAAATGTGTGTATATATGTATAGATATCTAGATGCAGATAGATAGATAGATTATAGATAGATGATAGATAGATAGATGATAGTTGTTGTTTATACTAATGTAATGTAGAAAAATTAAATGCCTAACTGCTTTTTAGTAAATATATTTCTGTTTTACTACTAGTACCCTAAGTAACTGACATTGCATTAACAATGGAATGAAATAAAAGGCTTGTTTATTGCAGGAATATCAGGATTGTCAAATTTATTGATAATAGGGATTAAAAATAAAGTATTTTAGAAAGAAAAGAGCAGAGATTATGAGAATATTTAAAAGAAAACTAATAATTTAGACTGAGTGACAATTGGGCAGTGAAGAGGAAATAATATTTCAAATAATCTGATAGATGAGTAGACACTGGCTAGTGCATAGATGGAATGGTCTTTCTTATAGAGAAGAAAGCTGATATCAGAGAGTATTTACATAAGGCTCACAAAGGTTGCCAATGACTAGGGTGAATAAGTTCACAGTGACATAAGAAGAGACTGCAGAGGTGAGCAGATATTAGATATCAAAGGAATGTGGGTAATTTTTCTCTATATTTATATTAGAAACTATGTAACACTGTTCTCCTATGAAAAACAAATTGTATGTGTTTTTGAACATGAAGGGTGATACAATTATGAACTGAAGATGTCAAGTGCAGACTAGGAATAAGACCTATCCTAGGCAAACCAATTCATAAGCTGTTACATATAATTGCTGTTGTCAGTGTTGTCATGACTATAATTTAATATGCCCATAGTCTTTAATTCTACTCAAATTTATAGCCTATTTGTGGGAATGGAGTAAAATATTTATTAGGGAATTAGGAAATAGACACTGGCCAAAGTATTGTAATATACAGAATATTAAATATATGTTAATTTTGTCATTTTACTCTTTTCTCAGAAAGTTGGCTTTTTCTTTTTAAGACTGTACAAACAAATCTAGTTTTTGTTCATAAAATTCTAAAAAGGCATATTTATCAAAGTCACTTTTCCCCTGGCTTCCATGTCTGGTGTACATGTATTCACAAACATGCTTAATACAGTGTTGATATCTATAATTATCCAGCTTGATCATTTTACCTAAACAGAAATAGATAAAAGTAAAATACTAACACATGCTTTCATTGCATTTGCATAAATGTCAAGTAGACCTACTAAACATCTATCAAGGCATACTCCCTTGTAAGGGGGATTATCATAAGCTGACAAAGGTTTTTTAGAGCTGTGAAATTTTGACTGTCTTCCTAGTTCATGTTTATTCCCTTTGAAATACATTATTGGCTGAAGTTGTTTGTCGTCTTGATTCTTGCCACCAGGAACACAATTTTTTTTTAAAAGAAAAACTTCATCTGAAAAAAAAATTAACAAGTTAAATTATTTTTTTTAAAAAAAGACATAAAGGTCAATCACATGAATAAATAAAAGGGGGAAGTAAAGCAATTTAAAAAATAATTTTCATGAATCATTATGGTAAATGGTAGAGTAAGGACTTCTGGAAATTCTTTTACCAAAGCAATACTAAAACTGACAAAATAAAATATTAGAATTAACTTCTTCAGAACTCTAGAACATTTGTCAAAGGTTTGCAGCCATTCAGGGAGTGTTTATTCAAATACACACACAAAAACAGCCGAGTCTTGGTAAGAACAGAGAGCTTCATGATGTTTTAATTTGTCCTATTCCCATATCACCCTGTCTAGCCCTACAGTAGCCATAAAAACCAACAGACCATAATTATGGTGAAGCCAATTGCCTGGTAGCCACCAATGGGAACAGAGTGGAATTGCAACTACTTTTGAGACTGCCTAGAGCTAAGGAAGAAAGTAGTTAGTCAGTCAGTACAGTAATCATCTGATACCTGGGGATGAGGGCCAATTACAGTGTAAAATTGGGATGATTAAGTGAAATTGGAGTAAAACCTTGATAGAGCTATGGGAATTAACCTAGAGCTTTCCAGACAAATAGAAAAGGAGTAATGGCCCTAAAGTGAGGTGTGCTGACATTCCCAACAACGGCAAGTTCCGAGAAGGTAGTGGATGGGTACTCAGGGAGTGTTAAAAGAGATCAGTGAGTTAGGTTCAGAGGTAGGAGGATAATAACAATTAACTGCTGATTTTATGTAGAAAATTGTACTAAAATACCTTGAACATATAAATATGATTGTCTTTGATTCATAAAACTTGAAATTCAATTTTTAATTGAGGTAAAATATACTATCAATTTCAAACTTCTTTTGCCCTTAGCAAGCTACTGGTCATGGTTCTTCGCCTTGTGAGGTGACCCAAATATTCATTCCTGAGGAGTCTGGACCACTGGTGTCATCCTGCCTGAACTACGTTGTTATACTTTCATTGACTTTAATCATGAAACTTAGTAGGACTAAGAAATATCCTAAGATATCTCCTGTATCCCAGGCATACTCTTTCTTACCTCCACTGTGTAGTAGGGACATTATTTCCCACTGGCAATCAGTATAAATCACCTCAGTCAGTACAATAACTCACTTCTTTGTCTGTTGATTCAGAGGCATGGGAAGCATGAAGTGGCATGGCGGCAGTCTTAACTTTTAGTTCAATACGATTATTGCTGTGTCTCTTGGTGGAATATTTCTTTTTCTTTGAATCTAAGCAGAATTTTGCAAGTGGATATCTAGGGCTAATGGCACTCCCCTTTTCGCCCCTTGAGTGAACCTGTAAATTCTGGATTTGAGGGAAAGTAAATAGCATTATAGATTGGGTGCTGATTTGGGTCATATACAAACTCCTGAAGGACATTTTCCCCACCCTGCAAAGTATCACCACTTACACAGCAATGTAAGTTAGTCTTCACAAGGCTGTACCACTATTCTATCAAGTCAGCTGTTTCAGAATAATGAGGAACATGAAAAGGACAGTGAACTCCATGAGTATGAACCTATTGCTGTACTTCATTTGCACATCTCAGCGTCCTGCCCACAGAGAGGATACCTTCACTGGTATCCATTAGGAATATCCTGGAAATGAGTTGCAACTGTCCATATTGGTAATCTCTATATCATGGCCAATATTAGGTCTTCAAATCCATTGTTTTTTTCATTTATTTAGGTTATCTTCAGTTTCTTTGAGAAGTAGTGTGTAGTTTAAATGTAAAGATCTTATACAAATTTTACTTCATTCTTATGTAATCAATTTGTTAAAATTGATATTTTTCAGATTTTATTCTCCAATTATAAAAAAATTTATATTAACTATTTATTTTGCTACCTTGCAAAATTTATTTCATAGTACCACTTTTTTTGTAAACAACTTAAGATTTGTTCATTTTTAGAATAATGACACATTTGAATAAATAATTTTTTGGTCTTTCTAATTGTTCCAGTTTTTTCTTTTATTTATTGCATTATCACTCTGGGTAGCCTGCCTGGTTTAATGTTGAGTAGGAGTACTGAAGGCAGACATTTGTTGTTTTTGATTTTTACTTGGTTTTGAAATTAAAGTGAAAGTACTTAATATTTTATCTTTAAATATTGCGTTCATTCTAGGCTTTTAGTAAACTTTCTTTGAAATTCTAGGGGAGTTCTGTTTCTAATTGGTTGTGAGTTTCGTTTTCTTTTGCAATGTTACATTCTGTCAAATGTTATTTATACATCTATAAAGATAATTATATATTTATTCCCCTTGAGTTTCTTAATATAGTAAATAAACTTGATTAATTTTCAAATGTTATAACAACCTCAATTACCTTGTATGACCCTTTTATATATTGATAAGTTTAAATTTGCAATGATTTTTAAAAAATTTTCCCTATATTTATGAGAAATATTATTTTGTAATTTCATGTCCTTGTAACATTTTTGTCAAGGTTTGGTAAGTGAAATATACTGAGCTCAGCAAATAATTTTAATAGTGTTATCAACACCTTTATTTAAAAAAATTTATATAGACTTATAAAATCTTTAAATATTATATGGAAACCCAATGTGTAATATACTGGTATTGATGTATCTTTGTGAGAATTTTTAAGTACATATACATTTGCTTTAAAAAATACAATACTTTGCATATTTTGTTTTATATTTCTGTTTTGACATATTGTATTTTAAATACATTATTCATTTTAAATTATTATCACTTAGAGTTGTTTATAATATTCTTTTATTCTTTAAAATTTTTTAATACATTTAATGTCTATAGGATCTATAGGATATTCCTTCCCCATCACACCCCAGCATTGGAGATTTGTATATTCTCTATTTCTTAAACACTATTGCTATGCAGTTATTGATTTTATTAATCCTTTCATAGAAAGAAAGTTTGACTCTGAGATTGTCCATTTTCTCTCTCATAAATTTGTACTATTATTCTTCATCCATTTACTTTAAGTGAAATGAACAATCCAGATTTGTTTTTGTTTGTTTGCTCTATATAGTTTTTTATGGTGGAAACTTAGAAAATGTATTGTAAATCTTTATTATTTTATATTTTCATCATGGAAAGCAATATATTTTATTTTACATATTATTTAACTTTATTCCATATATTAAATATGTTTTGCTTTAATTATCTTTTAGTTAAGAGTAATGTCAGTTACTTGTGATTGGTTAATTCTTGACTTATGTATTGTGTTGCCTAGCTTTAAAATATTTATAGGTATCTTATTGTCTAGATAATCTTATTGTCGTTGATTTATAATTTTGTCCCACTTTGTTATAGAATATATTTTTATCTTTCACTACTTTGAAATCTATTAAGACTTGTTGACTTGTCCAGCAAATTGATTATCTGGTGAAAATTCCATACTCACAATATAAGGACGTGCTGCAGTTTTTTTTTTTCTTTAAAAGTCAATTAGATTAACTTGATAATGATATTCAAGTCTTCTGTATCTTAAGTCGTTTGTTTTTACTTTTTTATCAATCACTGGTATAATCTTTTAAATTATTCAGTTCTTATGGAGGATTATTTTTTCTCTTTAGACTTGTCAGGTTTTGCTTCATTTTTTTCAAGTTCCTTTATTGGCTCCATATTCTTTTAGTATTATTATATGTTTGTGAACTTACACATTCATTATTATGTAATCATGTTCATCTCTGATAATATCCCATGCCTTGAAGACTATTTTTTTTGATGTTAACATAGCTGTGTTATTATGCTTAGTGTTTACACATCTGCTTTATCAACATATTTAGATTTAAAATGACTCATTGGTAAATGGATTTTATCTGTTTTTCAATTTTCATTCATTCTGAGAATGTTTGCCTTTAATATACATGCTTAGTCCATTTACATTTAATGTAATTTATATAATTGTGCTTAACTCCCCTTCTTACTAATTGTTTTTGGTCTGTTACATCTGTAATCTGTTCCATTGCTTCCTTTTTTCTGGAAATCTCCATATTTATTTTGTACTCTTTTGATTTTGCCCTGAAGAATTCTCCTTGATATTTCTAGTAGTGTGAGGCAAACTGGCAACAGATTTTCACAACTTTCTTAGCAAAAATACCTTTATTTGTCATGATTATGGAAGAAATTTAGTTGGATATAGAATTCTGGGTTTAACATGTTTTATTTTCAAGCAATTTACAATTATTCTTTCATTTTTTTTGTCCTTCATTGTTATTGATAAAAATGAGGTCACCATTTCTATTTTGTTTTCCTTTATTTAATGGAATCTGTTTTATCCAGTTGATTTCAAGATTGCATCTTCATTTTAGGTTTTCAGCAGTTTAAATGTGATGTACCTAGATGTGTTTCACTTCTAAATATTACTCCTTTCTGGTTCAAGTTAATTGACCTCCAAAAATAAGTTTTCTCCTAGCACACAATTAATTAAAGGTAAATTGTTTTGCCCTGGGAGAGGTTAAGTTTTAGTTTTTATTGTGGTGAGTTTATTTTAGTTTAGTCTTTAGTCTAAACTAAATAGATCCCTTAATCCTATTGTGTAATCTTTATCTTTACTGCACAATTTGTGGATTTTCACTGAACACCTGAGATTTTTGCCAAAATTTTTTAACTTGGATTTTATATTACTAATTCTATACATACAACTTTGAGTAGCTGCACTAATCTCCCTTCAGGAAATTTTGTCTTCCTAATGTAGTTTACTTCTATGTTTCTGCAAGTATGCAGTCTCAGCCTCGTTTTGCTTAGTAAGTTGTCAACCATAGTTTTCAGATGAAGTAGTATATTTTATATTTATTTGACAGTTTATTGCTTTGTTTCTTTTTTCTTTTCCAGGATTCCCCTCCTCAGAAGGCAGCCACTCTGGCAAACTTCCAACTTCAAGTTCTTTTTCCTTAATTCAGTAAAGTGGCTTGTATAAGTTAGAATTTTTTTCTCGGAAAAAAAATCCTAGTAATTAAAGTGTGTTTTATTCTTCTCTTCTACACTTTATTATCTTTTGTTTCAGTCTGCTTTCGATTTGTCATCAGTGTCTCCAAACAATTACATAAATAATCTGTAGTTTACATAGTTTATTGCTGTTCTTAAAGAAAAATTACTTATATATTATTTATTGTAATAGTTAAAAAGCTCAATTTCTGCAAATAAATTTTTATTTTAGATATGCTTTTTAAATACAAAAGCACTGAATTCATTTAAATATTAAAATTAAAAGATTCTTTTTTTTTTAAACCTTTTTTTAATTATTATTATACTTTAAGTTTTAGGGTACATGTGCACAATGTGCAGGTTAGTTACATATGTATACATGTGCCATGCTGGTGTGCTGCACCCATTAACTCGTCATTTAGCATTAGGTACATCTCCTAATGCTATCCCTCCCCTTCCCCCACCCCACAACAGTCCCCAAAGTGTGATGTTCCCCTTCCTGTGTCCATGTGTTCTCATTGTTCAATTCCCATCTATGAGTGAGAACATGCGGTGTTTGGTTTTGTGTCCTTGCGATAGTTTACTGAGAATGATGATTTCCAGTCTCATCCATGTCCCTACAAAGGACATGAACTCATCATTTTTTATGGCTGCATAGTATTCCATGGTGTATATGTGCCACATTTTCTTAATCCAGTCTATCATTGTTGGACATTTGGGTTGGTTCCAAGTCTTTGCTATTGTGAATAGTGCCGCAATAAACATACGTGTGCATGTGTCTTTATAGCAGCATGTTTTATAGTCCTTTGTGTATATACCCAGTAATGGGGTGGCTGGGTCAAGTGGTATTTCTAGTTCTAGATCCCTGAGGAATCGCCACACTGACTTCCACAATGGTTGAACTAGTTTACAGTCCCACCAACAGTGTAAAAGTGTTCCTATTTCTCCACATCCTCTCCAGCACCTGTTGTTTCCTGACTTTTTAATGATCGCCATTCTAACTGGTGTGAGATGGTATCTCATTGTGGTTTTGATTTGCATTTCTCTGATGGCCAGTGATGATGAGCATTTTTTCATGTGTGTTTTGGCTGCATAAATGTCTTCTTTTGAGAAGTGTTTGTTCATATCCTTTGCCCACTTGTTGATGGGGTTGTTTGTTTTTTTCTTGTAAATTTGTTGGAGTTCATTGTAGATTCTAGATATTAGCCTTTTGTCAGATGAGTAGGTTGTGAAAATTTTTTCCCATTCTGTAGGTTGCCTGTTCACTCTGATGGTAGTTTCTTTTGCAGTGCGGAAGCTCTTTAGTTTGATTAGATCCCATTTGTCAATTTTGGCTTTTGTTGCCATTGCTTTGGGTGTTTTATACATGAAGTCCTTGCCCATGCCTATGTCCTGAATGGTAATGCCTAGGTTTTCTTCTAGGGTTTTTATGGTTTTAGGTCTAACGTTTAAGTCTTTAATCCATCTTGAATTAATTTTTGTATAAGGTGTAAGGAAGGGATCCAGTTTCAGCTTTCTACATATGGCTAGCCAGCTTTCCCAGCACCATTTATTAAATAGGGAATGCTTTCCACATTGCTTTTCTCAGGTTTGTCAAAGATCAGATAGTTGTAGATATGCGGCATTATTTCTGAGGGCTCTGTTCTGTTCCATTGATCTATATCTCTGTTTTGGTACCAGTACCATGCTGTTTTGGTTACTGTAGCCTTGTAGTATAGTTTGAAGTCAGGTAGCATGATGCCTCCAGCTTTGTTCTTTTGGCTTAGGATTGACTTGGCGATGCGGGCTCTTTTTTGGTTCCATATGAACTTTAAAGTAGTTTTTTCCAATTCTGTGAAGAAAGTCATTGGTAGCTTGATGGGGATGGCATTGAATCTATAAATTACCTTGGGCAGTATGGCCATTTTTACAATATTGATTCTTCCTACCCATGAGCATGGAATGTTCTTCCATTTGTTTGTATCCTCTTTTATTTCCTTGAGCAGTGGTTTGTAGTTCTCCTTGAAGAGGTCCTTCACGTCCCTTGTAAGTTGGATTCCTAGGTATTTTCTTCTCTTTGAAGGAATTGTGAATGGGAATTCACTCATGATTTGGCTCTCTGTTTGTCTGTTATTGGTGTATAAGAATGCTTGTGATTTTTGCACATTGATTTTGTATCCTGAGACTTTGCTGAAGTTGCTTATCAGCTTAAGGAGATTTTGGTCTGAGACAATGGGATTTTCTAGATATACAATCATGTCATCTGCAAACAGGGACAATTTGACTTCCTCTTTTCCTAATTGAATACCCTTTATTTCCTTCTCCTGACTAATTGCCCTGGCCAGAACTTCCAACACTATGTTGAATAGGAGTGGTGAGAGAGGGCATCCCTGTCTTGTGCCAGTTTTCAAAGGGAATGCTTCCAGTTTTTGCCCATTCAATATGATATTGGCTGTGGGTTTGTCATAGATAGCTCTTATTATTTTGAGATACATCCCATCAATACCTAATTTATTGAGAGTTTTTAGCATGAAGCGTTGTTGGATTTTGTCAAAGGCCTTTTCTGCATCTATTGAGATAATCATGTGGTTTTTGTCTTTGGTTCTTTTTATATGCTGGATTACATTTATTGATTTGTGTATATTGAACCAGCCTTGTAACCCAGGGATGAAGCCCACTTGATCATGGTGGATAAGCTTTTTGATGTGCTGCTGGATTCGGTTTGCCAGTATTTTATTGAGAATTTTTGCATCAATGTTCATCAAGGATATTGGTCTAAAATTCTCTTTTTTGGTTGTGTCTCTGCCCGGCTTTGGTATTAGGATGATGCTGGCTTCATAAAATGAGTTAGGGAGGATTCCCTCTTTTTCTATTGATTGGAACAGTTTCAGAAGGAATGGTACCAGTTCCTCCTTGTACCTCTGGTAGAATTCAGCTGTGAATCCATTTGG
The DNA here is from genome assembly GCF_028885655.2 of Pongo abelii. Lineage (NCBI taxonomy): Eukaryota > Metazoa > Chordata > Mammalia > Primates > Hominidae > Pongo > Pongo abelii. Next base: position 116,570,860 of record NC_071991.2, read on the forward strand.
TCCTGGACTCTTTCTGGTTGGTAAGCTGTTGATTATTGCCACAATTTCAGATCCTGTTATTGATCTATTCAGAGATTCAACTTCTTCCTGGTTTAGTCTTGGGAGGGTGTATGTGTCAAGGAATTTATCCATTTCTTCTAGATTTTCTAGTTTATTTGCGTAGAGGTGTTTGTAGTATTCCCTGATGGTAGTTTGTATTTCTGTGGGATCGGTGGTGATATCCCCTTTATCATTTTTTATTGCATCTATTTGATTCTTCTCTCTTTTCTTCTTTATTAGTCTTGCTAGCGGTCTATCAATTTTGTTGATCCTTTCAAAAAACCAGCTCCTGGATTCATTAATTTTTTGAAGGGTTTTTTGTGTCTCTATTTCCTTCAGTTCTGCTCTGATTTTAGTTATTTCTTGTCTTCTGCTAGCTTTTGAATGTGTTTGCTCTTGCTTTTCTAGTTCTTTTAATTGTGATGTTAGGGTGTCAATTTTGGATCTTTCCTGCTTTCTCTTGTGGGCATTTAGTGCTATAAATTTCCCTCTACACACTGCTTTGAATGTGTCCCAGAGACTCTGGTACGTTGTGTCTTTGTTCTCGTTGGTTTCAAAGAACCTCTTTATTTCTGCCTTCATTTCGTTATGTACCCAGTAGTCATTCAGGAGCAGGTTGTTCAGTTTCCATGTAGTTGAGCGGTTTTGAGTGAGTTTCTTAATCCTGAGTTCTAGTTTGATTGCACTGTGGTCTGAGAGACAGTTTGTTCTTAAATTACTTAGTGGATTTTAAATATGCATAATTTTAAAAAATAATAATGCTGAATAAATAAACAATGGCTATGAAAACAAATTGATTTCATTAATAATGTACTGACTGCTTTTGTTCAGTTCTTTAAGTTTATAAATGTACTTATTATCTACTTGATTCTAACATAGAAATCAGACAATATACTCCCATATGCACACATAATAAAATGTAATCATAAAAAAGTCACTTATACACTTACCTATTATTATCTATTACTAGAAGGCTCAGCCTTGACTTACACTTGTTTTATAAAAACACATCCAATATTGATTCTCAAATCCCCCAAAATTTTTCCTCCAAAGGTCTTTTGAAGCTTCTTAGAGGAAGAAGAGTTGGTACAGTTGTGAAGGTCAAGATCAAGAACACACGGAAGACTTTAGGCTGGGAAATAAGAAAAGAAATGGGCATCACGTTTCTGAAGTCACAATCTCCTATGCTGTAAACCTGTATCATGGAGTTTTCATAATATTTATGACCAAATAGGAATTTTGTTGTTTTCTCTTTTTCTCTGGAAAAAACAGCAGTCCTAAAGTCAAAATCCTGTTTGAAACCAATTTGTATTTTCTATTCTCAAGCACTTGGGACCCTTGGAATAGTTCTCACTCATTACTTCATATAAAGTCTCATTCTCCGCGATGAAATATCACCACTTCAACCACTCATGAGTCCTTTCTCTTCACTTCTCCTCACTGTGAAGTCACCATTATGCAGTGTAATTTTAAATCTAGATATCTTCGATAATCATCCTTTTACACTGCCTGAAGACACACACCTAAACACACACACACACACACACACACACACACACACACAAACACCCTAATCTTCACACACCATTCTAAAAACTAAACAAATGAGAATCTGTTCATGCAGATTGTATCTTTTTGCTCTTCAGAGCAAGGATCAGAAATAAGTGTGAGAAAAGAAAAAGAAGTCAGTGAAAATTTGTAATGTCATCATATGCACATCATGCTGTCTCTCTCTTTCACACACGTAAACACACAGGCACAGAGAGGCACCTATTTTAGTTCTAAGAGGAATGAATTTCAAAACACAACAAAACAAACTCATTAGTGTTGCAATCTCTTGTAGATAATGCTTCACCTGATTTGCTTTTTCCAATAATTCAGAACATACTGTTGCAGCAGTAAGACCTGCTGAGGCAGTTTCTTCTGCAAGTTTTTGTTTGTTTGTTTCACAGAGCTCTGTTCTTTTGAAGCTTGTGTTTGTGTTTTTTTATTTTTCAGCACATTCTGTCTCTCTTTAAGTGCAATGCACTTTATTCCTTGTTTCACTTTCACATAACTTAGTAAAACGCTGGAACAATTTCAGATTATGAATATTATTTTAGATTAACATTTATATTATCAAACTGATTACATACCTATATACTCCAAATAAAACTTAATCTAGAATCACCCCATTATTATAAGTAGAACTAAAATTATGGTTTCCCTGATTAGGTTTATGAGAAAAAATATCAGACCAATCATTTAAAAATACGTGTTTTACTGAATGGGCAAAAGCTGGAAGAATTTCCCTTGAAAACCAGCACAAGACAAAAATGCCCTATGTCACCACTCCAATTCAATATAATATTGGAATTTCTGGCCAGGGAAATCAGGAAAGAGGAAGAAATAAAGGGTATTCAAACAGAAAGAGAGGAAGTCAAATTATCTTTGTTTGCAGATGACATGATCCTATGTCTAGAAAACCATATCGTCTTAGCCCAAAAGCTTCTTAAGCTGATAAGCAACTTCAGCAAAGTCTCAGGATACAAAATCAATGTGCAAAAATTGCTAGCATTCCTATACACCAACAGGCAAGCTGAGAGCCAAATCACTAATGAAATCCCATTCACAATTGCTAAAGAAAGAATAAAATGCCTAGAAATACAGCTAACAAGGGAACTGAAGGACCTCTTCAAGGAGAACTACAAACCACTGCTCAAACAAATCAGATAGAACATATACAAGTGGAAAAATATTGCATGTTCATGGATGGGAAGACTCTACATTGGGAAAATGGATATACTGCCCAAAGTAGTTTATAGATTCAATGCTATCCCCATTAAACTATCGTTGACATTATTCACAGAATAATGGATTCCCTGTTTAATAAATGGTGCTGGGATAACTGGCTAGCTATATACAGAAAATTGAAACTGGACCCTTTCCTTACACCACATACAAAAATCAACTCAAGATGGATGAAAAACTGAAATGTAAAATCCAAAACTATAAAAACCCTAGAAAAAATTGTAGGCAATACCATTCAGAATGTAGGCACAGGCAAAGATTTCATGACAAAAATACCAAAAGCAATTGTGAGAAAAGCAAAAACTGATAAATGTGATCTAATTCAACTGAAGAGCTTCTGCACAGCAAAAGAAGCTGGCATCAGAGTGAACAGACAACCTACAGAATGGGAGACAATTTTTGCAATCTATCCATCTGACAAAAGTATAATATCCAGAGTCTATAAGGAATTCAAAAAATTTGCAAGAGAAAAAAAAACTATAAAAAGTAGGCAAAGGACATGAACAGACACGTCTCAAAAAAATGCATACTTGCAACTAACAAACGTGAAAAAAAAGCTCAACATCACTGATCGTTAGAGAAATGCAATTCAAAACCACAATGAGATACCATCTCATGACAGAATGGCTATTACTAAAAAGTAAAAAAACAACAGATGCCGGAGAGGATAGAGACAAAAAAACGCTTTTGCACTGTTGGTGCGAGGGCAAATTAGTTCTAGCATTGTGGATGACAGTCTGGTGATTGCTCAAAGACCTAGAGGCAGAAATACCATTTGACCCAGCAATCCCATTACTGAGTATATAACCAAAGGAATATAAAACTTTCTGTCATAAGGATACTTGCACGCGTATGTTCATTGCAGCACTATTCACAATAACAAAGACATGGAATCAACCTAAATGCCTATCAATGTTAGACTGGATAAAGAAAATGTGTTACATATATACCATGGAATACTATGCAGCCATAAAAAGGAATGAAATTATGTCCTTTTCAGGGACATGGATGGATTTGGAAGCCATTATCCTCATCAAACTAATGCAGGAACAGAAAACCAAACACCACGTGTTATCATTCATAAGTGGGAGCTGAATTATGCGAATACATGGACACACTGGGGAGAATAACACACACTGGGCCTGTTGAGAGGTGGGGTGAAGGGAGGGAGAGCATCAAGAAGAATAGCTAATGGATTCTGGGCTTAATACATAGGTGATGGGATGATCTTTACAGCAAAACACCATAGCATACATTTACCTATGTAACAAACCTGCACATCCTGCACATGTACCCCTGAACTTAAAGTTGAAGAAAAAAGTACAGGTTTTAAAATTTAATAGGCAAATCTAAATTAATATTATTATACAACTATGGTGGCTGAAATTGATTTTTGTGGTATTCAGACTGCTTAATAAACCTGATAACAACCACATTACTAATGTTTAAAAGGATAGTATTTGTTAAGATTCTTAATGGTTTACCTTGCACAAAGTATAGAGATACATCAAATTAATTATTTCTAGTTTGTATAGAAATTTAAAAGTTCTCAAAATATTAAACATATGGAGTTGCACTATGATAATATATGGAAATTGGTGTATGTTTTTTAACTGTGAACTTTGTCATTAAATTATTTTGGATTTATTGTAGGGTACAGTATAGCAATAAAATTAGAGATAGTCTCTAGATAAGAACGCTCATTTCTATAATAAAATAGGTGACAACACACAAAAAACAACAAAAACACAAGGCTGCTAAACATTTTCATCTAGATGTTCTATATGTAACTCATCTCAGCACATTTGAACTTCATCGCAGACCACCTCAATCTGTTCTTCCTAATATATGTCTGATTTCAGTAAATGAGACATTTGCCATCCTGTTGCCAAAGTCACAGATGTGATTCTCATTTTTTCATTTCTCGTATCTCATTTCAAACGAGCTAAAACTCCTGTCTTATATTTCCTGATTACTTTTCTAAAGTAGGCACTTCTTCCCTACTGCTATCACCTGGTGCTGGATTCCGCTAATTGTTGTGATAACTTCTTAGTTGTGCTCTCTGCCTTCTATTTTCTCTCTGTCTCCATTTCACTTCCATAAGGGTAATATCATTCTAAGGAACTCTAGTGGCTTTATGGGAATTTCTGTGTAAGATTGGTTTGATGTGAAGCCACACTTGTATTATTTGTTTGTAATAAGATTTTGAAAACATTAAATATTTTATTAAATGAATGAAGAGAAAAATTTGAGATGGGTAAATGGCTATTAAATTCCTATGAGATGCCCCTTGGAGCCATATCTACAAAAAAAAAAAAAACACCTTTCATCATAACTACCTCCTGTTTAAATCCCTTCAGTGAGGCTCCATTATTATCCCTGCAGCATGCTTTAGAAGACCCTTTGAGATTTGACACCTCCTTCAAAGTCTTATCTTCCTAATACTCTTTTGATTGTTCTGTCTGCATTAGCCAAATATAGCACTTTCATCACTCTGAATAGGACAGAGCCTTTGAACATCATCTTCTGTGCCTATAATATACTCCTAAAATATCTGGCTAATTCCTCTGTGTATTTAGGAGGGTATTGTGTGTAATGTCAAAGGAGCAGACAATGATGTCAAACTGGGAGGAACTAGATTAAACCTCTAACACTCAACTGTGGTGTAAACTTTACTAAATCTTTACTCGTACCCATATATAAAGAGACTTTGCATTAAGATGAGCCCAAAGTGTTTCCATGAAAATGAAACTTTTGTACATATTTAACAATAAGGATTACTTTAAATGCCTGTTAAATTATTTAAATTTTTATATAAAATACATTCATATTTCGATTTATGAATAACCTTTTCTACCTTATATGTATTTTTCATACATTTATTTTTATAAAACTCTTTATATGACCATTTCTTATAACCACCAAGATGCCCTTTGGAGCCACATATGATACTCTTTTGTTTTGTTCTGTTCTGAGTACATCTTACCTGCGTTGTGATGCTGTTTGAGGTTCAAAACTTATAAAATTAATGTATAATGTTGCAATTGGAAAGTTTATTTTAAATCTCAATAAAAGTTTGTCTAAAACAAATTATTATTGTATTTATTGTCTTCATGGATCAATAATATTTGTGAATACATTGTAGATAAAATTATACCTTTATTAGATGATCCTCTGAGGTGTGAGATTAGCATGTTGCACTTTTTGCGTAACATTTATGAGATTTAAACTTTGCACATAATTTGTATGAATTAGATTTTAAATACATTAGTCAGCTGCTGAATCTTGTTAAAATGTACTCCCAGCAGCTAATGTGGTACATATCACATGATAGTACCTAATCAATACATATATTTTTTGACATTTTAAAGAAGTTGTTGGATCTGGTATGTATTACTTGGGTAGAGCCAATCACTTCTGCTGACAAATTAGCGTTGGTATATGAAAATAAGAGATTCCCAGTTATTTAGCCTCAGCAAACTGCCCTATTCTGATATGTGTGAGACAGATAGTTTTATATAAACTATAGTTGTTTACCCAATGCACATGCTACCACTCCTTACTAACAGACCGTCACATTTTGAAATAAGTCTAGAAGAATATGTGGGGAGTAATGTCTGATAGATTTGACTCCAGCAACATGTCCTTGGTGAAAATGAGCAAGACAACAGTTAAATAAGCTCTGTTAACAACATTTGGAGGGATTAATAGCAGCGACATCTAAGCAACCTTCCAAACACTAGCTTCATAAAATTTTTACCTGACTTTCTTCTCCTCAAGACTTTCTTCTAAACCTAAAGTTAGTATTCCCGCCTTTAGCTCATCCATTACAGCACTCTGGATATAACCACTTTAAACTGTTTTGTGTGATTCTTTCTAAATCTTTTTATGCCTATTTTTCTCCTGCAAATCATATATTGATAGTTCATTTTAAATGTCTGATACTGTTTATGCTATTCAGGAATTTTTGTTTTGTACTTAACAAATAATCTAGAAATTATCTAGGTAGCTTTCTATGACTCTGTGTGTGTGTGTGTGTGTGTGTGTTCGTGCGCTTGCGCACATGCATACATGGGTGCATGTCTTTTTGCTTAGCTATGGCATCATAATTTATATTATGGTACATAAATTACTTACTGGTGCTCAACCATTTAACGTTAAAATTAAATATTCTAAATACACATCCATGGAAGTCGAAGTTTGGAGTTAAAGTATATGAATTTTAAGCACATAAAAACTTGGCCGGACATGATTGTGCACACCTCTGGTCCCAACCACTCGGGAAGCTGAGATTGAGCCCAGGAGGTCAAAGCTGCAGTGAGCAGTGATCCCATCACTCCACTCCAGCCTGGGCAACAGAGCAAGACCCTGTTTCAGTAAAAGAATGAAAGAGAGAGAGAGAGAGAGAGAGAGAGAGAGAGAGAGAGAGAGAACTGACAACTTGCCAACCAACAATTTTGAAACAAATTCATTAGATCATTTGTTTATCAAATATTTGACATTATTCTTGTCTACTCAGGTAGAACAAAACAGGTCTTAACAACCTTTATTTTAGCAAAAAAAAAAAAAAAAGCTTCTTTGATTAGGAAATTTTATTTGTATTACATGTATTACATTCTAATACATGTAATTTGTATTACAATGGCCATTATTGAAGCTAAGCATTTTTTCATTTGTTTCTTAGCTTTTGTATTTCTTCTGTGACTCCTTTGTGAAAATAAATTTTTCATTATTCTTTGTTGTTGTACTTGAAATAATTTATTCTCTTTTCTTATGAGATAATTTATTTTTCAGATCTCCAAAGAAGACTTTACATCAGTACTTACACATATGCACTTTAAAAACAAACAAAGCTAGAATAAAGGAAAAATGGTGATTCCTTAGTATCATATCTTTGACAATGATTCTTCAATAATTTGTGAAACCAGTAAATGAGTTTATTCTGGCATTTATTTGTGACAAAATTCACTACCCCCTTGAAGTTAATGAAGGCAGATTTCCTTCATATAAAATAGCATTGCATAAGGAAAAGCAAAATAGCAGAGCCTTATGCCCTATATAAATTATAAAATTGTAAATGAGGCAATACATTTAGAAAATTACTGCTATTTAGTCGATTATTAGAAACATAAAAGAACTTGTACATTCTTCAGTATGTGCTCTATTTATAACCAGAAACTATTTGACTATAGCTGATTACTTTTAAAAATAGGTAATAATTTTCTAGAAAGTCATAGAATACTTCAATCAAATTTTAACTTAATTCTAAAGTGTCAGCTCTTTCTGGCTGCAAGATTAACCATTTTATTTAAAACCCAGGATAATATAGAGGTGTATGACTTCTTTAAATAAACTTCAAGTAGTCAATGATATATAAAATATATAGCTATTTGAGGCCACAGTAATGTCTATTCCAATAATAAAACAGAAAATACAAATAGAAAATCAAATAGAAGATTAACTTTCTATATGAAGAATATTTGTAATTATTACTTTGTGAATGGTGATCTCAACTGTGTTCAGATAAAATATATATGTGCAATATTTTAAATGCTCTGATAAATGTAATACTTAGCCTGAATGAAACAATATACTTAATTAAATCATGTTAAACAAGAAAGAAATAATTGTTTCCTTTAATGTGCCAAATCTATACATGCAAAATCTAAGTATATCTTATGATCATATGCAATTATAATTGATGGTAGAGATAACAGTAACTTTATTAATCACAAAGAAATCTTGTTTATTTTTTAAATATATATTCATATTTAGGCTATGGCTGTGGCACATCGAATGAAACTATTCATTATCTCTCTACATTAAATCATTGACTTCCTCTTGGCCATGGACATCTATTTCAATAATGCAACACTTTTCCATGAACACAGATATATTATAACATTCACATCTTAATTGAGATCTCATTTTATTACTAAGGTTATAGACAGCTTTAAGAATGTATTAATATTTTAAATATACATGAATTTTGAGAAGGAGAATGTGATTAGGTGACATAGAAAACTGGGGAGAAAGTTGTTTCAAATGAAGACGAAGAGATCCTGCCACTTCAGGGACATTTTGGTGCAACCAATTCATTTAAATGTAACTTTGTGATATTGTGCATTGGTTTGGGTTAAATTTTATAAACTGTGACAAGTACTTGTTTGGGGTTTTTGATCTGGAAACTCAAAATTTAGAAATATTTTTGAATTAATTTTGATATATATTTTTTTCTAATCAGGTTCTCTCTTCTCTTTCAGAGACTTCAATTATTTGGAGATTATATATCCTTTACCCATTACCCATCTTTATGTTTCTCTCCCTTACGTGTTTTTGTGTACTTGTTTTACTTTTCTACATATTTTCTTAATTTTATTTGCCAAAACCGTTATTGTGGCTTTCATTTCTACTTGCAATTTTAATAATCAATAAGCTCTTTTTGTTTCTCGGAATAGTATATAAATAAATAGTATCTGATTCCATTTTCATGAAAATATTATATATTTTTGTGTTCTTATACCTTTTAATTTTTATCAACCGGCAGAATTTCTATTTTCCACAATTTACATTTATCTCTTTGTGTGTTGTGTGCTCTGCCTTTCTTATTAAAAACCCTTCTACAGAAGCATGGCTACCCTTTGCTGTCTGTTCATATTTAGGATAGGGAAATGAATAACAAATTGGAAGATTTATGTATGTGTGCCAGAGTCTTTCAACAATTGACTTCACTGATAGATCTTTAAGCAGGCTATTTTTAAAAATACACATATTTTATGTCTTTTTAAAAAATAATTTCAACTTTTATAGTCAGCAGTTACATGTGCAGCTTCTTTTACATGGGTATTTTGTGTAATGCTGATGTGTGGGGTACAATTGATCCTTTCACCCAAGTAATGAGCATAGTACCCAATAGTTAGTTTTTCAACCCTTGCTCTTCTCCCTCCCTCCACTGTCTAGTAGTACCTAGTGTGTATTGTTGCTATATTTGTCCATGTTTACCCAATGTTTTGGTTTCATACATAAGTTAGAACATGTGACATTTGATTTTCTGTTCCTGTATTTATTGGTTTAGGATAATGGACTCTAGCTGCATCCATATTGCTGCAAAGGATATGATTTCATTCATTTTTATAACTGCACAGTATCTCATGGTGTATATGTACTACATTTTCTTTATCCAATGTACCATTAATGAGCTCCTAGGTTGATTCCATGTCTTTGCTGTGGTGGACAGTGCTGCAATGAACGTACAACTGAATTTGTCTTTTTGGTAGAATGATTTCTATTCTTCTGGGTATATATTCAATAATAAGATTACTGGTAGTGCTATTCTAGGTATGTATTCAATAATAAGATTACTGGTAGTGCTATTCTAGGTATATATTCAATAATGCTAGTAGCTCTGTTTTAGGTTCTATGAGAAATCACTAAACTGCTTTCCACAATGGCTTACCTAACTTACACTCCCACCAACAATACATAAGACTTCCCTCTCCTCCTCAGCTGTGGCAGCATCTGCTGTCTTTAACTTTTTAATAATAGGTATTCTGACACCTGTAAGATGGTATCTCCTTGTGGTTTTAATTTGCATTTTTCTGAATGTTAGTGATGAGCATTTTTTCACTGCTTGTAAGCCACCTGTATATCTTCTTATGAGAAGTGTCTGTTCATGTCCTTTGACCAATTTTAATGGGATTATTTGTTTTTTATCTATTGAAGTGTTTAAGTTTCTTATAGATTCTAGATATTAGATCTTTGTCAAATGCATTGTTTGTGAATATTTTCTCCCACCCAGTAGGTTCCCTGTTTACTCTATTGATAGTTTCTTTTGCTAGGCAGATGTTCTTTAGTTAATTAGGTCCTGTTTTTCAAGTATCATTTTTGTTGAAATTGCTTTTGAGGACTTATTCATAAATTATTTTCCAAGTCAGCTATTATTTGAAGTATATACTTTAACATAGTCTAAGTTATGCTGTGGTAGGCAACCAAAAACTTCAGAATTTGAATGTCTTAAGGCAACTACATATCTACTATATATTAAGGGTCGTCTTTTTCATCTTCTTGTCACTCAGTGATCATGCTACCTGAGGCTCTTTTATCTGATACACATCTCAGCATAGCAGCAGGGAGAGGCAAACATACAGAGAATCACTGCTGGATCTTAAATGCATCTGTATCTGAATAAGAAACATTATTTCAGTTAATATGTCATTGAGTCACATGACCACAACTAACTTTGAGGAGGTAAAAAGATATAATACTCCTAATGCACAGAAGTACTTGTGAGCAGTGCTAATACTTTCCATAATTATGCCATATTCATTTGGGCTTCTCTCTCAGCTTATTAGACTACCCACAGAACAACCTCCTATGATTCTATTTTCAGCATGTATACTCAACCTTTAATAAAATAAAATTTAATACTAACTTTTTTTAAAGAAAAGAAGATATGCTTAACAATAATACTCCAGCATTAAATATTCTAATATCATATTCTTTTTAGAAATGTAATTTCAAGTAGCAATTAAACTAATCAAAATTCAGAATATTAGAACATTCTTTAAGGTTTAATATTTTGCTACTTTGTTCAGTGTGTTAAAGGCAACATATAAGATTAACAGACATCTGTAATAACTTTTAGTTTTTTCTATCAGATATTTGAGGATTTTTGAGTTACTCCTTTCCAGACAATTTAACAAGAAGGCTTGGATATACTTTATCAAATTATTTTTAATTAATCTTGGCCACTACATCAATTGCTTTTTAGGAAAGAAGAGATGTTAGATAGTGTACTAAAATATTATAATGTTATTAGATCACATTTTAGATTTCAAGTAGCTAAGGAACAGTGATTCCTTTGTAAACAGAAGAATCATACCTGGATTATGACTTAACAGCATCATTTTGGTTGTTTTGTAGAGAATAAAGTGTATAATAACAATATGAGATTGTGGAGACATGTTAGAAAGCTACTGAAATAATACAGAAGATAAATGATAGCAATTTGGACAAGGGCAGCGTTAGTGACAGAAAGTGGCCACATTCTAGACAGCTGCTGTTGGTAGGTTCAAGTAGATCTGCAGATATATTTGGATGAATACATTAGGAAATTCAAGGATTTTTCTTTTTTAATTTTTAAGTTGTTTAAAATTTTTTTCTGGGTACATTATTAGGTATATATATATTTATGGGGTATATGAGACATTTTGATATAGGCAGGCAATGTGAAATAAGTGTATCATGGAGAGTGGGGTAGCCCCTCAAGTATTTATTCTTCGAGTTACAAACAATCCTATTACACTTTTGAATTTAGTTATTTTAAAATGTACAATTGAGTTATTATTGACTATGATTACCCAATTGTACTGTTGAATAGTAGGTCTTATTCATTATTTCTAATTATTTTGTGTACCGATTAAGCATCCCGTCTTCCCCCAACCCTTCTATTACCCTTCCTGTCCTCTGGTCACCATTCTCTACTCTCTGTGTCTATCAGTGCAATTGTTTTGATTTTTAGATCTCACAAATAAATGAGAACATGAGATGTTTGTCTTTCTTTGCCTGGCTTATTTCACTTAACATGTTCTCTATTTCCATCCATGTTGTTGCAAATGACAGGATCTCATTCTTTTTATGGCTGAATAGTACTTCATTGTGTATATGTAACACATTTTCTTTACCCATTCATCTATTGATGGACACTTAGGTTGCTTTCTAATCTTAGCTATTATAAACAGTGCATAAGACAAATAGAAATGCAGGTATTTCTTTGATATACTAATTTTTAAACGTTTCTTTTCTACTTATGAAGGAATGGATTTATAAAAAAATTTATTTTTATTTATTGTAATTAGAATGTAGGAACATGTTTGAGATAATCAAAAGCAGATGACTAATATAGAGGTAGTTAGATAAGAACGGATTCAGGAAGAATTTGAAACAAGAAATATACATTTGGGCGATATCAGCATAATAAAGGTGTTTTACCTTGGAAGAAAATAGAGAAGAAGAACATTTCTAGGATAACGTCTTGGAGAGAACTTATACTTTCAGGTTAAGAAGAGGAGAATCCAGCAAGGGATAAATATCATCAAAAGGATTTGTGTAATGATTAAATCTAAATTCCTGAAGAATGAATAGATGTGGAATTGCTCCAAATCCCTATCTAATATTGATTTCTAATTGGACCAGTTGTTTACTAAGAAAGAGGGAAATGAATGTTTTACATACTTATGACAGCATTATATCTCATCTCATCCCCAGTTCTGAGTAGGTGCAACATTCTCCGGACGTATTTTGAGTTTTCCCTTCTCTATCATTAAATTTTCTTTTCTCTGCCTTGTTTTTCCCTCCAACCAAGGTGGTAACAAGATTTAAACAGACAGAAAAAATTTAGGTGTTAAGGATTCATTGAACAGGGAGAAATACTCCACTGTGACCTTCAGGCTTTTCCGTTTTTTTATTTTTTGCACCACAACTATGTCTCCTCTAACCTTAATGATAAAACATACAAATTAAATGATCATTAGTTATATGCAAATATTTATCAGTTAAATTCTGCTAAATTGGATATATATGAATTTCAGTGTACATTTGTAGGCATAACTAAACTAAGAATTTATCTAAATATTTTGAATAATTTCAGTCAAAGCTCAACATTTTGTTGACTAGTAAGTGAGTAGTACAATAAAGATAACAAAACTATCGAGATAATAGTCTCAATTTTAATGTAATTTGAAATGAGTAGATAACAGATGTGACAAAATCAGTTTGATATATTTGTGATACATCTAAAAGTTATGTAATATTTGTTTTATACCCACGTGGTAAAATTATAACCACTTTGGTAAACAAGGCTTTTCAATATTTTGTTAATTACTTGATGGTCACCTAAGAAAAGACTTATATGGGCCTGTGTAAGAAATGTGGAAAAGAAATATTTGGAAGAGGATTCTCTAAGAGATTATTGTGAAACATTACAAACACAATGAAGATTCATTTTTAATTTTAAATATTTTAATCAGTTAAAAACCTTTTGTAAATCTTAAACATATTCCATAAATTCTGAAATTGCTGTCTGAACTGTTGATTAAGAGATAAAATTGCTTATCAATTTGAATATAGGTATCTGAAGTATTGAACACTAGGAAAATATGACAAGTAAAATGTAAACAGCTCTATAAACTAGATGTCTGGTAAAATTGTGATAACCAATTTTACTATTTTTGGACTTGAAAGATAAATAAATCTAAAATGGAAATTTTTACAGATTTTGCTTTAAGTCTTGGTGTGTGTGTGTGTGAGTTAAATGGTAGATTTCATTAAATGTCCATGTACTTCAATTTGAAATTATGTAATATTCTGGGCTTTATGAAGACACTTAAGAGAATTTAGAGTATACTTGCTCATAGCCACCAAACACTTTCCCAATAAAACTGGAAATACCTTTTAAAATTATTATTGAGGATATCTAGGTTGTAGAATTCTCTCTTTGCCTTGACCTAAAGTAAACTGGTCTTCTGATTATGAGAGAAATATCAAACACAATTAAATTCAATTAAATCAAATATATTTTTATGTTTTGTTTTTCAACTTAACTATGAACTGTCTTTGAAAGACTGTCTCTTTCACAAATTCTTTTTAGTAAAATTCTACATGTAAAATATGGTACACTTTTTAGAAATTCTTCTAACTCAAACCTCCAATTCTAGTATGGGTTATAGATTCATTTTTTCTCTCAATCTCGCATGTCTAAAATGGTATTACAATGGTCTCTATCAAAATTTAAACTACAGATAATTTACCTGTATACATAACAGCTTCTATATAATAAGATGCATATACATATATATGATATACATACAAACAAGCACACACACACACATATAAATGTGTATATAGCCATGCATCACTTAACGATGAGGATATATTCTGAGTCATATAAAGTTAGATGATTTCATCATTGTGCAAATATCGTAAAGTGTACTTACACAAACCTAGATGTTATAGCCTACTACACACCTAGGTTAAATGGTTTAGGCTATTGCTCTTAGGCTACAAACCTCTATGGCATGTTACTGTACTGAAAACTGTAGGAAATTGTAACACAATGGCATTTGTTTATCTAAACATATTTAAACATGGAAACATTATAGTAAATATACAATATCATAATTTTAAGGGACACAGCCTATATGTGGCCCCTTGTTGACTGAAACATTGTTATGAGCTGCATGACTGTTTATAGACATGACTGTTTATATATATAAACATATATATGTTATAGATTATATATAAACATATATAGTTATAGATTATACATAATATATAAACATATGTATGTTATAGATTATATATAACATATATAAACATGTGTGTTATAGATTATATAAAACATATAAACATATATATGTTATAGATAATATATATAACATATATAAACATATGTGTTATAGAGAATATATAACATATATAAACATATATGTGTCATAGATTATATAACATATATAAACATATGTGTCATAGATTATATAACATATATAAACATATGTGTCATAGCTTATGTAACATATATAAACATATATGTCATAGCTTATGTAACATATATAAACATATATGTGTCATAGCTTATGTAACATATATAAACATATATGTGTCATAGCTTATGTAACATATAAACATATATGTGTCATAGCTTATGTAACATATATAAACATATATGTGTCATAGCTTATGTAACATATAAACATATGTGTCATAGCTTATGTAACATATAAACATATATGTGTCATAGCTTATGTAACATATAAACATATATGTGTCATAGCTTATGTAACATATATAAACATATATGTTACAGATTATATAACATATATAAACAGATATGTTACAGATTATATAACATATATAAACATATATGTTATAGATTATATAGATAACATATAAACATATATGTTATAGATTATATAGATAACATATAAACATATATATGTTATAGATTAGATAACATATATAAACATATATGTTATAGATTATATAGATAACTTATATAAACATATATGTTATAGATTATATAAACATATATGTTATAGATTATATATAACATATATAAACATATATTAACATATATGTTATAGATTATATAGATAACTTATATAAACATATATGTTATAGATTATATAAACATATATGTTATAGATTATATATAACATATATAAACATATATATGTTATAGATTATATCGGTAACATATATAAACATATATATGTTATAGATTATATCGGTAACATATATAAACATATATATGTTATAGATTATATTGGTAACATATATAAACATATATATGTTATAGATTATATAGATAATATATAAAATATGTTATAGATATATATAGATAACACATATAAACATATATGTTATAGATTATATAGATAACATATATAAACATATATGTTATAGATGTATAGATAACATATATAAACATATATGTTATAGATGTATAGATAACATATATAAACATATATGTTATAGATGTATAGATAATATATAAACATATATGTTGTAGATTATATAGATAACATATATAAACATATATGTTATAGATGTATAGATAACATATATAAACATATATGTTATAGATGTATAGATAACATATATAAACATATATGTTATAGATGTATAGATAATATATAAACATATATGTTATAGATTATATAGATAACATATATAAACATATATGTTATAGATTATATAGATAACATAAACATATATATGTTATATATATGCATATATGCGTTTATATTAACATATATAAACATATATATACATATATAACATATATATAAAGCATATATATAAACATTAACCCATCCATGTACACATTCACATTTTATTTCCAGCACACATACACACACACACACACACACACACACACACATTTTATTTACTTTCCATCTGTATATTTACTTTTATTAGGTATCTGTGTTAAGGATCCTTGCCCATTTTTTAGTCAGTTTGTTTGTTCTCTCTTTGCTGAGTTTTAAGAGTTCTTAGTGTAATATAGTTTGGATAACAGTCCTTTATCAGAAACTTATCTTGCAAATATATTCTCCCAATTGGTGGCTTTATTTTCATTATTTTTAACAGAGAAGAAATTTTAATGGAAACCAGCTTATCAATTATTTCTTTCATGTATTGTGTCTTTTATGTTATTTCTAAAAATTCATCACCAAACAAAGCCATTTACATTTTCTTCTATGTTGTCTTCTAGAAGTTTAATAGTTTCGTGTTTTACATTTAAGTCTGTGATCCATTTTAAGTTAATTTTTATGTGTGGTATATATTTTAAAGAAAAAAGGAATAAGGTATTTTGACTAAAGGAATTGTATGGTCACCACCAAAGTAATATTCTGCATTTTACTAATTCACAGTGTAACACAAAAATAATAAAATAATTACAAGAGACTTCTGTTCATGAGTAGTTTTCCTTATACATATCAGGCAATGTAGAACAGTAGGATTTAAGAGTACATAGTCAGTACTATTTGTTTGCCATGTAATTTCCATTCCCCATGAATACACATGCACTCAAATATATTAAATATATGTATACATTTTATATATATATGAATCTTAAACATAATATGCACCCAGTATTCATTTTATAGCTTCATTAACACCATCATCTTCATTAATATTATTATTCCACTTGATATTCAGCTGACTTTTAATTGTCTGAGCATAGAGTGACTTAAGTTGGTCCACATAGATTAAAATGTATAGCTTTATTACTTGAATAAGTTTCTGTCCATTCTGATGCAGGGCAGGTGAGCTCCCAATTGGAGCTTATCCCAGGAAATTTCTTTGCTTCACCCAGGAAATAATTCAAAGGTGAGCTGATAGAAGAAAACAGCCTAAATGAAATGGCAGTGTTACAGCTCAGGCTGTGTTATGGCCCTGTGACTCCTCCTACAGAGCAGGACTACCCCATGGGCAGTATGCAGAGAGTAGCAGCTCAGGGCAGTTCTGCAGTCGTATTTATACTTATTTTTAATTACATGCAGATTAAAGAGAGGTTTATGTAGAAATTTCTAGGAAAAGCGTAACTTCTGGGTCATTGGTCATTGTCATTGGAAAGGGGCAGTAACTCCTGAGTGTTGCCACGGCAATGGTAAACTGACTTGGCACACTGGTGGGCATGTCTTATGGAAAGCTGCTTCTGCCCCATTTCTGTTTTAGCTAGTCCTCAATTTGGTTCCTTGTTCGAGCCCCATCTACAGAGTCAAGTCCCACCTCCTACCTCAATTCCACTGGATGAACAAAAGGAATACTTCCGCAGGTGCTGCCTGCAGCTCAAATATCTTGTGACCAAAAGGGGAACAAGGTGAGCTGCCATTTCTAGGAGGGCATAGTGAAGATAAGGAAAGTATCTCAATCTTTGATGCCACTGTTTAGTTGCTAAATTAACCAAGTATGAGTCCCCTCCTCCATCTCCATTCTCATCCCTAGATTTTTGTTATGTGGGATAATAAATCCCCTTACTGTTTTAGCTGGATAGAGTCAGAAATTACATTAATTACATTCAAAATCTCCCTGGTACTGAGACAAAGTTTTAAGTACTAGATTTTTCTCTTATAATCTGCGTGACCTTATTAGAATTATTAATGTTATTGGGGTTTGGTTTACTCAACTGTAAAGTTATTTGGGTGACACATTCCAACACAAAATCATGTTATGTTTCCTGTAGACCCAATGATCAAATTTAGTTTATAAAAATCTGAGTATGCATAGCAGAGGATTTTTTGTGTGACTCATTCTGGCAATTTATGATTCAAATTATAGATTTTTCCTCTATTCCCCAGAATCTAATATAGTAGTATGTTCTTAGTTCTTACAGTTCCTCAAGTTTCTGAGGGCAGAGACTCTATCTGAAATGATTCTAGTTATGATAGTCACTTCTCTTTGGTTGAAGTAACTGTTAATTAAGAGACCATCAAACTCACATGTTTCTCTCAACAGCCTACCTTTATATATTCAAAGCAGTTGATGAGCCTGCAGGATATAAAAAAATGCTGAAGGAATCATGGTTTTCCTTGATATCTGAGAACAGATGTGCATGATGTCTGTCTAGGGTGAAATGTAAATCTGGATAATTATATATTACACCTGCCTATTTTTCTCCCTGAAGCATTCTCAATTAGGTTTTGGAGAGTACTGCCCACAATCACAAAGTCACCATCTGCTCTTTTAAACAATTATACTAATTTTGCTAAACGAAATGGAGCTTATATAATGGGTTTGCATTATAATTTATTTAATTTTTCAGTTTAAATCAAGAGGAGCAGAGCTATTGAACTTGCTCAATTTTGTCTTTTGTGTTCTTGTAAAGATGACCCTGCTTTTCCTATATTAGCTTGGCTGAAGGATTATAAGACATTCTGTCTGAGTGTTTGCTTTTCTCATCAATGTGACTTACATCTGTTGACCTTTGAAGACATATCATTTAAAAGGAATCTGCTCAAGGATAAACCCATAATAAAGATACAAGATAGACACGTTAGGGATAAAACAAAAAGCTCCATAAAATGTTAACTGACCATAAATACAACACACATATAAAGTTTTGACCCTCAGACATGCTCAGAGAGAAAAACGAAAAGGACAAGTCATAACTCTCATAAGAATCATGTATGCTTAAAAGAAATATTTCTCCCTTGCTATGGAAGGAATATAGTAGTAATAATAATACCACCAACAACAAAAACAATAAGCAATTGCTCCTACCTTGTTGATTAGAAAAATATTTTAACAAAATTTTAAGTTAACGTATTCCATTAAAAAATTTTCCTTGATCATTGTGGAAGGATGACCTATAAATTTAAATTAAACATATTTATGTTTCTCTAAATATTTTAAATCCTTTCAATATTAAATATCTTAATATTTATCTAAATATTTTAAATATTAAAATACCTAATATTTTAGCATTGTTTTCATGGCCTTGCAGTCTTACCTTTCTTCTATATTTTTGTAAATTTTTTTGCCGTCAATCCTCAGCCTTTTCACGATTCAGTGGTGAAACATATAATGCATTATTTCATCTTTCTTTCTATTCTCTATCCATTGTTGATCAGACTTTATCTATTCGAAGAAGACTTCTCTACTACTCAATTTATCATTTTGAATCGTTAGGAATATTTTTCAATGCTTAAGGAATTGTGCCTAATTTTATGTGCCTACATCCACATCTCATAAATACATTTAACATCTTTCAGATCAGATGCTGTTGTGTACTCATATTTAAGTCACCAGAAGCTTTTAATAAGTACCTGAACATATTTATGATACTGAGTTATTCCCTTTGAAAACTGGCACAAGACAGGGATGCCCTCTCTCACCACTCCTATTCAACATAGTATTGGAAATTCTGGCCAGGACAATCAGACAAGAGAAAGAAATAAAGGGTATTCAATGAGGAAAAGAGGAAGTCAAATTGTCCCTGTTTGCAGATGACATGATTGTATATTTAGAAAACCCCATCAGCTCAGCCCCAAATCTCCTTAAGCTGATAAGAAACTTCAGCCAAGTCTCAGGATACAAAATCAATGTGCAAAAATCACAAGCATTCCTATACACCAATAACAGACAAACAGAAAGCCAAATAATGAGTGAACTCTCCCATTCACAATTGCTACAAAAAGAATAAAATACCTAGGAATCCAACTTACAAGGGACGTGAAGGACCTCTTCAAGGAGAACTACAAACCGCTGCTCAATGAAATAAAAGAGGACACCAACAAATGGAAGAACATTCCATGCTCATGGATAGGAAGAATCAATATTGTGAAAATGGCCATACTACCCAAGGTAATTTATAGATTCAATGTCATCCCCATCAAGCTACCAATGACTTTCTTCACAGAATTGGAAAAAAACTACTTTAAAGTTCATATGGAACCAAAAAAGAGCCCACATTGCCAAGACAATTCTAAGCAAAAAGAACAAAGCTGGAGGCATCATGCTACCTGACTTCAAACTATACTACAAGGCTACAGTAACCAAAACAGCATGGTACTGGTACCAAAACAGAGATACCAAAACAAAGATATATACCAATGGAACAGAACAGAGGCCTCAGAAAAAACATCACACATCTACAACCATCTGATCTTTGACAAACCTGACAAAAACAAGAAATGGGGAAAGGGTTCCCTATTTAATAAATGGAGCTGGGAAAACTGGCTAGCCTTATGTAGAAAGCTGAAACTGGATCCCTTCCTTACACCTTACACAATTCAAGATCCCTTCCTTCCACTTTCCTTATACAATTCAAGATCCCTTCCTTCCACTTTCCTTATACAATTCAAGATCCCTTCCTTACAGCTTATACAATTCAAGATGTATTACAGACTTAAATGTTATACCTAAAACCATAAAAACCCTAGAAGAAAACCTAGGCTATACCATTCAGGGCACAGGCATGGGCAAGGACTTCATGACTAAAACACCAAAAGCAATGGCAACAAAAGCCAAAATTGACAAATGGGATCTAATTAAACTAAAGAGCTTCTGCACAGCAAAAGAAACTACCATCAGAGTGAACAGGCAACCTACAGAATGGGAAAAAATTTTTGCAATCTACGCATCTGACAAAGGGCTAATATCCAGAATCTACAAAGAACTTAAACAAACTTACAAGAAAAAATCAAACAACCCCATCAAAAAGTGGGCAAACGATATGAACAGACACTTCTCAAAAGAAGGCATTTATACAGCCAACAGACTCATAAAAAAAATGCTCGTTATCACTGGTCATCAGAGAAATGCAAATTAAAACCACAATGAGATACCATCTCACACCAGTTAGAATGGCGATCATCAAAAAGTCAGGAATCAACAGGTGCTGGAGAGGATGTGGAGAAATAGGAATGCTTTTACACTGTTGGTGGGAGTGTAAACTAGTTCAACCATTGTGGAAGACAGTGCGGTGATTCCTCAAAGATCTAGAACTAGAAATACCATTTGACCCAGCAATCCCATTCCTGGGTATATACCCAAAGGATTATAAACCATGCTACTATAAAGACCCATGCACACGTATGTTTATTGTGGCACTATTCACAATAGCAAAGACTTGGAACCAACCGAAATGTCCAACAATGATAGACTGGATTAAGAAAATGTGGCACATATACACCATGGAATACTATGCAGCCATAAAAAATGATGAGTTCATGTCCTTTGTAGGGACATGGATGAAGCTGGAAACCATCATTCTGAGCAAACTATCACAAAGACAGAAAACAAAATACCCCATGTTCTCACTCATAGGTGGGAACTGAACAATGAGAACACTTGGACACAGGGTGGGGAACATCACACACTGGGGCCTGTCGTGAGGTGGGAGGATGGGGGAGGGATAGCACCAGGAGAAATACCTAATGTAAATGACAAGTTAATGGGTGCGGGAAACCAACATGGCACATGTAAACATATGGAACAAACCTACATGTTGTGCACATGTACCTTGGAACTTAAACTATAATAAAAAAAATCCTGAGTTAATTATTCTTCCTCTCATGCAAATCTAACTTTTTGGGATTTTAGTATTTAACTATGCTTTAAAATATTACTGCACTTTTCAAGTTCTCTTTTAGAAAAAAAAAACTTGGCTTATAATAGAATTGATAAACTGGTCAGAGATATACAAATTTACCAGAGAGCAAGTTCTGTGATTCCTTGATCTTTGCTATTTGTGATCATTAACTTTTGCAATAGCACAGGTGCCCTTGGGTCATGCTCAGAATGTCCTTTGGAAAGGTTTGCAGCTAGTTTATACATGAATTGCTTAACTTTACCACCCTCGTTCTCTACAGGCTCTAATGAGCTTTGCTCACCTGCACCAACGCACTCTGCCTAGAGCACATTGCCCTCGCACTGCCTTATTTTGCTCTATAGCATGCCAGTTTCTAAAAATCTTCAACCAAAATAATTAGTATTGTTAATTAAATATTGCTATTAGTTATTCAGTATTATTTCAGCATACTTTTATCACACATCTACCAGGTAATGGGGCAGTGTTCTAAGTGTTTTTTTACATTGATTATCTCATTCAATAATCAAAACAAACGAAAAGATCACTTTTTTTTTCTACTATTAGCCTTGTTTTATAGAAGACAAAAGTCAAGATCCTAGAAGTGAGAAACACTCAAGATTACAGTGTTGTTAAGAGTTGGTAAAGTGAGGATTTGAATGAAACAGTATGATTCAGGATTGTGTTGGTAAACTAGCTATCTGTTTGGATCATGGAGAAGGAGGCACTGATTTATAAAGTTTGATGATTTTTGTGGTACAAATATTACCACTGTTTCTAATTTCAAGCTTCCAAGATGATGTGCCTAAACAGGAGCTAGCAAGGTATATGTGAAATGGCTCTTGAGAGCTACTAAGGGCATTAAATGACTTTTATAATGCATTATTTTTATCTCCTAAACAAACTTGGAATATCCCACCATGAGGTTTTGCTTCTTTCATTTCCTCTGTTAAATATTATCATTCTAAACTCTACCTGATAAAATTCTATGTACTCTTCAAGGTCCCATTCATCAATCACCATTTCTATAAAGTACTGCAAGAGCCATATTTTTTTTTCTGGAACAAAAACATAAATCTCTTTGCTATTCATTTGTTAAAATACATTTGTGTGATCAGTTAGTACTTCTTTTAAAGTAAGTACTGTCTCCATAAGGGCAGGTATTTCATCTTTTAATCAACATGTTACCCTGGATAGTGCCTCATAGAGAGAACATAGTTGTTCATGGAATTTCTGAAAAAAGCGCGTAAAGAAATAAATATATTAGTAACCGTGCATAAATAAATAAATGAATAAATTAGTTAATGAATGGCCGACAAAATGACAAAAACTATTAAGGTTCTGGATAATAGTCACCTGGGATTTTCTTGTCAATCTTGTCATATTGTCTCCAACACCATAGGATGAGGGGTTGAAGTGAATTGAATAGTGTTTTGTTGATACAATCTGGTTGCCTTTGTGTGAGCGTGTTACTATACATACATAAACACACACACATATATACATACATATATATGTATAATATATATGAAATATTGAAACTTCAGTATTAAATTCTAGATAATATCAGAAAAACGTGAAAATGTATCAGGTCGAGAGAGTAGTAAGATCTGAAGCAGGCTTGTTTTTCATGTATTGTATCTGGATATTATAAACATGGTGACTGTAGATTTCTGGCTTGAATTGCAGTAGAGATATTGGCCTCAGTTCTGTTTGCCCCTCTCTGAGGATATGTTACTCATCTTTGACTCTAAAGCTGGCATGAAGCAAATAGAGTGGGGGAGGGAGAGAGATAGAAATATTTAACTAGAAAGTTCAAAAATCATTTTATAACATTTAGCTCATTCAAAAAGAAATGCATAACTACTTTCTGTGAATGCTGAAAGTTTGATTCAGATTATATTGAACTACATGGTCAGCAAAGTGAAACATGGCACAATTTGAAATCCTGAGTAAATAATCATAACTTAATTGTTGCAATGAGGAGAAAAATCTGTATGGAGATTTTGAGTTTTGATATAATCTGATTGTTGCCATTAAATAATAAAGCCTTAACAGTAAATAAAATATCTTATAAAGTTACAATTTAATACTCATTTACTGGAAATACTTCTTGTTTCTGTTTAAGAACCATTTTATATTTATACTTAAATATTTACTTTTCTAATATAATGCCTGCTTTAATATTTCAAATAATTAGGAAGCATTAATTTTCTTTTGATACTTTAGTGAACTAAAAAGGTATATATTTCACTAGTTCCTTCACATACCATGCATTTTTGAGAGAACAGTAAACTTCATTCTGTGATATCTAAGTTAATATAGAGTGAGTACACTTAAGCATTCAAATATAGACTCATCCTTTTTTCAATGGTAAGTCAGGTCTTTTAGGTGAAATTCTGTTTTTAATCATTGTGAGAACATAATTAATTTTCTTGACTCTATCCTCTAAGAAGATGAATAGACTCTATCATAAATATAGGGTTTTTTCAAATTAAAACTATTTTATTCATGTATCTATATAGAGGGAGATAATATAGGCTCTCTCAATGTCATCTGTGAATGCATTAATCAAGTTCTTTATGTGCTACAGAGCATTGCAAGGTAATAAGTCTATTGCACCTTTCATCAAGGCAAAGGTTTGCTTATGCACATTTGAATGAAAAGCTTGCTTACTTTTCAGGTTGCTTCTGTTTGAAAAATGGCTTACTAGAGTAAATTTTATACCATTTAGTTTCAAAAATGAAAGCTTTCTATGCAGATTATGACAAATTAGTAAATAAAATTTGTTGCAATGGCTCTCTATTCCAATGCACATAATATTTTCACAGACTGTAAACACATGTCGATATAATGATATACTGTTTATTTCAGTAAAATGTTACGAAGTTAAACAAAATAATTTAGGAATGAAAAATAATCTGGCATATGGGCCACCACATATACTTTTTGTCCTAGTGGTGGTTGTTGGTAATCAATTACAATACCCCTTAGATTAAAAGCATATGTGCCTCTCATTTTTCATTCATGCTGTAATTAAGACAGCCATTACCGGTTGATTGAAACTAGCCAGTGACAGGAAACCTACCTGTCATCACGGAGTGTTCTGCAGGAGAACATATCCAAAAAAAATCAGTTTTAAAATGTGTTGCAGATAAATGTTGTTAGTAATATAAGGTAGTACAAATATAAAAATGAATCAATTCCATAATTTGTACCAGATTCAATATTGCTCCTATAATATTGCCAGTTCTATTAAAATATACTCTCTTCAATTAGATTGATAAAGTTTCATGACAGCTGGTACGTAAAATTGTACATAGAATTTGTCTGCATGTGAACATAATCTGAAATATGTACCAGGGCTCAGAAACACCGCACTGAAGAAAAGACTGGAGAAGAGGTTCTCCTTCAAAGATGGGAAACATCCACCCAAATATGCATTGGTTTGACATTAAGGTAAGATGAATGATTTAGACTTTATAGAGCACTGTTATATGTTAGATAGTGTGCTACGTGATGTGTGATGTCACACAGAACTATTTTATTTAGTCCTGAGAAAATCTGGGGATACAGCAATAGGTATCCTCATTTCATGAGTGTGTATTAAAAAGGATGAACTGATTTATCAAAAATTATAAAGATATAGGGTTAAAAATTAGGTACTTTGATTCTCAGTCACATATATTATTCCAAACATGCACAAACCAGGGTGTCCCTGCTTTAAACTAAAGTGCTCATATTAACGGTTAAGTGAAATAGAACCTCTGTGAGAAATTATGCATCAAGTTTTATTGATATGGTACTATTTCTTGAGTCATGGTTTCGATTACTGTAGCTTTGTGGTAAGACGTTTGCTTTTTTGTATTGTTTTGTTTTGTTTTGTTTATTACCCTGTGATGGCAGATGCAGTAAGTTTCGAAATTGGGAAATGTAAGTACTTTGACTTTTTTTTTCAAAACTAATTTGGTTATTTGGAGCCCCTTTAAATTTCATATAAATTGTTAGATTAGCTTGCCCATTTTGGTTAAAAAAATGAAAAATACAACCTACATCCTCAAGTAGTTTCCAGTGTCCATTCCCTTCTAGGTGTCCATATGTACTCAATATTTATCTCTCACTTATAATGAGAACATGTGTTATTTTGTTTTCTGTTCCTGTGTTAGTTTGTTTAGGATAATGTCCTTCAGCTCTATTTATGTTCTTGCAAATGACTTGATCTCATTCTTATTTTTTTTATGGCTGGATAGTATTCCATGGAGTATATATACCACATCTTTCTTATTCAATCCAGCATTGATGGGCACATAGGTTTATTCCATGACTTTGTTTTTGTGAGCAGTGCTGCTATGAACATACACGTGCAAGTGTTTTTATAGTAGAAGAATCTATGTTCCTTTGGGTATATATCCAATAACGGGATGGCTGGGTCAAATGGTAATTCTGTTAAGTTCTTTGAGAAGTCACCAAACTGCTTTCAACAATGGCCGATCTAATTTACATTACCACTGGCAGTGTAAAAGTGTTCTCTTTTCTCCACCACCTTGGCAGCATCATTTATTTTTTGGCTTTTTGATAATAGTCATTGTGATTGATGTGAGATGGTACCTCATTGTGGTTTTAATCTGCATTTCTGAAATGGTGTTGATCATGTTTTCATGGGCTTGTTGGCCACGTGTATGTCTTCTTTTTGAAGTATTTGTTCATGCCCTTTGTATACTTTTTAATGGAATTGTTTGCTTTTTGCTTGTTAATTTGTTTAAATTTCTTATTGATGCTTGATATTAGACCTTCATCTGAAGCATAGGTTGCAAATATTTTATTTCATTTTAGGGGTTGTCTGTTTACTCTGTTGACAGTTTCTTTCACTGTGCAGAAGATCTTTAGTTTACACCTCATTTGTCAAGTTTTGGTTTTGTTGCAATTGCTTTTGGTATCTTCATCATGAAATTTTTGCCAGGTCATATGTCCAGAATGGTATTTTCTAGGTTATTCTCCAGGGTTTTTATAGTTTTTGGTTTTACATTTAAGTCTTTAATCCATCTTAAGTTGGCTTTTGCATATGGTAAAATGAAGAGATCTAGTTTCAATCTTCCACATATGGCTAGCCAGGTATTCCAGGCACCATTTATTGAACAGAGTCCTTTCCCCATTGCTTGTTTTTGTCAATCTTGTCTAAGATCAGAGGGTTGTGGCTGTGTGGCATTATTTCTGGGCTCTCTATTCTGCTCTATTTTTCTGGTTCTGTTTTTGTAACAGTACCATGCTGTTTTAGTTACTATAGCTTTGTATATGACAAAGTTGGGTAATGTGATGCCTCCAGCTTTGTTCTTTTTGCTTAGGATTGTCTGGCTATCCAGGCTCTTTTGTGGTTCCACATGAATTTTAAAATAGTTTTTTCCCAATTCTGTGAAAAATGTTATTGGTAGTTTGATAAGAATACTACTGAATCTGTAAATTGATTTGGGTAGTATGGTCATTTTAACAATATTGATTCTTCCTATCCATGAGCATGGAATGCTTTTCCATTTGTTTGTGTCGTCTCTGTTTTCTTTGAATGGTGTTTTGTAATTCTCATCATAGAGATCTTTCACCTCCTTGGTTACCTGTTTTCCTAGGTATTTTATTCATTTATGTGGCTATTGTGAATGTGATTGCATTCTTGATTTGGCTTTTGACTTAGATACTTTTGTTGTATAGAAATGCTAATAATTTTTGTACATTGATTTTGTAACCTGAAACTTTGCTGACATTGTCAGATCAAGGGGCTTTGGGGCAGAGAGTATGGGTTTCGTTTTGTTTTGTTTGGTATAGAATGGTATCTGCAAACAAGAATAGTTATACTTTCTCTCTTTCTATTTGCATGTCTTTTATTTCTTTCTCTTACCTAATACCTCTGGCTAGGTCGTCCAGTAATATGTTTAATAGGAGGGGTGAGAGAGGACATGCTTATGGTGTTCCAGTTTTCAAAAGGAATGCTTCTAGCTTTTGTCCATTCAGTATAATGTTAGCTGTGAGTTTCTCGTTGATGGCTCTTATCATTTTGTAGTAAGTTCCTTCAATATCTACCCAATGTATAAATAAGAGCTGGTACCACCCCTACTGAATCTATTCTAGGAACTTGAGCAGGAGAGACTCCTTTCTAACTCATTCTGTGAGGCTAGCAACATCCTGATACCAAAACCTGGCAGAGACACAACAAAAAAAGAAAACTTCAGGCTGATATCCTTGATGAACATTGATGCAAAAATCCTAAAAAAAAAAAAACATATTTGCAAACCAAATCCAGCAGCACATCAAAAAGCTAATACACCATAACCAAGTTTCAAGGTGTCATCCCAGGGATGCAAGGTTGGTTCAATGTAATGCAAATCAATAAATGTATACGTACCACATCTTTGTTATTCAATCACATAAACAGAACTAAATTTTTTCAAGATGTAAAATTTGGTTATTTATTTGAGTTTTTTAATTTTTAATCTAAACATTTACAGCTAAAAATTTTTCACTGAATGTTGTCTTTGCTTCATTCTATAAGTTTTGGTATGTTTTGATTTCACATTTATTTTCTAATTTACTTTCTGATTTCTGTTTTGGATGATTAGTTGCTTAATAGTGTGCTGTTTATCCTCCACATATTTTTTGAATTTCCCAGTTTCTTTCTGTTACTGATTTATAGCTTCATTCACCTGTAGTCAGAAAAGATACTTTGTATGATTTTTAATTTTTATATTATTGAGTTTATTGTGTAGGCTAACATATGTTCTACTTTATAGAATACTTACTGAGCCCTTGATAATAATGTATCCCTGATGTTGCTAAGTGGAATATTTTATGTGTCTCTTAAGTCTAGTTGGTCTATAATGTCTAAACCCTGTATTTCCATTTAGATCTTCTGTCTAAATGTTGCATCTATTATTGAAAGTGCCATATTGAAGTCTCCATCTGTTATTGCACTACTGTCCAATTTTCCCTTCAACTCTGTTCATGTTTGATTTAAATATTTTGAGACTCCATTGTTGGTGCATGTATGTTTATACTTAGATCCTTATGAAATTACCTTTTCTTAATATATAATAGACTTACTTGTCTTTTGTAGATTTTTTTGATTAAAAATCTAACTTGTTTGATATTTATGTAGCCACCCTAGCTCTCTTTTAGTTACCAGTTACAAGGAATACATTTTTAAGTCTTTCATTTTCATTCTATGCTTTTAGATTTTAAATGACTCCCTTATAGACAGCATGTAGTTGGACAGCATGTAGTTGGACAATGTATTTGTTCATTTTATATATTCTCCCAATATTTAACTGTGGATTGGTGAGTTTAATCCACTACCTTTAAAATAACTATTTTTAAGGAGGGGCTTACTTTTCCCATTCACTATTTGTTTTTGTAAGACTTATGCCTTTTTGTTTCTCATTTTTTCCATCACTGGTTTCTTTTGTGTTTAGTTGATTTTTGTGGTGAACAATTTGAATTTCCTTCTCATTTCCTTTTGTGTCTATTTTACAGGTATTATCTTTGTGGTTACCATGGAGATTGCATTTAACATCTTCAATTTATAGCAATATAGTTCAAATAGGTGTCACATTTACTTCAATGGCATACAAAAACTCTGGTCCTATACAGCTCCATCTTCCACCTGTCTGTTCTATGACATGGCACTACCTAAAGGCATAATGCAAAATGTATATCTGTGCTTTTTCTAACTTGAAACTCAGTTGAGAAAAACAGAGGACGTTGCTGAAAAACACGGCAAGCCAAACTAAGTACCCTCAGGCACTTGGGGCAAAATATTATATCAAAACACATAGTACGTTAACTAAAAACATAAGCAAAAGCTGAGGTAAGATATGCTTTTTAAACATTTTCTCCATTTAAAACAATATATCTCTTCCTTTATGGACTTATACCTTGTCTTCGGTACACATCCAAACTTCTCAAAGTACTTTTTATATTATCAGATCCATTTGTTCACTTAATACTCATTCATCATAACACTACACTTCAAAAGAGAAATCACCAGTGACTTAAATGTTGCTAATCCAATAACAACTTTATCTTTCTCTCTTTTTTCCTTCCTTCTTTCCTCTTTCTTTTTTCTTCTTTCTTTCTTTTTAAAATTACTCTCAGTGACTTATGTAATTGCACTTTTTTTGGTTATTTTTCTCTGTAAGCTCTTTTTTTTTTTTTTCTATTTTACTGACTTCCTTTAGTCACTTCAACCATGGAATGTGGAATTTCCTCAATGTTATGATGCCTACACTTTTCTGACTTCGTTGCTGATATTATTCATATTCATGATGTTGATCACAGTGGCTGCCTGTGGAGCCACCAGGAACAAATGGGAGCCTTACCCCTTCCAAGATGAGGCGAGAGGTTTCAGGTGCCACTGAAGCCACCCAAAACATGGCTGTAGACCTGGACTTCTCACTCTATCAAGCAGGGAGGAGCTCTGCCCTCCTTGGTGGGGCTGCAGCTGCCCAAGTTGTGGCTTCAGATCTGAACCTCCGTGTGTTCTTGGGGTACCGGGAGCAGGCAGGAGTCTTGCTCTCCCGGGTGCAGCTGCAGCCACCCAAACTCAGGCATCCCTGCACTCTTACGGGTATCGGAAGCCCCCACTACCCTCACAGGATCAGAATTGTCTGCTCCTGCTGCCTGGCTTCTCCATACTGTGGGCATCCACACCGATCTTGAAGCAAAGTTGGGGCTGAGCCCTGCTGCCATGAACAGCAGCAGGAAGCAGATAGATTCCTGGGCAGAAGTGGGTGGGTCCCCAGTGAAGCCCCACCTTCATGCCAGGTAGGGCCTGAAGGCTGGGGCAAGGTTGCAGGACCTGTGCACCAGAGTGGGAACTTGTGGTCCCTTATCCAGGCCCACCTATGGACCAATTGGCATGCACTTCCTCCCCTCTGTGGCCCATAAAATCCTCAGGTTCAACCAGAGCTGAACAGGTGACAGGAAAACCAGCTGCAGAGAAGAGGTATTCACTCTAGGGGCTCCTCTCTACTGAGAGTTTCAGAGGCCTGCAGAGACATTGAAACTACTAGCTGCAGAGATGAGCAGCCCACTCTAGGGCCTCCTGTCTGCTGAGAGCTGGGAACATGATAGGACAACCTGCCTGCAGAGAGGAGTGTCTGACCTGAGGGTCTCTTTTCTGTTAGGAGCTGAACACTCATGGGGTCACCCTGGCTGCAGAAAGAAGCTACCCCCTGAGGGCCTGTAAGCTGTTCTATTGCTCAATAAAGGCCTCTTCATCTTGCTCACCCTCCACTCAACTGAGTACCTCATTCTTCCTGGTGGCAGGTCAAGAACTCTGGACCTGCTATACTGCAGAGCTAAAACAGCTATAACACAACACAAACAGTACTGAAACATGCTCCTTGCTCCCCACATTGCTGGTGAAGAGAAGGAAAGAAGACCTGTGGCCCCTCAAGAGCCCAGAACTGGGAGATCCCCAAACCAGTGCTGTGACTCTGCTTTGGGTTCCTCTGGTGCCTGGCATCCCCAAGCATCCATGCACCACTGCATTTCTTGGTGCCAGCTGGGAAAGCTGCTTGCGGAGAACCTGGTCCAGCTGCAGCCTTGTAGAGAGCTGGTACCCATTCCAGCACTTAGAGCTGCCTGCCCCACTGCAGCAGCCGGCATGCCTGACTGTACAGTGGCCAGACCCCACGCTCGCTCACACACCCCTCATTGCTCCACACCTGGCCCACACTAGTTAGGAGTGCAATCCAGGCCAGTAGCGTGAGTCGAGTGCAGGCTGCCAGGCCGAGTGAGCGGAATGACCCCAGTGGCTCGAGCAAAGGTCAGGCAAAGGTGCCACTGGCCACAGAGGTTTCTGGCCAGAAAACTGACACTCAAAAATCTCATAACAATGTGAGTTGGATTAATAAACTCACATTTTAATTGGCTGTTTCAGGCCTCTCCTCTAAGTTTATATCCAATTGTCTACTCAGTATATCAAATGGGATACCTCATATATTCCTAAGACTTACCATGTATCAGATTTAACATGTAATTCTGTCCACCAAATATATTCCTTACTTAGGATTTTGTTGCTCAGTAAATTTTAAAACCAACCCTATTTTTTTTTTATTTTTGTGTCTTCTTCCTCAGCTCCCTCCACATCTAACCTTGTCAACTCTCGCTTTTAAATATCTGTCAAGTGTGTCAAATCCTCTTCTACAACCTTCTCTACAACTTTTTGGACAACATCTTAATCCAGGCTACTGCTGTCTCTTATATGAACTAGAGCCAGAGACCAATATTTGGTTTTCTCCAGAGCATGTTAATAATTCTAGAATTTGTTTTTTTGTTTGTTTGTTTCATTGAGGCCATATTTTCAAAACACAAATCTGTTTATATTGCCTATTTAACATTATTCAGTAACTTATCTTTGTTCACAGGCTAGAAAGCAAAATATTAATTTCTTATGTGTTATGCTCTTAGATATAATGTTTCAGCCCCTTCTTCTGGACACTTTCTACACTATATTTCTCTATGATATTTGTAACTCAGGCATTCAGGTCAACTTTCAGTTATTCAAAGGTATTTGCTTTATAGCAGCAGATGCTATTTTGTCTATCTACTATTTTCACTCACACTCCCTTTGTATGGAGAAACATTATTTATTTTCCACAACACATCTTAAAGTTTCTAGCTCAAGGGAATTAATCTGTAACCCATTCCTCCACAAGTTTAGGTTAGGTCACTTTATTATGGTTTCTCACATAACAAAATTCTTATGTTAATTGACTCCATTTTAAAATAATCACCCATCTTTGTCATAATTTGTTTAATATCTGTGTGTAAGACATAGTAAACATTCATCAACATTTGATGAATGTCTTAATAAAGTAATGTGTACTAATTCTAAACAAAAGAAGAAATTAATCAATAATGAGAGCAAAGTATATTTTGCTTTTTTTATTACGTATTTCCAACTTAAAATTTTTTGGTCTTCTCATGATTCACAACACCTCTTTTTCTAAACTTATATTGAGAAAATAATGACAATGATTGTTAAGAAATCTTTCATATAGGCAATTATTCTTATGTAGTATATTGACAAGTGCTTAGTGTACATAAACTTCTGTTTGACATAATTTCTTCCTTTTTAATTTATATTCTGCTTGAAATTGAAGGAATAAGACACAAATGTGAAAGAATTTGCAATACAACATGATAACCAGTGAGCAATGCAGCTCTATTAAACAAAAAGACATCTATTTTCTACTATATGCTAACTATAATAGACCATGACATATATCGTCCTGGAAAACCTCATACTTTGTAATAGTCTATTATTAAGCACTACAAAAAGGCTTTGGGTTTATTATGGAAAAGCATAGCACAATATTTTGTACACTGTAATATGAGGATATAGAAAGTGCTATGGAGACAGAAAGAGGGATTGAGAGATTAAATTCAGTCATGTGTCTCTCAATAACAGGTTTATATAGGTAACTTGGTTGTTGTGCAAACATCATAACGTATACTTACACAAACCTAGATGCTAAAACAAACTACACACATAGGCTAGATGGTATAACCCGTTGCTCCTAGGCTACAAACTTATACAGAATGTTACCTATACAGAATGTTACCATACTGATTGGCGTAGGCAATCGTAACACAATGGTAAATATTTGTGTATCTAAACATGTCTAAATATAGAAAAAGTATAGTAAAATACAGTATTATAATCTCATAGGATCCCCAATGTATATGAGGTATATCATTGACCAAAATATTGTTATGTGGTGTGTGATTATACTATAAATTAAATCATGGTAAAGAGTGATGCGGGTATTTTCCATGAAACATAAATAGGATCTGGATCTGAAATGGTAGATAGAATTTGGATAGATGAGGAAGAAAATATTTCAACAAAAGAAATAACATCTCTAAAAGATTGTTAACATTAAGCAGTAATCAGGGAAAGGAGGACAATCTGTCAATTGCAAATGAATTGTGTAAATAATATAACAAAATTATATAAGAAATTTAACTTGTGGCCACTTTAATACTAGATTAAAAATATTAAAATACTTTTGTGCCAGAGGACTAACATAAGAGATAGATGGCCTAAAGATTAGCAGTTGTGAAATGCTACTGTCTCTGTTAGACTGAAGAGACTATAGAAAGGAGTGATATTACTAGAGCTTATAGCCAGATAGGGAGGAGGCTATCTGATGTTAACCAGAGTCATAGTGTATAAGTACAGATGATTTTAGAGATAGCACTGTGTAAAAATACTACCTTCATATCTGACAGGAGGAGCAGTTAGGTGCTTTTCAGAAAGATTTCTACAGAGTCATTTAGAAATGCAGCTTATATTCAGAATGATGTAAAGGAAAAAAATGGAAATATATAAATTAATTATTGTATTATGAAAATAATACTCAAAAATAACCCAAGGTGAAGAAATACTCAAATTTACTGTTGAGCAAATACATTGATGAGATTGGTCATCTTTAAACTTCATCTCTCATCTTGGTTTTAGGCCTCAAAAATTCAGCAAAAACAATAATTAATTACAAATTTAAGTTTAACATTGTTTGCAGTAGAGTCATGAAGGTAACAATAAATCAGCATGGAAAATAAATCCCCATGTCTTGTCTTTCAGTCACAGAGACTCTAACTTTCCTAAGACTTTGTACATTTGTGTATTTGAAAATATTTTTAAGTTTTCTTTTACTTTTGTTTATGGTTTCCAGAATTACAAAAAAAAAGTTAAATTCTAATGAAAACACGGTACCATTTTTTTTCATGATGAAACTTATGTTTCACTTAGTTTGTACTGTGGTTTTTTGAAATCATTAATTTAGACAACTGTATCTTCATTTGTCATAAATTTGTTTGGTGTTTTGAGTATTGCCTTAAGAGGAATAAAAATTTTTTTCGAAGTGCAGCACATTTTATCTCTTGTGGAGCAGATAATGCCATGTTAGCTTGGTTTTATTTAGGACTTTACTGGCAAGGACAGTGAAATTATTTCAGATTTAGGTGGATGAAAGACACTACATTTTCCTTTAAAAAGGAGAGAATGCATAGTACTTTATTTTTCCCAGTCTTTTTAGATCTTTAACAGAGGAATTTCCCATTTCAGAGTTCGAAGAGCTTAAAAGGGTTCCTTACTTTAGATAATTACTTTTTCAAATAAATTTTGCCCACTAATTTCCTTTGGGACTGAACTTGTTCACTTATCATTCAATGTATACCTGGAGAGTGACTTTGTTGTGTGTCTTCTGACATTCACTTCAGTTGTTAATCTGATGTGAAATGAAGATAACCTTTTCTCTGTGTTACGAACTTACTCAAATTTCTCCTACTAGACATTTTACTTTTTAATGCAGTGAAAAAAAATCAATATTCCCTTGTCTCATAAATTACTAGATTAACCTTTGCTGAGCAGTGAAGTTTCTTATCAATTCTTTTACAGTGTCCTTTGTTTTTTCTCACAAGCCTAAACATTTTATTTTCTTCAAACTTTCCCACTCTTTTCTTCTTGGCAGTTTTTTTATAGAATATCTCAGAGAGTTTAGGTTGCTTTTCTGTGTATAGGCAAAGAATATTTACTCATCTGTGTGGTTGAAAACAACCTAGAAATAATAGTAGTCTCTGTACTAACAAATAAATAACAGTGCTTGCACAAGAAATGTTATTATTTTATTTTCCCTGCTTTTTACATGTTAACCCTGAGAAGAAATGCTACTTCTGGGTTTGGAAATGATGTGTATACTCAACAATTCTGTTTTCTTTCCTTGTCACATTAAACTGATGAAGGTGTGAGAGATAATTTATTGAAGTTCCTTTGGGAGCATACTATAATAAAAACACCACACAATGGTAAACAGTATCAAAGATTTGATTCACTATTTTAAACAGTAGTCACTGCAAACTGCATGTATCACATTTTTTGTTTTGTTTTGTTTTATTTTGTTTTGTTTTATTATAGAGTTACGTAAATTCAGATCATTTCAAAAATGGAATTCCTTTCTTGGATTTTTTTTAATTCTAGAAAAATGAGTTTTGCTCCCTTGAATAACATAAAATAAAAATACTGGTATCCTGGAGAAATTTAAGGCATAGCATTTATTTTCAAATGATATTCAATTTTAGTAGCCAACTGATTGGATACTCCATTTGCTATAGCAATTTTTAAAAAGTAATTTACTTTATCAGCAAAATTGCGTTTTTAAACACAATCTTACTTAGAAGTTTAACATTGAAAATGAGCATTTTCTGGTTGAAAAATGAGTGTGGGTTCAAAGTTTCATCAGTTTTGGGCTTCTCATGGTGGCTAAAGTCTCCTGCAGCACATAGTGTTCCATGGAACAAATATGTATGATTCAGAAGTGCCCATTACAAAGTTGTTGTGGTTTGCAGCAAAATAAAAGTTCCTAAAGGACAAATGGTGTAAACATACTCTGCAAGTTAGCATTCTCCTGTGACACAACTTGGACTATAAACATATAAGCAGAAAAGTTTCAGTGAAACAGCATTTCTTTTTGTAAATACACTTTTGTCATACCTAGTTCATATAGCTAGAACTAGGGTTTACGTTATATATAAAATTATTCAAACTGGTAAATATTTGTGAAGCAATACCTGAGACTTTACAGGAACACACACCATACCATTCTCTCTCTCTCCCTCTCTCTCTCTTTTGTTGGACTTCTCATTAAGCCTGTCAATAAAAAATGAATGCAGATGTTACTAAAATTACAAAGTATTTACCCTTGTAGTCCATATTCTATGACTGTTAAATCTCTCTAAAATTAAAACTGAAAATCCTGACAATTTTAATCAAAATCAAAAGCAAGTTATTTACTTCCAAGATACACTGGAGGTACAGGCATTGGAAAACGCTCCCATTGCAATGGGACAAATTGGCCAAAACAGAGGGGCTGCAGGCTCCATGAAAGTCCAAAATCCAGTGGGGGCAGTCATTAAACCTTGGGGCTCCTAAATAATCTCCTTTGACTCTATATCTTACATCCAGATCATTTTGATGCAAGAGGTGGGCTCCCTTGATCTTAGGCAGCTCTGCTCCTTTGGCTTTGGAGAGTACACCCTCCTACCCTGGCTGCTTTCTTGGCTGGTGTTGAGTGTCTGGAACTTTTCCAGGTGCATGATACAAGATGTCAATGGATCTACCATTCTGGGGTCTGGAGGATGGTGGCCTTCTGCTCAAAGCTCCAGTAGGCTATGCCCCAGTGAAACCCTGTGTGGGGGCTCCAACACCACAATTCCCTCCTGCACTGCCCTAGCAGAAGTTCTCCATGAGGGCTTCCCTGCTGCAGCAGACTTCTGCCTGAACATCCAGGTGTTTCCATACATCCTATGAAATCTAGGCAGAGGTTCCCAAACCTCAATTCTTGACTTCTGTGCACCCACAGATTCAACACCACATGTAAGTTGCAAAGGCTGGAGGCTTGCAACCTCTGAAGCAATGGCCTGAGCTGTATGTTGGCCCCTTTTAGCTATGGCTTTGATGCAGGTTGCCAAATCCCAAAGCTTCACAGAACAGCAATGAGGCCCTGGGACTAACCCACAAAACCATATTTTCTGTCTCGACCTCAGGGTGTGTGATGGGAGGGGCTGCCATGAAGGTCTCTGACATGACCTGGATACATTTTCCCCATTGTCGTGGAGATTAATATTTGGTCTCTCATTGTTTATGCAAATTTCTGTAGCTGGCTTGAATTTCTTCCCAGAAAATGGGTTTTTCTTTTCTATTGCATCATCAGACTGCAAATTTTTCAAACTTTTATACTCTGCTTTCCTTTTAAACATAAGTCCCAATTTCAGATCACCTCTCTCACACCCAAAGTTCCACAGTTCTCTAGGGAAGCAGCAAAATGCCACCAGTATCTTTGCTAAAGCATAGCAACAGTCACCTTTTGCTCTACTTCCCCAGAAGTTCCTCATCTCCATGTGAGACCACCTCAGCCTGGACTCCATTGTCCATATCTCTATAAGCATGTTAGTCAAAACCATTCAACAAGTCTCTCGGTAGTTTCAAACTTTCCCACATCTTTCTGTCATCTCTGGGCCCTCCAAACTGTTCCAGCCTCTGCCTGTTACCCAGTTCCAAAGTCACGTTCACATTTTTGGGTGTCTTTATAGCACTGCCCCACTTTCTGTCACACCAATTTACTGCATTAGTCTGTTCTTACACTGCTATAAAGAATTGCCTGATACTGGGTAATTTATAAATGAAGGAGGCTTAATTGACTTACAGTTTTACATGGCTGGGGAGGCTTCAGGAAACTTCCAGTCATGGCAGAAGGTGATGGCAAAGCAAGGACCTTCTTCACACTGCAGCAGGAGAGAGATAGTGTGTGAAGTGCAAGGCAAAGAAATGCCAGATTCTTATAAAACCATGAGATCTCATCTCATGAGAACTCACTCACTATCATGAGATGAGCACAGAAGAAGCCTTCTTCATGATCCAATCACCCTCCCTTGAAAGGTAGGGATTACAACTTGAGATGATATTTGGGTGGGGACACAGAGCAAAACCATATCAAATCTTAAATGCACATTACTAAGTGAAAGAATCCAATCTGAAAAGGCTGCATACTGTATAATTCTAACTATAAGACATTTTCAAAAAGATGAAACTATGGAGACAATAAAGATGTCAGTGGTTGCCAGGGGTTTGGGAGAGGGAGGGATGAATAAATGAAGCACAGAAATTTTTGTGACAGTTAAACTATTTTGTATGATACTATAGTGGCAGATACATGTCATTATACGTTTGTTAAAGCACATAGAATGTACAACACCAAGAGTGAAATTTGATGTAAACTATTGACTTTGGTGTATAATGATGTGCCAATGTGGGTTCATCGATTGTAACAAATACACTACTGCAGTGCAGGATGTTGATTGTGGGGAAGGTTGTGGGGGTGTTGGAATAGTGGATATGTGGGAACTCTACTTTTCACTCAGTTTTGCTGTGAATCTAAAACTGCTTTATAAAGTTTATTAGTTAAAAAAGATATATTCCATGCCAGGATATAGCACGGGAGTTTTAACAATGGTATTTTTGTTTTCTTAAAACGGTTCCATATTGAAGACAGCCTTCAGCTTTAGTGTAAACATGTTGAAATATAGCCAACAATTGCAATTATTATCCAACTTTCTACTACCTTAGATTACACAAAACATACCCATTAATAAATGGTAATTAAACAATATTCATTCTGCTGGTTTGAGTCTATTGTGAGTCAATACAATAGACTCAAATCAGCTGGTGTTTCTACATGTCTTATTACATTTTATCTCAGATTTTATTTCCGAATTCTACAGTTATTTTCATAGCAAATAGCACTGGTAACTAGACGTATTGTCTTTCTCCAGGTCAGAGGAAAACTTTGTTTCCTGGATAGTATCATAAAGATAAGGGGTCCTCTAAAAAAACTTTAAGTAGGTGCATTAGTCTTCTCTCTCATTGCTATAAGGACATACTAGAGACCGGATAATTTATAAAGGAAAGATGTTTAATTGACTCACAGTTCCATAAGGCTGGAGAGGCCTCAGGAAACTTACAGTCATGGTGGAAGGAGAAGCAAATATGTCCTTCTTCACATGGCAGCAGGAAGGAGAAGAATGAGTGCCCAGCAAAAGGGGAAGCACCTTATAAAACCATCAGATCTCATGAGAACTTACTCACTATCATGAGAATAGCATGGAGGAAACTGCCCCAATGATTCAATTACCTCCCACCAGATCCCTTCCATGACACATGGGAATTA
This sequence comes from Pongo abelii, assembly GCF_028885655.2. NCBI lineage: Eukaryota > Metazoa > Chordata > Mammalia > Primates > Hominidae > Pongo > Pongo abelii. Next base: position 116,611,057 of record NC_071991.2, read on the forward strand.
TGGGAACCACAATTCAAGATGAGATTTGGGTGAGAACACAGCCAAATCATATCAATAGGATTGCTAGAAACACACTTATACAATTGAATATTCTCTGCATTGAGAGTTCCTTAGCTGTGACATCATCTTCTGTGTACATATTCCTGATATAAGCTCATTCTGCATTCTTCATGGCATTTAGGAAAAATGGGGAACTAATGCAAACATGAAGTTTGTGTATCCTGCTATTGTATGTGTACTAATCTGTCGAATTCCATTTGAGATTGTTGTTATCTTACCTAGAGGATAAAAAGGAGCATGTAGGAGCTGACATAGCAATTTCTTGCTGATTAAGGGCTGCTTGGTTGCTTGACAATCATAACTTTGAACATTTCTCCTATTCTCATTCCCCAACACACAGACACTCACACACACACGCACACACACACACCATTGTAAAACTGCATGTTTTCCTATAAAATGCTAGCATTCTTTAAAAACTAAATTGATTACTTAAGTCTGTACAACATTATTATATAACAACACCATTGTACTCTTCTATACAAGAACTCCTTTCATACATTTAATGGTCTTTATAAAGTAGATAGAGATGGAAATTAGTACACTTATTTTGAGGTTGAGAGCACTGAAAATAAAACTTTTAAAATCAATTTATTCAGATTATCTTATTTATCAAATCATTGAGTTATATGTTTAAAGTGTTGACACAAAGATGAGTATTGCATACTTCTAGCTCTGAACTGGCTTACAATATATAGCCAATGATTAAACATTTAAAAAGTAAATAAAGTAGGTAAATCAGTTAGTCTCCTGTATATTGTATGTGATCAATAACTGCTAGTGCTGCTGCTGCTGACTTAAAAGATAATGATGATTACAATTTCTGGGTTACAATATAGAGGAGCAAAGGTGTGTATTATGATGGCATAATAACTAGAGTCTAGTGGAAATAAGATAAATTAACTTATTTAAAATAAATAGCTCTTACTTGAATGTCAACACTTAATAAAGTCAAAATGTTGATGTATAGTTTTAAAACATATTAAATATTAAGTAAAATATTTTGTTGTCTACTGTCATTGTCTTCATTTTCATGGTTTAGATAATTTGCTTAAATTTTTCTTTCATTATTTTTAAATAAAAGATAATTTCTCTTAATACTTAACCTTTTAACCTGTTTCTTAGTAGGTAATCTTGCATCATAAATGTTTTCATAATCCTAGAAATATTCCAAGGTTTAGTTTGGCTGTATTGCTTATGTTAGTCATGCTATGATCTATATGTTATCTTTTACTTCATTTTTCTACATTGGTACCTTAGTGATGACAAAAAAAATCATTCCTTTACTAGGTGATTTCATTGTGAAATACAGAAGTATGGCATTGTTGATAAATCTTAAATACAGATGAAACTGACAAAAACTTAAAACATATCCACACTGACAAATGTTTAACTTTGAAGAGGGATGTGTGATCTATTTTTTTATATACTGAGTATTAAAAAAGATGTTTCATGCACAGAAACCTAATTTTAATTTTTAAATGGAGCCACATTGACATCAGTTGGCAGACATGTCAGGTATAATTGTTTGAAGTTGTGCCAAATAATGTGCATCTCAATCTATTTAATCTGTGACTGTTGAACAGCTTTTCAATATGCTTTTCACAGTGAATTGATAAGAGCTGTTTCTCATTAAATTATGTACTTGATAAATATTAAGGTTAATCAAATCAATGATATCAATTTCCACAATAGAAAATGTCGCTAAGAGGAAGAATCACAAACCTAACCACAAATAGAACACTGTGCACTTTTAATCTATTTGCATTGACATTGTATTTTAGGAATACATATTAATATATTGAAAACAATAAAAAATAATCAGGTCTGCCTCAAAATCTTTCAAGAAGAAATCTGAGCATATATATGTGATAATAGTAATTATTACTATATTTGATGTTTATTAACTATTGATAATAGTCATATTATTTATATTGTTCTCCTCTCAAAGACACTGACTCCATAATAACTGTAGGATAAAATTCACAAACTGCTTATCTTGGCATATAAGGCCTTTGAGAGCCAAGTACTAATATATATAACCAATATTATTTTTGCCTAGTTGATAATAAGAGACCTATGCCCCACAGTGATTTGTTTCTGAACAAGCCAGTTGTTTTAATTCCTGTATTGCTTACAGTTTTTCCAAACCTCTACTCACTCTACACTGTTTATAATATTTTACATCTCTTTTTTAAACATAAATCCTATCCACCATTCATCTATTGTTGGGGGCTGTTCCGCAGACCCCAGCTCGCACAATGGATGAATAATGTACCCAGACACCAATATTCAGTGAAAGAGCAGCTAGGGTCTGAACAGCTCACAGACACCAAGGAAGGTGCTGAAAAGAGTCAGCAACCATGGCCCCGACCAGATGGCCCTGCAGGCATTTATTTAGAACAGTTTTAATGACAAAGGCTTTCCGTCAACACACCTGTGGGTAGGTAATCTGGTCGCCTCCACCCCAGGAGAGCCATCTTGCCCATGAATGATCAAAGGTTAGTTTTATGACCACATGAGTAAACAAGCTCTTTAGATAAACTACTCTACATTCCTTTGTATCTGCATCCTAAGCCATTAAGTGAATTTGGCTGCCTTTAGCCAAACACTTTATGCAAACCTCTAGGCCTTCCAAGAGGGTTTGTGTTTATTTCCTATAACTTCATATGAAATTTTTTCCCACTAGCCTAAATGAACTTCCACTATCTAGGTATTAGGATCATCTTTGAACTTAGCTGAAAAGAATTTGAACCGTCTTGAGAATAATGAGGGGTGGATCCAAGTTCTTGATTCCAGGGCTTCAAAATCCTAACATTTTATTCACTTTACCTCTTAATCTTTTGTTGCCTTTGAAGAAGCAGGTTGACACCTTGTATGCTGTCTTATAGAAAGGGCCATGTTGGAAAGAAATATGCGCAATTTCCAGTTCATAGATGACAAGGATGAAGGTCTTCAATCTGGACACCTGAAAGAACTGAATCCTGCTAACCACAACATGAACTTGGAAGAGATCCTTCTCCAGTAGAGCTTCTGAGAAGTGCTTAGCCCTGGATAACATCTTGATTGTCATTCAGAGAACCCAAGTAAGCCATGCCTAGACTCCAGACTGACAGAATCTGTAAGCTGATAAACTACAAAATATTTTTTTTCAACTTTTATTTTAAATTCAGGGGTATGTGTGCAGATTACATATGTAAATGTGTGCTATGGTGGTTTGCTGCACAGATAATCCCATCACCTAGTCATTAAGCCTAGCATCCATTAATTATATTTTTGTGATGCTCTCTTTCCCACCACCCTCCAAACAGGCCCCAGTGTGTGTTGTTCCCCTGCTGTGTCCATGTGTTCTCATCATTCAGTTCCCACTTGTAAGTAAGAACATGCAGTGTTGAGTTTCCTGTTCCTGCATTAGTTTGCTGAGGATAATAGCTTCCAGCTCCATCCATGTCTGCAAAGGACATGCTGTCATTCCTTTTTATGGCTGCATAGTATTGTATAGATGTACCACATTTTCTTTGTCCAATCTATCATTGATTGGCATTTAGGTTGATTCTATGTCCTTACTATTGTGAATAGTGCTTCAATGAACATATGTGTGCATGTATCTTTATAACAGAATAATTAATATTCATTTAGGCATATATCCAGTAATGGGATTCCTGGGTCACATGGTATTTCTGCTTCTAGATGTTTGAGGAATTGCCACACTGTCTTCCACAATAGTTGAACTAAATTACACTCCCACCAACAGTGTAAAGGCATTTCTTTTTCTCTGCAAAATTGCCAGCACCTGTTGTTTCTTCTCTTTTCAATAATTGCCATTCTGATTGGTGTGAGATGGTATCTCAATGTGATTTTGTGTTTCTCTAATGATTAGTGATGTTGAGTTTTATTTAATATGTTTTTTGGCCTCATCTATGTCTTCTTTTGTGAAGAGCCTGTTCATAGGCTTTGCCCAGTTTTTATTGTTTTTTTTCTTGTAAATTTGTTTGTTCCTTGTAGACTCTGTATATTAGACCTTTGTCAGATGGATAGATCTCAAAAATTGTCTCCCATTGTGTAGGTTGTCTGTTCACTGTGATGATAGCTTCTTTTGATGTGCAGAATCTCTTTATAAACTGCAAAATAGTTAAAGGCCCTAAATTTTTTATAATATTACTACACAGCAATTGATAACTAATAAAAATATGTAGCAATTTTGATAGGTGCTGTTTATGTCTATCCCAATTATTTCAAAAGTGAAAGAGTAAGCAAAAGACAGTTTGGGGACTCACTTTGTTCTGTCAGTCTCTCTCTCTCTCTCACTTTCTCTCATTTTAGACCTCATTACAAGAGGCATCATATATATTTTTCATACAATATTTTGTTATCGATATTTCACCTGAGATGGCTTCAGTGTTTGATTCTTTAAACAAACTACCTCACCTCCACCAGGTTTTTATTTTGAAGAGTGAGGAGAAAGAGGAATAACAAACGACAGAACTTTTTCAATAACTTACTAAGTTCTAAGCAATGTAATACGTATTTGAAATGTACGAAGTAAGAGTCCTATTAGTTCAAATACAACAATTTTTTGTTAAATTGTGCCAATTTATATTTGTTGAATAGCAGAGATTCCATCCTCCCTTTAGTGGACTGTTTCTTGCTTCTCTAGGGTAAAGGAAGGCAGGGCAATCAACCCTGTGGTTACTGGGACTAGAGTCTGCCATTCTGCAGTGAGTGTCAAAGCTTCTCATAACCTGGGACAGATGGGTGTGCTACTCTAAAAAGAAGAGCTGATGCTTCCCCTATTCATTTTGGATCTAGCCCAAAAATGTTACAATGAAGGAGAATATGATTCCCAAGCACATGCAGGCTTTTTCAACCCAAACTAATGCTAAAATATAATTGATATGTATACAGTTATTTTACTCACCGTTCAAGTAGATATCACAGACACATACTCTTTGAATGCTGGGAAACATGAAATCAAGATTATAATTTATTTATTTCTTGTATACTGTGGGGTCGGATAGGGTGGGAGTGCCAAAGTAATTATGCAGATTTTGGCTTGATGAAGAGGGTATCCAATGTCAGCCTTCCTCTATCTTCCCTTATTTTCTTGAGTTCTTTTATTTGTGCTTTTCAAAAAACCGTGAGTAAAATCTTATTACTACTAGCTACTAGGAAATACTACTTTTCCCACACTCGCAGTTTCATTCTTTGGCTTGCAACCTCTAAAAAACAGGATGTGTAGAGAACTTAATCATGTTTTTTAACTCCATTTGGTAGAGAGGTAAGTCCTGAATTCACGACTGGAAGGAAGATAATTGTTTCATGCAAGTTGTTTACTCTCATTGTTTTCTATGCTATTCCACTGAATAAATATATCATGCTTCACTTAGGAATTTCATTCTCAAAAGACATTTGATTTCTTTTTCTAGTTTGGAGTTATTATAAATATTGTTCTGTGAAGGTTTTTTGTACATGTCTTTGAGTAAATATATTTGCACATTATTCTTGAGTAGGGCTGAAAACGGAGGTTTGTTTTTTTGCTTGTTTTTTTTTGTGTGTGTGTGTGTTTGTTTTTGTTTTTTTCGGAGTCTCGCTCTGTCGCCCAGGCTGGAGTGCAGTAGCACAGTCTGGGATCACTGCAACCTATGCCTCCTGGGTTCAAGCGATTCTCCAGAGTACTTGGGACTACAGGTGTGTGCCACCACACCTGGCCAATTATTGGTATTTTTAGTAGAGACAGGGTTTCACTGTGTTAGCCAGGATGGTCTCGATTTCCTGACCTCGTGATCCACTCGCTTCAGCCTCCCAACATGCTGGGATTACAGGCCTGAGTCACTGTGCCCGGCCTTCAGATTCTTCATGTATGTTCATTAACACACATTGATAAAAGTGTTATAAAATACTTCTTTCCCAGCTACAGACTATTAAAGTTCACATTGCTCTACAGCCTTACCAATACTCATTTTTATTGTGGGTTTTGTTTTCATTTTTGAAGACACTGAGATAACTGTGCAGAATAATATTTTTTTCATGCTCACTTTTTCCATTTAAATTTATTTGTGACAAATAAATTGTTCATATTTATGGCATACAATATGATGTTTTGATATATGTATACAATTTGAAGTGATTAAATCAAGCTTATTAACAAATCCATCACCTCACATACTTATTGTCTTTTTACTGAGAACATTCAAAATCTAGTCTTTCAGCAATTTGCAAGTATACTACACATTATTATTAACTATAGTAACCATGCTGTACAGCATATATCCAGAGGTTATTTATCCTGTCTAACTGAAACTTTATGCACTTTCACCAGTTGCTCCCCTTTCCTCCCATCCCCTTCACCTAACCTTTGGTTATCACCATTTTACTCTCTGCTTCTATTAATTCATTTTTTTAATATATCCCACATACATGTGAGATCATGCAGTATTTGTTTTTCTATTCCTGGCTTATTTCACTAAGCATAATGTCCAGCAGGTTCATCCTTGTTTTTGCCTTCTCATGACAACTTTCAATTTTGAGCATCTTTGTTTATTGGTCGTTATATTTTCTCTTTCATAAAGTTCCTGTTTATACCTTTTGTATATCTGTCCTTTGAGCTATATTTTGCTATCTTTTTAAACAGTAGGAGGTCTTTTTCTTTGTCTTTCTCTCTTTTCTTTTTTTTTTCCTTTCTTATTTATTTATTTATTTATTTGATAATGTCTTGCTCTGTCACTCAGGCTGGGGTCCAGTGCAACCTCGCCCTCCTGGGCTGAAGCAATCCTCCTCCCTCAGCTTCTTGAGTAGCTGGAACTACAGGCTCACACCAGAATGCCCAGCAAATTTTTCATTTTTTTTGTAGAGACAGAGTCTTGCCGTGTTTCTCAGGCTGGTCTTGAACTCACAGGCTCAAGTGATACTCCCATATGGATTTACAGATGTAAGCCACTGTGCTGAGCATAGGTCTTTATAGGTTCTGGTTAAGTCATGAGTCTGTGTTTTCTGTGTCCCACAAAACTCGTATACTCTTCTATACTTTTATAAAATTTGCCTTCTATTATTCAGTCTGACTAGGTTTTCTTTGCCAAATCTCTAACTGTGTCTTCTACCATTTTCCATCAACTGTTAAACTCCAATATTGAAAACCTATTACAGATATTGTAAATTTTACTTCTCTTGTTCTCATTTTTATAGAATCTAGATCACTGACAGAATTTTCCATTGTGCTATATATATTTACAATCTTTTTTGTATTTGAACATGTTAATAATAGATATTTTAAATTTCTTGTCTACTAATTAAATATCTGGATCAAAACTGAACATGTTTTCTTTGTGGTATTCTTTCTTGATTTTAAATCATACAGTCCTATTTTTGTCATGGCTGTACATTTTACCTACATTAATTTTTAAATGAATACTAGATAATAAAAAATGCTGGCAGAAATGAAGGCACCACTGTATCTGCTAGCACTCTGCTGCAGCTGCTGCATCTCAGCCCCCACAGTGCAGTGGACTCCAAACCTACTAAAGCCAGAGAACATAGTTAGGGCTCAATACAAGTCCCCCAGATTTAGAGCATGCAGTTCAGGAGTTGGGATCCAAGCGCTGGACACCTAAAATCTCCCAGAAACAAAGCCAGATGGCTGAATCTACCTTATACCACAATAAAACACTCAAGGCATCAAATAGAATAAAAGAAAATAAAAAACCACCCAGAGGTCAGCAACCTCAAAGACTGAAATTATGTAATCCCAAAAAGAAATAGAATTCAGAATAGTTATAGGAATGAAGATCATTGAGTTTCAGGAGTCTGTTGAAACCCAATGCAAGGTGGCTAAAAATAATAATAAAACAATGCAGGTATGACAGACAAAATAGCCAGTACAGAAAAATAACATAACTGACCTAATAGAACTGAAAAACACACCATAAAAATTTCATAATGCAATCACAAGTATTATTAGCAGAGAGTACAAGCAGAGGAAACAAGCTCAGAGGTAGAAGACTAGCTTTCTGAAATTTGACAAGCAGACAAGAATAGAGAAAAAAATTAAAAAGGAATGAGCAAAACCTCAGCAAAATATGGAATTATGTGAAGAGACTGAATATGTGGTTGATTGGTGTCCTGAAAGAGAGGGGCAGAATGGAACCAACTTGGAAAACATTGATGGATATCATCCATGAGAACTTCCCCAACCTAGCTACAGAGATCAACATTCAAATGCAGAAAATGCAGAGAACACCAGTAAGATCTTCACCAGAAGATCATACCCAAGACACCTAGTCATCAGTTTACCCAAGGCTGAAATGAAAGAAAAAATGTTAAAGGCAGCTAGAGAGAAAGGCCAGGTCACCTACAAAGGGAAGCCCAGCAGACTGACAGTGGACCCCTCAGTTGAAAACCTACAAGCCAGAAGAGATTAGGGGTCAATATTCAACATTCTTAAAGACAATAAATTCCAAACCAGAATTTCACATCCAGCCAAACTAAGCTTCATTTGTGAAAGAGAAATAAGGGCCTAGTTCAGTGGCTCATGCCTGAAATCCCAGCACTTTGGGAGGCCAAGGCAGGTGGATCACTTGAGGTCAGGAGTTCGAGGCCTGCCTGGCCAACATGGTGAAATCCCATCTCTACTAAAAATACAAAAATTAGCTGAGCATGGTGGCAGGAGTCTGTAATCCCAGCTACTCAGGAGGCTGAACAGGAGAATTGCTTGAACCCAGGAGATAGAGGTTGCACTGAGCCAAGATCATGCCACTGTACTCTAGCCTGGGTAACAGAGAGAGACTCTGTTAAATAAATAAATAAATAGCAAAAGAAAAAAAGAAAGGAAGAGAAGTTAGAAATTTTTCAGAAAAGCAAATACTGAGAGGATTTGTTACCACCAGACCTGCCTTACAAGAGCTCCTGAGGGGAGCACTAAATATGGAAAGGAATGACTATTACCAGCCACTACAAAAACACATTACAGTACAAAAACCTGTGACAGTATATAGCAACCACATAAACAAGTCTGCAAAATAAGCATCTAACATCATGATGACAAAAATCAAATCCACATGTATTAATACTAACTTTAAATTTAAATGAGCTAAGTGCCCAAATTAAAAGGCCCAGAGTGGCAAGCTGGATAAAGAACTAAGGCTCATTGGTATGCTGTCTTTGAGAGACCTATCTCACATGCAATGATACACATAGGCTCAAAATAAAGGAATGCAGGAAAATCTACCAAACAAATGAAAGACAGTAAAAAGCAGGGGTTGCAATTCTAGTTTCTGATAAGACAGATTTTAAGCCAACAAATATCAAAAAAGGCAAAGAAGGGCATTACATCATGGAAAAGTGTTAAATTCAAAAAGAAGATCTAACTATCCTAAATATATATGCACTCAACACAGGAGCACCCAGATTCATAAAGCAAGTTCTTAGAGTCCTTCAAAGAGACTTCGTCTCCCACACTATAATAGTAGGAGGCTTTAACACACCACTGACTGTATTAGATAATTGAGAGAGAAATTTAAAAAAGATATTCAGGAACTGAACTCAGCTCTGAATCAAATGGACCAGATTGATATATACAGAACTCACAACCTCTAAAAAATAGAATATACATTCTTCTCATCGCCATGTGGTGCATACTCTAAAATTGTTTTAGAAGTAAAATACTCCTCAGCAAATGCAAAAGAACTGAAATTCTCACCAATAATCCCTAGGACCACAGCACAATCAAATTAGAAATCAAGAGTAAGAATTTCACCCAAAACCTTGGAATTACATAGAAATTGAATAACCTCTGCCAGAATGACTTTTAGGTAAATAATGAAATTACTAATCAAGAAGAAAGGAGAGAATATCCAAATAAATGTGATCAAAAATGAAAAGGGAAATATTACCATTGACCCTACAGGAATACAAACAACCATCACAGAATATTATGAACACGTCTATGCACACAAAATAGAAAAATCTAGAAGAAATTGATAAATTCCTGGACACACATGCCCTCTGAAGACTGAACCAAGAAGAACTTGAATCCCTGCATAGTCCAATAATGAGCTCTAATATTGAGGCAGTGATAAATAGCCTACTGTATTAGTCCATTTTCACACTACTATAAACAGCTTCCTGAGACTGGGTAATTTATAAAGAAAGGAGGTTTAAATGATTCACATTTCTGCATGGCTGGGGAGGCCTCAGGAAACTTACAGTCAAGGTGGAAATCATAATGAAAGCAAAAGATGTCTTAAATGATGGCAGAAGAAAGTGTGAGAGAGGAAGCCCCAAACACTTTTAAATCATCAGATCTCATCAGAACTCCCTCATGATCATAACAGCATAGGGGAAACCACCTCTATGATCCTATCACCTCCCACCAGGTCCCTCCCTCAACACATGGGGATTACAATTTGAGATGAGATTTGGGTAGGGACACAGAGCCAAACCATATCACCTACCAAACAAAAAGCCCAGGATGGATTCACAGCTGAATTCTACCAGATGTATAAAACTGAGCTGGTACCATTTCTACTGAAACTATTCCAAAAAATTGAGGAGGAGGGACTCCTTCCTAAATCATTCTGTGAGACCAGGATCATCCTGATACAAAAACCTGGCAGAGATTCAAGAGGTTTATTGGAACTCTAATCAGAGTATTACACATGATATCAAATCAGTAATTGATATCACACTCTCACTTCTCCACTTGCCATTTCAGACTTTTCTCATCCTTAGCCACGTTTCAGCTGGTACAAAGTGCCTACCTCATGGAGTAATTGGAAATCTATAAGAGTTTCTGAGTTTTCGTCACCTCATTAAGAGATATCACATGAAGGGATGTGATCATATACTTAGAGCTGCTTGATGTTGACCATATATTCTACTTTATATATCAGAAAAGAAAACACTACTTTACCCACCAAGACACTTACTTCTAGAGTTTCACCTATAGCTCATGATTAACAATGACATCAAACAGAATAGGTTGCACTTGGTTAATGCAATCAACAGCAATATTAAACCATGACAAACTGGTATTTTATTTGCAACAAGTTTGAGACAGCTTTTCTTCCCAACACAATATCAGCCGTGGTAAGACACTGAAGAACACAAAGGATGCTTTGATCAGTTTAGAAATATAACAATTTTACATCAGGTGAGAGATAAGGAGAAATTTCAAGGCTAATACAAACAACAGGCATCTATCAGATAACAATTCTGAAGCTTAACCTGCTGATAATTTCAAAGTGATCAAACCCGTTTGCACTTTGTAACAGGACTTGAAAGCTGTTTCATAGATTTGAGCTCATGCTGAAACATTGTAAAATCTTACTAACAAATATAGTAGTCACTGTTTTTTTCTCTCTTTTATATTTGTTGCTGTTTGTACTGTAAATGAAATGAGAAGTTATACTATGACTACTGTGTTATGAGTGTAACCTCACTTAACCCCTCTGGGTTTTGTTTGTATAGTATCATAAAGATGTGTTACCTGTTTGCTATTTAAATAAGCAGAGATAAAAATCCCTGTCTGATAATAAGACCTGGCATAACATAGAGAAAAACATTGAAGTGGAGTGTTTTCTAAAGCACAGCTAAGGTTAGTTTGGGTTCTAAAGGCATCCCATTACTGCAGTCTCCTTAGAAAAGCTGTCCCATTGAAAAGCAACATATGGTCTTTCAATATGTCCAATACAAAGGATTTCCTTCCATCATTGAGACAGATTGTAACTTTGCTGAACACCAGAAAGGCAGTTAGCTGAAGTTTCAAACCCATGCCTTAAGAAAACTATATTTAAATATTTATTTAAATAATCACCCTCAGTGTTTTGCCAAGTCCCCACTTAGAAGAGGCTTGCAGAGACTAAAACCTGCTGAAGAAACAGTACACTCACTTCTTCCACCTCACGCTTACTCTGGGACATATGCTCATTTATTGGAATTATAAGAAGAATAGCATTTGGTATTTAAAAATGTTCTCTATCTCTTTCTTCTCCCTCTTGCATGTTATTAAAGTATACATATAATATTTTTCCAAAGTGATGTCAATATTCATCTTGGGCTTTGGGCAGTTTTTATTTGGAAGATTGTTTTAATGCCTGGAAGTTACGTATACACCAATAGTTCTCAACTCTATTAATATATGAGAGTATACATGGGGAGCTAGAAGAAATTTCTGACGTTCATATTCTACCCCAGTTTTTCTACAGTGAGTATACCCCGTTTGTCCTAGGGTGCCTCTCTGCTCTCAATCACTTTTTTTTATATCTATATATTTTATTCTAAAGAGCAGGCAGGATTGAGAACCATTGGTGTATTTAAATCTGTACTAGGCAGTGTGGGAGAGGAACAGATTTTGGATTGACCCTACTTTACCTAAATATTTAAATCTAGACCTGCTGTTGGGCAGAGGACTATCAAATTATGTTATTTCAAGGATTATTTTTGGCCTTCAATTAAAAAGTATCTAGGTTTAATTTCCTCTCAAAATTAATGCCTTTCTGTCTTTGGGAAGTAATCTCATTTAATACTTATGCACTAGATTACCAGAAGAAATATTCATTCTTATTCTCACACTGTGGGGAAATCTCAAAAGGCGCTTCCATTATTCCATAGTTCTCCTTAAACTTCCTCCCGAAACACATCAGAATTCCTTTTGGTGTGATATTGACTTTCAAACACAAAATGATGACATTGTGGATAATGCAGTAATGAGTGTGCCCTGCACCACATTATTTTCACTTCCAATATCCTTGTAAGGTAAGCAGCATCTTGTCATGGGAAGAGTTTGCTAGTCATGATGAGAAAGAGTGAGAGAACTGCTGATTTTATTAATCATATATTTATATAATATATATTTGGATATATATTATAATTTAAATATATTATAAATATACATTATATATATGTATGTATGTATGTAAGAAATTGATTCATTTGATTACAGAGGCTAAGTCTCAAGGCCTGCAGTTGGCAAGTTGTAGACCTAGAAGAGCCAACAGTGTAGTTTGAGTTTGAGTTCAAGGCCTGAGAACCAGAAGAGCTGATGGTATAGTTCCAGTCTGAAGGCTAGGAGGCTCAAGACACAGGATGAGCCAATAGTTTGGTTCAAGTCTGAAGGCAGGTAAAAAACAATGTCCTGCTCAAGGTTGTCATGCAGGAGGGGAGTTTCTTCCTATTTGAGGAAGGGTCAGTCTTTTCTGTTTTATACAGGTCATCAACTGATTGAATGAGGCCCAACCACATTAAGGAGGGCAATCTGCTTTAGTCAGTCTACCAATGGAAGTGTTAATCTCATTCAGGCACACCCTCACAGATACACTCAGAATAATGTGTGTCCAAATGTCTGGGCATCTCATTGTTCGGTCAAGTTCACTCACAAAATTAACTACCACAGGGAGCATCAAGGATAAATAATCTATGGGAGAGCAGCTGCCAAATTGCAAATGTGTGGGAAATACTGTGTTCTAGAGGCACACATGAAGATTGGCACATGGGACATATTGACTAAGTATCTCTTCATATTTCACAAGAAATGCCCATATATTCTCAAGATGCAGGATGCTCTGTATTTTCTTAGAAGAGGAGAACCATATTTCATGAAAACTTTTAAAGGGTAATAATATATGCTAGCATTTAAAAGTAACTGCAAACGAATATGTTCTTTGGACATCCCTGTTTTCTATTGTCTTACTATTCAATTAAGAAAAAAAATTCAGAACTGAGGTAGTGATAATTTATTTTGACTATTTTTGAGCCTCACATTATTTAAATCACTAATGTATTTAATTCTACTTCACTCTTATCTACATATCTATCTGAAGGAGCACATAACCAAAAATAAATTGTCCACACCAGGAAATTATTTCATTTAGTTATAAATATTAACATGAAGGGATAGAGTGAAATATATAGGGAAGAACTAAAGACTATTGTGCTTGTGTACAACAACTTCAACATTACTAATCCAAACTTATTTCAATTACTTTAAAGTAATTTGCTAAAATGATTATCAACACTATTTGATCCTGATTTTAATCATCTTCATAAACTCAAATACAATTTCTAACCCCAATTTTCTTTTTCTACATTGATATTTTGTTTAATTAGAGTTCTCTGGAGCTCTGCCATAATCTATAAGAGATAAATTATGGAACACTTAAGACATAATAAGTTTTCAATATCCTTTAATAAGAACAAATATGTAAATGCTTAAAAATAGTCTAAGTGATTTAAAATGTGGAACTTAATTTGGCTTTATGTTAAAACTTTGAGATAAATTCTCAATTTACCTCAATTCATAGAGGCATTTTTGTGTACAGATATTTTGGTCCTCAAAAATATGTCCCCCTTGTTCTTTGGCTGAAAATTATTAATATCAAAGACAGATGGCAGAGAGGACAGATGGGCTGCAATGTCAGAATTACTTCCTGCTTGCACCTTAAGTAGCAAGTGATTTTGTTGCTGGTCATCTAATTTCCAACCGATTCTATCATCTAGTTTTACTCCTGCCTGATGCTTAACTTAAATGTAATATTCAGCCTTTATTCTCAGATAAAAAATTTATGATTTTAGCTACATGATTTCAGTCAACTTAATTCCTCCTGGCATTGCATCTCTAAACACCTCAGACCCAAATTGACAAGTCTGTCATTGCCCACACCCCGAAGTTTATACAATTATTGTGTTGGCAGGCATTAACTTGGAAAGTTCTAGTTTGGAAAAGCTAACTAGGTAACACTCATGAAGAAAACAAATTTCCCCTCCCCTTCAGGTAAGCCCACATGATACTTTTCAGTATTTAAGACTGAAGGGGGATAGTGACTACTGACTTTGTGTCTGGCAGGAAGAAATCACCTAGCTATGGAAAACATATACCAGCACAAAAACTGTAATATTCACCTGAATTTAAAAAGCATGTAAGAAAGGTAATGATGATTTCACTTTCACAAATTGTGAATAATCCCAAATTTTAAAGATGTTTGTATCTTAAATGTATGCTGAGGAGATTTACTTGAGCAATATAAAGCACTTCTCATTTGGCACAGTGCCATTCAATAAATGTTTGCTGTTATTTATTGTTCTTAGCAGGATTGCATGTACAACTAGAGTGAAAGAGATATGCCAATATATGTGATATATTTGTTGCTCACATGTCCAGAGTTGGACTTCATTGTCCTAGTAAAAGAACTTCCTCTATAAATAACTCATATAAACTAACAAATGGAAAACGCTGAATAAAACCAAGCAATGACATTTCTGTTATGTCACTCCAAGTAGCTTAATTTTAGTGGACAATATGTGCTCATTCATACGCCCATCCATTCATTCATGCCTTAATCCATTAATTCAATATTTTCTTTGAAAACTTACCTTAATTCTAGAAATATTGAACTGAAGAAAAAATATGATCTCTTATTTTCTTGATTTTTTGTATTTAAACAAGAAACACACAATTATTTTCAGTTGAATACCAAAGCAGGAGATTATACCCTTAAACAGGAAAACAATCACTAACTATTAAGTCTCAACTCTCAAATCTATCTGAAGAATAAGTAAGAATTGACTAGCAAGGTGGTAGAAGGCATGACGTTACAGGTGGGTCTGTGTTCTTAGAGCTCCCAAGATGGGGGCGGGCTATTCCCAAGATGGCTTCAGGCCTTTTTTTCTCTGACATGGGGTTCTTGTCCTCACGAATTCCAAAGAATGGAACCTTGGGCCATGCATTGAGCGTTATAGCTCTATGAGAAGCCGTGGGTCCCAGAAGAGAACTATGGAACCCAGTGACTAGTGATCAGCTTGATTAGGAAGAACCCGGGCACTTAGCCCTGCAGGAACAATGGCGAGCCTTTATCCCTATCTGGAGATGCAATGGGCCCCTCGCTGAGATCAGGAGCACAGCAGACACCCTGCCGGATCCAGAGGGGTGGAAGTCAGCAGTGGGTCTGCGGCAGCGGCAAACAGCAGTGGTGGATGGTGAGCGAAAGCTCAGCTCCAGCTGTAACAAACAGGGACCAGAAGAGTGTGCAGTTGCAAGATTTAATAGAGTGAAAACAGAGCTCCCATATAATGGGAGGGGACCCAAAGGGGGTTGCTGCTCCCTGTTCAAATGCCTGAGTTTATATACCAATCATTGTCCCTCCCTCTGTGCTCTCAGGTGATACATGAGTTGACTATTTCTTTACCTCCTGCTTTAGCCTAATTTGTGTTTTAGTGAGCTCTCTTTACTACCTGATTAGTTGGCTGTGAGCTAAGTTACAAGCCCTGTGTTTAAAGGTAGGTATGGTCACCTTTCCCAGCTAGGCTTAGGAATTCTTAGTTGGCCTAGGAAATCCAGCTCGTCCTGTCTGTCAATATGAAAAGCATTTCAAGAAGGAAAATGAATGCATTCAAATATTTTCATTTGAAAGAGAATGATATAGTTGAGAAATGAAAAAGAGGCAGGTAGACAGAGGACAAAGTGAACATATGAGATGAAACCAGTTACAAAGGCAGGTGTCAGATTCTTCATAGTTTGCTAGGCAAAATTAAAGTTTGGCAGGTAAATAACTGATGGAAAAATAAGGGATCAATCTATATTAAAGATTTCTTTAGCTGCAGGTGCACAAAAAATATTAGTGAATGGCTGAATCATTAAGGTAGCTTCATGACTTGACAAAAATCAGTCTGAACTTTTTAGTCAGATTTGCTAAATGCCACAATCTTTCTGTTTTCTCTTTTCTCTACTTAAAAGCTCAGCTCCCAAAAGGTGTCCAGCCCTAATGTCTGAGTCAAGTCATCCCTCCTCTTTGATGTTCTTTTAGGTTTTCTTAGGCACATCTGTTAATGTACTTACTTTACATTGCCTACTTTTATTTCCACACATCACTCTTGCCTCCAATTCCGTAATTTCTTTGAGGGCAAGGATTAGGTCTAATTTATTTCAGCGAGCCTAGAGTTTTTAAATAATTGGCATGCAGTTTTTTGAACTTAGTGGGTTTTTTTTGTTTGTTTTGTTTTTTTTGAGACTGAGCCTTGCTCTGTCAACCAGGCTGGAGTGTGCAGTGGTGTGATCTCGGCTCACTGCAACCTCAGCCTCTTGGTTCAAGCAATTCTGCTGCCTCAGCCTCCCGAGCAGCTAGGATTATAGGCACCTGCCATCATGCCAGGCTAATTTTTGTATTTTTAGTAGAGATGGGATTTCGACATGGTGACCAGGATGGCCGCCAACTCCTGACCTCCTTATCCACCCGCTTCAGCCTCCCAAAGTGTTGGGGATTACAAGCATGAGCCACTGAGCCCGACCTGAACTTAGTTCTTAGATTAAAGCATATGAAATTAAAAATATCCCCTATAATAAAAATAAGAATAAAATTACCAATGTTTAGGTGACTCAGGATCTCCTATGTAGCCCCGAGATTCTTGCTCTATGATATACACATTTTGTATTACTCTTGAGAATTGGTAATTTGTTAGACTAGCCATCCCATGTTTGGATTAGATTAGATTAGATTGGTTTAGATTAGAAGGTATTGTTGAAAGGAAAGAAAATTGTCCTGGGAGGATCTGACTTAATCATGTGAACCTTAAAAATAGTGCAGATGTTTCTAACAAAAGACATTCGAAGTAGAAGAATTTGGCATGATGGAGATTCTCCACTGCTGGCTTTAAAATGAAAAAGTCATGTGGCAAGGAATGTGGGTAGCCTCTTAGAACTAAGGGCAACCCCTCATAATAGCCAATGTGGAAATGACGGTCTTGGTTTAATTATGCCTAGTATTCCATTGTTGGAACGCTAAGCATGTGGGTGTTATTTCTATCCTGCTACTCAAGGTCATTGCCTATGTCTGATGGCAAAAATTTTAAAAAATTGCAACCTCAGGAATAAACGGATTAACAAACACAATAAAATGAATTGGCCAAAATCAGTAAACTTGGAAGAACACTGTTAGTTTTAAATGAATATGTAGCTTAGATGACTTCTTGATTTTATTCTTATGAGACTGTGAGGAGATAATCCGGGGACACTATGATCTAATACATGAGTGCCACTGAAGCAGCTAACTTTGTGGTAATTTGTTACACAGCAGCAAATTCCAAATATCAATGTGGAGTATTAGTGTCACCCACTAATGTATAATCATCTAAAGATACAATCATCTTTAGTGTAAGTTAGTAACCAAAAATAAGAAAACCATGTAAGTATCAAGGTATGTCTATATACCTGGAGCTTGGGTTGTGCTAAGAACTTTATGTGATATAACAAATATACCAACCAAATAAATGCTATGACTTTCACAGAAAAAGTCTACCATATTGTAAAATCATGCCAAATTGAAGATTCAAGCTTAACAGCAAATACACACACACACACATATGTATGTATGTAGATATATACATATACACACACATACACATTTATATACACATAACAAAAATATACACACACATACATATATGTAGGGAAAAGCTCTGTATATTTTATTCTCATATTTTTTTTCATGTATGTCTGGTATGTCTGGGAACCCTTGTCAGTTAACGTTTGGAGAAAAATAGCAAGTGATCTCTAAAGTGATGATTCATGGGTTAGAAACCAAACATGATCCCTAAGGGAACAAAAGGAATTTTCATGTTTCAGAAATGGATCCTGAATTTATAAGGTTTTTAACTGGTAAATGTTTCAGTTAATTAGGAGAAAAGTAGCTGCCCAATTCCTCATCACATATCTTCTCTATTGTTTTCTTTATCTCTGTGATTATTAGTCAAATCTTCCTGTCAAATTTGAAAAAGAAAATGATTCTAACTCAACTGGTGCAACTGGAAGAGTTTGAAAAAGTTTAGAATATAATCATAATCAAAAAGATCTATAAAAGTAAGTTTTATCTATTTTATTGATGCATTTATAAATTTTATAATGGAGTCTTGCATGTAAGGCAACTGAATATTTATTGAATGATTTAATGAATTAATGCAGAGAAAATGGAACTTTAAAGAGCGGTAAAAGTGCAGATATAGTCTTTTACTATATCATTTTTTCCCAGGATTGTAAAGTTTGTCTCATTTCATATGTCATCAAAGACATCTTTATCCAGTTTCCCAGGGTGCTAACATAGCCATGGAACTATATTTTATGTGTATAGTCTTCCATTATTTTGGCTTTTCCCCAGATGTAAATTGCCAGACTAATACCTACCCTGCATTACATATTTTCTAGAAGCTTTGATTCTTTTGGTCAGGAATAAATATTAGGGATTTTCTGTGAGTATGGCTTCCAGGCTTTCCCTCCCAGGTACAGTTTTTGTTTTCAAGAACATAATCTGTCCTCAGATGATTTGCAAATAAAATAATTTTTTTGCCTTACTTCTTGAAGGTCCCATAATAAAACTATACCTTAATGCAGTATAAAATTAATAGCATTCTTGTAGTATAATAACATACATATAGAAAAATTAAATCATTGCAGAAGTCAATGGAAGTCAGTGAAACATTTTCTGAAAAGAACAAATATATTTTTTTCCCAGATAGAAACTCATCTTCTGCAAGGAAGTATTAAGTCTCTCCCTGTTGTTCCTCAATTAAACAGAGATCTGAAAATTATTTTCCAATTGGAAAGGATATTAAAAAACATATATCAACAACTTCCTATTGCTTTACTAGTAAGAATAGGGGTAATTTCGGAACATACAAAGTATAAATCTCAAGATAAAACTTAACAATGATAAGATTCTTTTTAAATATTGAAAGCATTACAAAAGCATAAGTGACTGATACTTAATATCTGCTGCATTACAATCTTGAACCCACAGGTTCTGTCAGTAACAGCAAACAAGCCAGACTGTGAATTCTTGCAGTGGTAATTTCAACACTAAGCAATCTTGCACATGACTCATAAATCATTTCCAAAATCCACTGCATGCAGACACACAGAAAACATGACAATAAATTCTAAACTTAAAGTAACCATGCTGTCAATATCTCTCCCACATCCTGCTCCTATACATATGGATGCAAGTACATGCCTCAGGAAGTACAACAAGAGCATGAAGTACTTTAATGAAAACAGCAAGATATCATTTCTACCCAATCTTAGCTGAGCTTAAGTTTTGGAAATAACTTCAGTAATTTTTTATGAGCTTGAACAATGAAACTTAATAGTCAATCCATTAAATGCATACAAATTACACATCTTTTTCTAACAAGAAAGAAAATTATATTTTAATACAATTAACATTGTATTTAAATTTTAAGAATTGAGAAGCATTGTTAACTAATATTTAAAACAGCTTTGTTTAGAATATAGAATTCCTACAGAATAACATCAAATGACATTTGTCAAATTTTCTTTTTTATTGTGTTTTAATCTCTCTTAATAATTATAACTTGGTATAACGGATCTTCAACTTGCAGCAGCCCAGATTGAAATAGCCCTGTGCAGTTGAAATGTAAATAAAATGTGTGCCTTTTCTCCCCACATTTTTCTCCTATAACCACCTGACATTTTGTAAATAATAAAAATATGCTATCAAATAAAAAGCACACTTATTAGCATGGAAGGTAAAGCAAAAGTGTAATGAGAAACTTCACTTGAGCAATCAATACAATGTTTAATTTTTGCTTACTCTGTTGGGATGCTTTAGTATATTTTCATGAGTCCAAATATCCAGGATTACAGCCTTATAGACAGAATTTTCACCTTTTTATTTAATATTCATCCCGTGAAATATGAAGAGCCATCTGAATAATCAGAGAATTTGCTTCTACAAGGCAGAAAGGGCTTGAGGAATGAAAATGGTGTCTCAAATCCAGAACCATTTCCCTGCTATATGTAAGATATAGGTCTCTGTTGTATTTTATTAAGTGATGCATACCTATTATCTAAGATACATTTCTGACATTTAGAGCTGTCTTTACAGTGTGATTTGTACTAGTGTTAATAGTATATGCATTCAATAAACATTATTTAGCATCAGTAAAAAAATAAGTAAGTTGATCAAAGTTACTATATGCCGTTCACATGCTTATGCTTTAATTCTAGCCAAAAAAATCAAAATATATCTGTCATACTTCTAGTATCAGTCAAATGAAGACTTTCTAAATTGTGTCTTTGAGCTGAAGACCAACTTGTCTGGTCACTTGAGACTTACCGTTAGTGTCATGTCTAGTATATAGGTCTGTAAAACTGGACCATGAAACGGTAGACTATTACAACGGTTACAGAACATGAAACCATTTACATTGTGATATTTTGCAAAAGTTAATTACAATGCCAAAGAAGAAACTTAAATAGAAAAGCTCTAAGTAATCAGAAGGAAAGAATAATTAATTTGTAGAGGGAAAAATGAAAGGGATATGAGCATAGGAGAAAAAATTTAAAAAACAAGAGCTAGATTTTATGCACACATAAATCCACAAATGTGTGGTAATTAATTTGGGAGGGGGAAATAAATGACCAGATAATATGTTATGACATAATGCTGGGTATTGTGAAATCAACAGTTCCTTTGAATACAGGTAATCCTTTAAATTAAACCATCAGGTGCATTTTGATAGATCATTAATAGATTTATTTTAAAAATAACATCTTCCAATGAATACATTGATTTTTGTTTTTCAGTTCATTTTGTAAGTTGTGTCAGAATAAAGAAAGACTACTAAATGGGTAGCTTTTCTGAGAAACCTCATCCAGAAACCCTGTCTCGCCTTCAAGAGGAAACAAACTATATATACTTACCTTTGTTGAAAAATAACATTTACATGGACAAATTTAGGGGAATATATAAATACAATAGAAAGTCAGATGCACTAAAACAGAACCAGAATCAGTTCTAAATATATATATAGTATAGTTATATATACACATATATATGCACACATATATACATAAGTATATAAAGAATTATATATACTTATATAGTATATGTTATTATATTTAATTTTATATAATATATACAGATATAATTATGTATAGCATATATAATTATATATTGTTACATATTTATAATGTATATACAATCATATATTTGTGTACATACAATTGTATATTCATATATTGACATATATGATTGCATATACATAATTGTATATAAGATATACAACTATAAATACATAATCATAAGATTGTATATACATTATTATATATGAGAATATACAATTATATATGCTATACATAATCATATCTGTATATATAATTATATACTATATAATCCATGGACTATACGGCCTTGAATTAACCAAAAACAAACACAAGTAAATAAACATAATTTTAGTTCAAATTGCATCATTGTCAGATCCTACTTCTTAGTAAATATGTCCACATGAATAACTGTCAAAATAACTCTGCTTTTCTGTGTGGGACTCTCCTCACCCACGTTTGTGTCTTTTGCTGTGGCTACTGTGCTGTGAACATCTCAAAGGGCAAGCTCCTGGTAAATTTGTCATTGATTTGCAATACCTATCACAGTAATTGGCACAGGTAGATATATTCAGATTTATTTTTAAACTACTTTGAAATGGTTTCATGACATGTAAAAAGCTGTATATATTTAATGTATACAGGTTGATGAATTTGGGGATAAGTATACACTCGAAACTATTGCCACTATCGAGGCCATAAAGTTTAATTGAACTGAATTTCAAGAGATAACAGCTAGTTACAGTTACTGCAATGATAGAGAAGAATAATAAATAGAAAAATGCCCATGCCAAGATTTTTCACTCATTAATCTTCCAAACTTGCTCATGTTTCCCTGTATATGAGTTTAATTGATAATAAATAAAATTTTTCTCAATTTATTTAAGGTGAAGATTTAAATAAAATGGTATATTTTAATATTTATATAGTTTTGAGATAAATTCATGTACATAAAATTCACTGTTTTATTTTAGAGTGTATAACTGAGGGTTTTGTAGTATTTTCAAAATGTTTTACAATCAATACTACTATATATTTCTAGAACATTTCCATTACCCCCAAAAGTAAGGTTGGATCTCCAGCTTCCCTTTCCCCATCCTTGAGCAACTGCTAATTTACCATCTGTGTCTACAGATTTCCCTGTCCTAGACATTACATATAATCATTTGGTCTGTGACTTCTGAGTCTGGATTCTCTCACTTAGCATGTTTTCCAAATTCATCCATGTTATAGCATATATCAGTACTCTATTCCATTTTATGTGGTTGAATGCTAGTCTGTTGCATCGATATATAACATTTTATTTAGCTATTCATCAAATAATGAACTTTTGGGTTGTTTCCATTGTTTGGCTGTTATGAATTATGCTGCTATGAATATTTATGAGCACGTTTTTGTATGAATATATGCTGTCAATTATCTTATATATATATAATTAGGTATAGAAATGTTGTGTCACAAGGTAACTCTAAGTTCAGTTCTTAGAGAAACAAACTGTTTTACAAAGTGACGGTGCCCATTTATATTTCTACCCAGAATGTATGAAGATGATTCCAATTGTTCTATATTCTTGCCAACATTGCTTTCCATTTTGTTTGTCATTACAACTGGTCAGGTGTATTTGAAGTGCTATCTCATTGTGGTTTTGATTTGAAGTCCTCTAATGACTAATGAGGTTGCGCATCTTCCCCTATCCTTATTGGCCATTAGTATAACTCTTTTGGAGAAATATCTATTCAAATATTTGTTCCTTTTTAAATTCAGTTGCTTATCTTTTTGTTCCTGAGTTAAATTTTAATTTTAATTATAAATTTGTGGTAAATCTCAATATCAATTGATAAAGTAAACATAATGAGATGAAAGATTATAAGAATAAACTTCAGAGCAGGTATTCTTATATTCATTTTTTTAGTCTACCATTGATCATAAGACCTTGTATAAGAAAATAGCTTAGATGATCCATAATACTCTTGATAATGTGTACCTTATTAAAAGTCTCCCTTGAGATGGGAGTGTTCTTTCTCTGATGGTAGTTTCCATGTACCTAGAACCATATTGCATTACTATGTTTACTTCTAGACCAAGAAATCATTACAGAGCACCTCAGACCAATGCAATATGTATATTAGGCTCTTTCTGGCCTTTATGTCTTTTTCATCAGTATTTCATCACTAATTCAATATAGTATACAGTGCTAATTCTTTGCAATAACATTTATGTGATTTTCTCTATTAAATATTCAAAGAGAACTTGGATCTTAGCCTCGATAGTAAGGACTCTATGATTCATGTCTCATACTTGCTTATACAACAATTTCACTCTTTTATTTAATCCCTCACTTTTTTTAATCATATTTGTTTCCCTTTCCACTGAGCATTTAAAGAGCATAAATTCTTTCCACACTTAAAATGGTAGTCCCTTGATGCCATATTCTTCTCCAACACTGTTTCATTTCTCTGCTTCCCACCACAGGAAAATATCAGTGAACTATCAGCTAGCTATAAGTTTGACATCTATTTTATAGCTCCCTCTTTTTCTCTTACCATATTATCAGGATTTTATTCCTATCATTCAAAAAACATTTTTTAAAGTCACTGACAACGTACTCCTTTTCAAATCCTGTAGCTAATTACTTGACATTGTATTGTGTGAAACGTGACATATAGTTAGCAATTCTCTTATGTCAGAGACATTCTGTTCTTTATGTTTCTGTGATAACTCATCCTCTTTCTTTCCTAACCTTCCACAATATTCAGTTGGTCAGTTCTTTCAAGTATTTTCTATATATTCTTCCTTAAACATATGTTTTATTTCTTCATTATGCTTAATTTTATCTGAAAATTTTTTATATAAGAATTGATTATTGTGCTTCCAGGTCAACTTTCACTAGTGATATAGGGAAATATATATAAATGTATGTATATAAAGTATATACTTGGTTGGAAGCCTTGTGGAGCTCATCATTCAAGATTCTTTCCCATAATCATCCATGAGAGCATTATACTTAGATAAAGTCTCAAAATAACACTCAATCTAAATTTCTAAGAGTCAGCTCAGTGAGTGTGAGAGGACTGAATCTACCTTACTTGAAAGCTCAAAAGTTAGCCTGCCAATGTTTTATATAACATATAATAAAAGAAGACTCCATACCCCTGGGTCAGGATACAGGCTGTTTCTTACAGCAAAAACAGCAGTCAGAGTAGTATCTTAGTGCTGCTTCTCTACATCTCAATCCTCACAGGGCAGCTCAAATAAAGGTGGTATGTTGCCTAAGAATATGATTCTGAATTTTAGAAGACTGAGATTTTTATAGGCTGTTTATACATGTTCTCATCCTTTCTCCAAAAGAAAACAGGACTTACTAAGCAAATTTCCTCTAAGCAATTGGTTTACTTTATGGCATGTAAGTATAAGTCTCCAGGAAAGGGAAAGAGTGAGTTATTACATTTCCAAATCTTTTCAGAGGTTTCTATTTTTAGGAAGACACTATCTCCATCTTCTAAGATATATTTGGTATTCAAACATGCCCTTTGTTTAAAAGACCTCTACTATGCAGAAAACTGAAAATAGCCAAACTAAATTTTTTCCCAACCAATTAATTCCTGGTTTCCACGAGGTTCAAGTCCTGGTGAAATTCCCCATGTTATCACTTCATCGGGCTCTCTGATTAATCTAACACCAATTAATATAAAATCCATTGGTTTCTGTTTGTAGCACCTTATTAAAGCTACTGTCAGTAAGACTTTGGGCATAGAAAGGGACCAACCCGCAGTATTGCACCTAAGTATGCTTCTCTGCACCCTGGTCTAACTAGCCAAATAAGTCATATAACTATTAAAAAGTCCGCTGGCTTTATTTTTTAGTATGTTGACTATTCTACCTATTTTAAGCATTATTGAAGACACAGCAGCATATGTTAGCACTGATTCTGTCTTGGCTTGCAAGAAGGAATTCTAGGAGAATTCAATCATCTGTAGGAACCCTGAGCAATGAGCTGAAGCTAACCTTAATGTCTCCCGGTGCTGAGATAATGTCATTGATCACTTCAGGTAAAGCTAGGGGCACATCTGTATCACCTTTTTAATTGAATCATTAACATGATAGGTAAAATTTCCCACATGATATGCCTAGATAATGAGTTGGTTTTCTCTCCAGGAAGCTCATCTGAGTAACTGAAGGAAACCTTATCTTAGAGAGAGCTCTGTAGTCATGGAAGTAATATATGAATTACCAGTGGTGTTCCCTTAAATATTCTCATAGCCAAACCTAAGGTGCAAGTCACCATGTTTTTGAGAAGGCAGGACAATACCTGGCCTCTAAACAAGAAGTATAATCCAAATGGCACGGATATTGTCTATGAAACAATTATTGTTTATACTGTTGGAACCCATCAGTGGGGCATATAGCAATAAAGGGCAAAAGTTGACAGTGCCTTCAATGTGCAATGTTATGGAGACTGCTAGCTGGTTGGGGAGACTTAGGGTTCCCAGGTCAGTCTGAGTAACTGAGTCTAATTCTTGTTTTGGGGGGAAGTGCCTGAGGAAAATCAGTCCAGTGGGTCCTGTTTGTTGACATCATCAGTAGGGTGATATTCCTTATTTGAATAGAATCAATACAAGGCAGCATCTAGAAACGTTATGCCTAAGACTTGAAAGAGCTGAGGATGCCTACTGTAGTCTCATTATCAGACCTGACTAATGAGATAGAATACATAGCAGTAGATTAAACTCAGAGGCACCCATGAGACTTTGAGAAAGTTCCATGAAGGCATTCCTGTGAGATGAAGCCTTCAGGGACAGATTTAAAATATAGAAATTACTAATACTATCCATACCCCCACATACTCCCTCCAGGAATCTAATGCAGTCCCTCCCCAGACACCTTGGGGTTCTCTCTCCAACTGCCTGAAATCTGGATGCTCTATTCCAAGAAGTTCACCTTATATCAGTCATCCCCTAATATCAACAAACAGTTTTATCTGGGATAGTCAAGGGCAAGAGAGAAAAATCGTTTTTAAAAAACTTAATTAGAATTAAGTTGGAATCTCTAAAGACGCCTCTTTTCCAGGATGCCATCCAGAGAGTGTGCCCAGCAGAGCGTGTGGATGAAGTTAGAAAAAAGAGTGGTGCTCAGGAAGGCCAAGAAAAAACTTCAAATTCTACTGCTGGTTCATGTAGCTCCTATAATTTCCCAACCTTTTGTATTTGCCATTATTCTTTAAGAAGCATAAGTGAGACCATTTTTTTTTTCTGAGAACACCTGCACTTAATAACCAAACTGCCTTATTAAGTGAGATGTGTAGCCTTGGAGAAGGTGAAAGCAAAAGAGTCAGATAATTGGTTCATTTTTGAGAAACTTTTCCATAAATGCAAATAGCCAGGAAACCTAAACACATAGTAATGATTTTTCTCAAAGTAAAAATGCAACAGTGTAAAGCACTAATTGTGGTATGACCAGAGTTAGCTTATCAGAAAACTGAAGAAGTCAAAATGCAACAGTGGTAAAGCAGCACCACAAATAGCTTCAACATAGAGGTGAGTCTGATATAGTAGTTAACCCAGTTGGGTGAGCAGGGGACCACAATCTATATAATGTGGTCTCCC
Source organism: Pongo abelii (assembly GCF_028885655.2). Classification (NCBI taxonomy): domain Eukaryota; kingdom Metazoa; phylum Chordata; class Mammalia; order Primates; family Hominidae; genus Pongo; species Pongo abelii. The sequence continues at coordinate 116,638,597 of NC_071991.2, forward strand.
CCATCAAAGGATAAACAGGTCCTTCAATTTTCTTTTTTAGTTTGCTTTCTGTTGCTTATAACAGAATGCCTGAAACTAGGTAATTTCTTAAGAAAAGAAGCTTATTTCTTGCAGTTATAGAGGCTGAGAAGTTTGAGGTCAAGAGGCCAAATCTGGTAAGGGCCTTTTTGCTGATGGGTACTCTGCTGAGTCCCTGCAGTACAGGGATTCACGTGATGAGAGGCTTGGACAGTCTGGTTCAGATCTTTCTTCCCCTTCTTATATAGCCATCAGTCCCACTCCCATGATAACCTATTAATCCATTAACTCATTATTTCATTATTCTATGAATGGATTAACCCAGTCATGAGGGCTGAGCCCTCATCAATCACCTCTTAATGGCCCCGCCACCTTGATTACTAAATTTCTACGTGAGTATTGGAGGTAACAAATATTCAAATTATATCATCCTACCCTGGGCCACCTAAAACTCGTATCCTTCTCTCATACAAATGCATTTATTCCAAACCCATAGCTCTAAAGTCTCAACTTGTTTCATCATCAACTCAAAAGCCCACAGTCCATAGTCTCATCTGTGAGCCTGTGGAATCAAAACATCTTATTTACCTGCAAGGTACAATGGTTGTACAGGCATAAGGTAGACATCCCTATTCTAAAAGAAAGAAATAGGCAAAAAGAAAGATAATGGGCCCCAAGCAAGTCCAAAACCCGGTAGGACACATATTAAATCTTAAAGCTGGAGAATAATATATTTGACACTGTGTACCGCCTCCTGGATATACTGGGGTGGGGGTTAGGCTCCCAAGGACTCAGGCAGCCCCACCCCTATGGCTTTGCTAGGTGAAGTGTATTTGTCTACTCACAAGTGTTGAAGTCCAGTGCCTGAAATTTTCCTAGGCAAGTCTGGCATGCTGCCAGTGATTCCACAGTTTCGTGGTTCCAGTGGCAGTCCCATTCCCAGGGCTCGCAGGCTTTGCCTTAGTAGGAACTCACTGTGGTGACCTCAAATAATAAAAGTTGTACCCTGAAGGAAAAAAAAATTATGTTGTTTGGACCATGCATCAATCATTTTTCATTCCATTTGCCACATTACAGGTAGTCTCATTCAAATGCAAAAGAGGCTGTCCTATAAGCGTAAAATGAAAACCTAAAGGTAATTGCATAGCTTCAAAATGAGCAAAAATTAACCCACAGACTAAGTACCCACTGTCATCTCCTAAAGACCATCTCTCCAGTTATTGACTGGTTTAAAATCACACTATTATAAGTATGAACACGTAAGGAAGGCAAATTATTATGGTCACATACAGGTAAAAGAACATAGGATGAAGAACAAAGAAAGAAACAATATTCATAGATAAAATATAGAGAGATGACAATGACTTATTTACATAGCAGCAAGTGTTTGTTTTAAATATATACATACTCACACACATATAAACATATATGTATATATATGCATGAATATAACTTGATGATTTTATTTCTGAAAATGTGGATACATAGTAAATAATTGGAAAAAATAATTAAAACATATTTAATTTTCCCAGCCATCCAGATTTTGTCTTTTATTGAATGCAATGGAGAGTAACGAATACTTTCAGAATGAGATAAAAATAGGTAATGCATTTAATAACATGTACTTTCTTAAACATCAACTGTTATAAAAATTAACTGGGCTCCATAGAAAATAAGCTTTGTTACTAATACAAACGTGTTCTATGATCTCTTTATTAAAAACTTTCCATTTTTTCCAAACATTTAACATTTAGAAATGTTATTTTTATGGTCTTACTTTGTCATTTACGATTATGATGCATACACTACTTAATTTTCTATTCAGTAGGAAAGCCTATTCTTCAACAGAACACTAATATATAAAAGCCTAAGAGAGAAAATCTGGTATTTAAACCACCTGAGTTATAAATGAAAATGATGTGTTACAAGAAATAGGCCTAATGTTTTATAGCACAGCATGTAAGTTAGCATGAAAAATGGTGTTATACCTAGAAAAAGTCATTATGAATTGTAAAAACATACTATTAATATCCTACTGCAGGTAATGGGTTTCAACTTTATTACTAGAAAATATACCACAAAAAGTGAAACTTTGCAATATCACCACAGGAATTAATATACTTGCAATGAAAATGTAATTTCTAAACAGTCAAAAGTGTGAGGCTTTGAGGGGATTATCTTAATTATACATATACATAGCCTACATTTCAGAAAGTAAAAGGGCATTTTTAAAAAATGTGCATAATTTTAAAGTTTAGCAAATACAATTTTGCTTGGTCAATATTTTGAAATAAATCATATGGTCATATATAGTTTATATGACACTAGATATAAACATTCACTAATAGGAAAAAGTGAGGGCTTTCTTCTATTTATTTTTAATTCTTCATAATTAATTTTTATGATTCTATACGTGTATTCGATCTCTGAAACCTTGATAAATAGTTTGAGACCTTTTAAAAAACATACTGCTGGAGGAATTGTAAAATCTGACTACTTAGCACTCTCCTGAATTATGAAACTAGACAATTTCAGTAGGGCTTCAAGGCATTATTTGACTAAGTCTTGTTCAACTTCTCTTTTTTCAATGCAATTTAAGAAATACTTGATTTGGATATAAACGTGTCCCTAAATAATTTACTTACCCTGATTATCATTAACCTTCAATTGCTATTATGTTATTCAATAGCATGAGCTTAAATTAACATAAAATGTTAGTGAATATGGCATTTTATTCTAATTTTAAATTGAATGCATAAGACTTTGGTATATGGCAGTTTTATAGAATACCCAAAAATAGGAAATGAAAGTGATTATTGGAGTTTACTTAAGAAAATGTTTGAGATAATCTGGAAACTAAAGAACACTCATGAAAACAAATGAACTAGGTAATAAATGCTGAATAACTTGGGAAACGAACAAAAATATTGTTAATTTTTTAAAACTAATATAACCCTGATACCAGAAATTAACAAATTAAACACATTTATTAAAAACATGTAAAAATGAGGGACAAAGAGTAAATTTACAGAAATGCATGACGTAAAAATATAGACGTAAAAATTCTTACCATAAAACAGTGATTCAAATTCAATCATATATTTCACATATAATTAACAAAAATGATGTAGATTTATTCTGAGATAAAAAGGACGCTTTAATAATAGGTAATGTCTATGAAATAAACAAAATCAGTAGTTCAAATAAGAAGATAAATACATTTCAGGGAGAGACTCAGTAAAATTTAATGTCAGCTTCTAATTTCAAAGAAACTTTAAAATGGAAATATAATGGTGAATTCATAATAAATATATCTCAAGAGAATATTCAATAACGCTTTCTCCTTTAAATTATGAAGAGAAAGATTTTCAGTAACATTATTATAATTTAGCATTATTGGAAATGCCCAGGATAATTTATAAACAGTAATAGAAGAGTCATAACTACTGAAACAAGAAACATTACCATATTTTACAAGCCATATAATTGCAAATTTTGGGTAAAAAGTTTTTACAATTTTTATTAATTTTATTTATTTACTTATTTATTTGTTAAGATGGAATCTCACTCTGTCACCCAGGCTGGAGTGCACTGGCACTATCTCGGCTCACTGCAAACCTCCGGGGATCAAGCGATTCTCCTGGCTCAGCCTCCTGAGTAGCTGGGATTATAGGCATATGCCACCATGCCAGGCAAATTTTTTGTGTTTTTAGTAGAGACTGGGTTTCGCCATGTTGGCCAGGCTGGTCTCGAACTCCTGTCCTCAAATGATCTGCCCACCTCGGTCTCCCAAAGTGCTGGGATTACAGGCATGAGCCAATGCACCCGGCTTTACTTTATTTTTAATTGAAGAAGAATAATTGCATATATCTATGGGGTACAATGTGGTGTTTCAATACTTATGTATATTGTGAAATGATAAAATCAGGCTAAGTAACGTATCTATCATCTCAAATATTTTATCATTTATTTTTGATGAGAACATTTAGAATCCTATTCTTTAGCTGTTTTGAAATATACAACATATTGTTACTGACTAATCAAATCGCTTTACAATAGATCATCAGAACTTACTATTCTTACTATTCTTATCTAACTGAATCTTTATACTCTTTGACTTATGTCCCTTCTTTCTCCATCCGCCTTTCACATCAGCCTCTGGTTACCACCATTTTACTCTCAGCTTCATGAGTTTCACTTTTTTAGATTCCACATATGAATGAGATCACATGGTATTAATATCTCTGTGTCTGGTATATTTCGCTTAGCATGTTTTTTGTTACAACCATTTTGGAAAACAATAAGTAGGTTCATCACAAACCTAAAAACTGAATTACCATATGATCCAGCAATCCTGCTTCTGGGTATATCCAAAGGAATTAAGTCAGTATGTTGAAGAGTTATTTGTATTCCCATGTTCATTGCAGCCTGTCCACAATAGCCAAGACATGAAAACTATTGAAGTGCACATCAATGTATTTAGGAATTTAAGAAAATGGTAACCTTTTAAAATCTATTTTTTTCTAATAAGAACCAAGATAAATATATTCAAATAAACTCAAATAGCATACAAGATAACTATACTAATTTGAGTTTGTCTGCACATATTACAATAGTGTCATCATTCACAGTCTTTACATCTCACTGCTTCTAATAGCAATTCCTCATCCTATGGCTATAGGAATAGAGTAGTGATCCTAACTGGGCCAAAAAAAAAAAATTCCCCTTTGCTTGCTGAAATATATTTTATAGTCAAAAAATAAATATCACCTAATCCAAGGTAAACAAACAGGACTTTCTGCATGATTTTGAATATGGTAGCATAAATAACGGTTGTATGATGTCAACCTGAACCACCTATGTTCACATGATCATTATTGGGAGAATGTCCTTCTGCAGTAGAAAAAGCAAGATAGACAGGAAAGTAGAGGGAAATAATGCAGCAGGAGTAGGATTGAAAAAGAGAAGGAGGAGAGAGCGAGCAATCTAGCCAGCGGAGTTCAAAATCCCAATTATACAAAACATGGACTTTGGATATGCTATAGTTCCTAATGTTTATTTTATCCTGTAACTTAACTCAATATTTTCCATTAAATTCTCCTCTTTGTTTATTTGTCTATTTATTTATTTATTTTGTGTTAATAATAGCTGAATTGCTTTTATTCCAATTGTTACTGTCGAGTCCCGGAACATTCTACACACACTGAAATGAGACAGAAAAATAAAGAGAAAGGGACAGAGAAAGAGATCGTAAACAATTTTTTTTATCGTATACCTGTATTTTATTATTAAAAATGCAAACAAGTTATAAAATATAATTTAGAAAAATGTGTATGAATAAAATAGCCATGCGGATGATTCAAAACAATTAAGGTAGAATTTACATCTAAATTAGGAAGCAGGAAAATGGATTTGGAAGTTAACATGAACTTTCCATTTTATATCTTCTTAAGTTACGTGGTGAAAACATAGATGTTTAATGTTATTCTCCAAAGCTATGGAGCTAAATAGTTTTTTTGAAAAACCAGAAAAATATACCAAATATTAAAGCAATATTTTAATATACCTAAGAATACATTTGCTAAGAGAAACACCTAAGAAAAATAACACTGTGAATGACTGAGCTATGGATTCTGTGATTTAAGTAAACTACGTGATGGTTCTCAACTTTCAGATATTCTGGACCAGGATGCTAAAACTTTTAAAGTTTTTCTGCCCATATATTTGCACAATGCAGGGATTTGAGCTGCTTTTGAATAAAAGCCAAAAGGTGCCGGAGGGGAGTAAACCACAAAGCACACCACAAGATCATTGGTACCTCCAATTTTCCTCTCACAAATTTCCTTTTACAATTTTCTTTTCGCACCTCTCAGATAGTTCTCCATAAATTCTGCCTAGGGACTTTAGTTGAAGTTATTGACAGAGATAGAACTGGATATTTTTCCCATTGTATTGGTTTAAATATGCTATTCTCTAATGACTGATAATGATGAACATAAACTTTGTTTCCTCATCTGTTCATTCACAGTTGAGACCAGACAAGTCAACCATGCTTTGCTTTCTTGTATCAAGTTGCATACACTTGCTATAGACTAAATTTTTTAAAACCATAATAAAGAAAATCCATTCATTCACCCCCTTTTAGTGACAGTGTCCAAGTCTTATTATGCAGATGTGTAACTCAATAGTCCAAAATTCATCTGCTTAAATAGATAACATTCTTCAAACTTTTAATAAAAGAATGAATGCAAGTATAAAATAGGATTTTGAAAACTTCTACCTAACAGGGAGAGCACTTCTAATCATTATGTTTCTGTTAAATATCATCATTACATTGGTTAGCATTGATTTATTCATTAATTTTACATATACATGCTAAATATTAGAAGGGAAAAATAAATAAAGTACCTCATATTTTCTGCTCTGAGCCATTTGGAGACACGATGTGAATGAGATTCAAGCAATATGTATGTTAATGTTATCAGAATATAATTATTCAAGTTATTCTTAGTTAATTTTAACTAATTTAGCTTAAAGTGATGATATTTTAAATGATTTTAAAATAAGATACTGTTAAACTTCTAGGACATAGTTATCTACCAATATAATTCATGATATAATAGGTGCACTAGGACTAAGAACATCCAAAGCAGCATTTGGATATTGTTAACAGCTTAATTTAGTCAAGTAACTAGTTTTTCTGATGTATAGTGGAAAATATATTTTAGCTAAATTTGTGCTTTTCAACTGGTACTTTGTGCACCGTATAGATATATTAAAAATAACATCTCAGAGATCATAACAGGATCTCAGCTAAACCCAATATTAACTTTAATTTACACAATAAAGATTTATCTAATCCACTAGAAATTTTATTTTTGCGTGACAATTATTATTATTATTTATTTGCCCCTTGGTTCCTGTTCTCATCTACAGTGCTTTTCCAGGAGCCTCGAGAATTGTGGGCTAATTTGTGGCATGGCACACTCATTTTCAATGGTATCTTCATGTCAAGAATGGAAAGAAACACAGCTACACAATGTAAAAACTGTACTTTCTCATATCCCACTTCCTGAGCTTTTACAGTGTTGTATTTGCCTTTCTGCTGCTCAGAAAGCAGAGTATTTTCATTTTCAACTCAGCGGCTCATTTCTCAATTTCTACATCCAACTCAGCCAGCCAACTTGTGACCCTGTCTGCTGCTGACAGCTGGGTTACACTGTTGAGAATTTATTTCAGGGAGTTTGAAACTTTCCCCTTATCTGATTTGCTGATTTTAGTTAAACATGAAAAGATGTCTTATGAAATCTGATGCCAAATTCTCAGATGCCAGTATTTAAGAATTCACTTGTAACTCCATTGTTATTGATATCATTGATTTATCACTATGCAGACTTTTTGTGTATAGAAATTGAAAGAAATATGAAAGCATTTTATGTATTATGGTACCTGTAGTCTTTTGCTTTAGGCATAGAAGGATGGGGAACTCCCATGAAAACGGAACTAAAGTTTATACCTTGCACTTTCAAAAGAAGTCAAATGTAATTCAAAATAATGTACATATTATATAGTTATTAATAATCATTAAAGGTAAAACATGTTTATATAATACATTTTAGAAGATACAGGAGAATTTAATGTTCATAACTAGCCATTTTTACTCATGTTTTTAATTTACACATTTTTCAACTCCTACTAGTCAACAATTCAAATCTGACAATTTGCATAACATAAAAAATAAAATCCCCATTTCCAGTATAATTATTTCAGATAAAATAAGCAGAGATGAGGAGAAAGTGCCACCACCATAGTGACATTAAAATTTATCAAATAAAGCCATTTTCCAAATTCCCTACTATTTCCTAAAGAGCAAAAACAGAACATGGTTCTTTGTGTACTGTAGTCACTTATACTGACTGTGTCTTATTTTATCTTCTATCTATTTTTTTTTTTTTTTTTTTGAGACGGAGTCTCACCTTGTTGCCCAGGCGGGAGTGCAGTGGTGCGATCTCGGCTCACTGCAAACTCCACCTCCCAGGGCCAAGCGATTCTCCTGCCTCAGCCCAAGTAGCTGTGATTACAGGCATCTGCCACCACGCCAGGCTGATTTTTTGTATATTTAGTAGAGATGGGGTTTCACCATGTTGGACAGGCTGGTTTTGAATTCCTGACCTCAGGTGATCAACTTGCCTCCATCTATAATTATGGTTTCTGACCATATTATGTTCCAAAAGTCTCCTCTGCACAAAATTTAATTATTCAATGTATGTTTTTTGAATATTCACTGTGTCAGTTACTGATATTAAAAGACAAACACAATCTAATTCCATTCCTCAAGGAGCTTATGTAACAGAAGTGCATGAAGAAAAATACCATAGCACATTTCTATTATTAATATTATTATATAAATGTAAACAAAAGGTGATTTCAAAATAAATGGTTGTTTATAGAATAAAAGTATTAGGCATTCTTAGCAGAACTGGTATGGAAATGAATCTGGACAGAAAAGCAAGGTTCAGATCATGGGGGACTTGTATATCATGCTAAGGAGTTTAAAATATTGCCTGTGATGAAGCGAACCCCTGATATACTTTTTATAATAAGTAAATAGTATCACAATAATTTTTAAATTGTTAAAAAGAGTCTACCTAATGACAGAGTTAAGGATAGATATGTGGCTTAAACTTCTGCACTACAAGCAGATATGGTGTTTAGAAGACTAGAATATCATTGCTAGAATCCAGAACATAATTGGTGAAGGTGACTTGTGTTTCTTTGGCTTGAACGCTGAACTAATGGTGATTTTCAATGAGGTAATGGATTTTGAAGATGAGTTAGTATGCAATAAAATGTAATTAATTTGGATACATGTGAGATACCCGCAAATAGCCACTAATGAATTTTGATATATGGACATTAAATGTAGAGCAGAAGACAGGAATGGAGTTAAGACTTAGATGTCATAATTATAATGTAGCATTTGAACTGACTGAATTGAGTATATGTGTGTGTGCGTGTGTATGTGTGTGTGTCTGTGTGTAAAATGAGAAGAGAAGAATCTAGGAAAGACACCAAGATTTAAGCTGAAAATAAGAGATAAAGGCCTTTGCAAAAAAGTAAAGAAATAATGTTTAAGAAAACAAACTTAGATAGAACAAAGGCAAGGAGAATTCTAGAGAGAATCCTAAAGATATTTTAAAGAAAACTGTAGTCACTAATTGGAAACATTGCAGAGGATATAATTAATGTGACCACTCAACATGTTAATTATTTTTAATAGGAGGCTGTTAATAACTTTTGTGTCTATGATTACAATGTTCTGAGGGCAGAAGCCAAATTCTAGTTCAATTGAAGGATTAATTTTGGATAAGCAATTAAAAATACAAATGTAGACTACCCTATAAATTTATTTTTTTGAAGGGAAGAGGCTAAGGATGTTAGCTAAATGAAAATACAGTGTAAGGAAAGGGTATTTTATGTTTTAAAAAATCTGAATACGCTTGAAAGATGCAGCAAAGAGTCATTTGAAAGAACAAGTTCAGCATTAGTGAAAAAACATTTTTATGAAAAAATTTTGAATTTTTTATGGGAGTATTGATCATAGGGGAAATAGCATAGTGGTAGGTATTACTCTTTTTGCTTTAAACCTAAAGAAAAAATGCACTTCTCTGAGATTGTAGGAGAGAGGTAAGGTGGAGTTGACCAGGATCATGTAAGACATTTTGTGTGGGAATATGAAGACTCAGCAGTGTATATAAGCAACTATGTTCATGTATGTGTGGCTTTCTCCTATATGTCTTAGTAGCCACAAGTGTTGAAGCAGACACAATACACAATAATACTATTATAGACAGGAGTGGAGAAAAAGATTATGGAACTATGGATAAATTGGGTTTCCCATATGTTATTATAGAAAATGGTGGAAGCTATTACTCTGTAGTTTCACTTAATATCTTTCTCTCAAAGTCTACAGTGCTGTTTGTTCATTTAAGATAAACAGTTTTTAAAGCTGTGGTCTCCAATGTCCATTCTATTTCTAAAATTATGTCTGATGTCTGTATGGGAGCAGACAATATTTAAGTAACCTCTAACAACTATTTAGAAACTAAGTAAAAATTTTACAGAAGAATATAGAAAGACTGATGGAAAGAAATCTGAAATCAAGAATTAAAATGTGTACTTCAGATAAAGAATTTTGCTGGAGTAAGAGAAGACAATGTTTGTAGTGTGGACTTTTGAAAACCTGTTTCCTTTAAGTAACATAAACTTAAGTAGCAAATTAAGTTTTCAAATGCAAGAATTGTAACATAAGATTGCTCAATCAATTTGATTCAAGGCTTTAGAGCTATCCATCCTTTAATAAGTCTCTCTATTTAACATTTCATGTGGGAAATAAAATATTTTACTTATTCTTTTAGAGTTACGTAGTTTGTGCTCGGAAAGGCTATTACTTACTCAGTTTCAGATATTCTTCTATTTGTTGGCACATATACAAGCATAGACAATTCAACTACTTCACTTCATGTTATTAAATAAAGTAAATATATTTCCTCTGGTAGTAGGAATATACATTTTTAATGAAATGACTTTTTTTCTGTAGAAATTTTACTTGATCCCTTCACCATAAATTTTATTTTTCTGAATGAGAACAGGAAAACAGAGAAAAAAAAACAGAGCTTAACAAATTACTTGAGTCTAGGACTTGATGTAAGAAACTCATAAAAGAGGTTTTGATAATTTCCTTTTCAGAAATAATTTCTATATATTTATTCTGTATTCTTAGTAAACAGGCCGATGTCTTCCTCATTTGTGTTACATGTAACATCTTTGAAAAACTTTTCATGTCTCCTCTATACATCTGGTATGCTATAGAAAGTTGTGGGAGGAAAAATAAACAAACCTCATTATTTTCATTTCTTTTGACTTTTAGATTTTAGTTTTGCATCAAAATACATCATCCATACTGATGAGTGTAGAGAAGCAAAAATGACAATTACGTTGAACTATCCACTTAGAGGTACCTAAGTAGTTTTGTTTGGTTTTGAGCAGTTACTAAAGCTGTTGCCTTTCTTATAAGCAAGAAATACTAAGGAGATAAGCATATTTTGTTCAATATTACGGTACATGATTTTAGTTTGATATTATACAAATAAAATAAATGCTTTTTCAATGCCTACAGAACTTTTCTAGAAGTTAAATATACTGCACATAGCATTATATATTACAAATCAACAATGCATATCTGTAAAATAAACATGATATCTGAGCCCTTACTCTTATCTATTCTTATCTAATCAATCTTTGGAATGGAAGTCAGTGTGGCGATTCCTCAGGGATCTAGAACTAGAAATTCCATTCGACCCAGCCATCCCATTACTGGGTATATACCCAAAGGACTATAAATCATGCTGCTATAAAGACACATGCACACGTATGTTTATTGCCGCATTATTCACAATAGCAAAGACTTGGAACCAACCCAAATGTCCAACAATGATAGACTGGATTAAGAAAATGTGGCACATATACACCATGGAATACTATGCAGCCATAAAAAATGATGAGTTCACGTCCTTTGTAGGGACATGGATGAAACTGGAAATCATCATTCTCAGTAAACTATCGCAAGAACAAAAAACCAAACACCGCATATTCTCACTCATAGGTGGGAATTGAACAATGAGAACACATGGACACAGGAAGGGGAACATCACACTTCGGGGACTGTTGTGGGGTGGGGGGAGGGGGGAGGGATAGCATTGGGAGATATACCTAATGCTAGATGACAAGTTGGTGGGTGCAGCGCACCAGCATGGCACATGTATACATATGTAACTTACCTGCACATTGCGCACATGTACCATAAAACCTAAAGTATAATAATGATAATAATAATAATAATAATAAAAGAAAGAAAGAAAAAAAAAAAAAAAAGAAAGAAAACTGCACTGCTTGCTGTAGTAAACTGCAAATATGGCCACAAATTCCTGCCATCTCTGTATGCATGACCCCTTGCTACGTAGCAGGATCTTCTTACCTCTACAGTCTCAAACTTCACTTCGATTGTGTTAGTCAGATAACTTGCTTTGAACAATAAAAATATTAAACATGTTACAGAAAGAGGCTTGAACAGAGGTTGTTCATTGGGGCTTGACTTCTTTTTCTGTGCTTAGAGTCCTGAGACTACCTTGTGGTTAGCCTGAGCCAGGTCACTGGAAGATTAGAAGTCAGACAGAGGAGAATCATTGCACTATTTCTAATGGCCAAGTGACCACCAAATAGTGAGACCATCCAGACCATCAGTGAGCCACCTGTCTATCTTCCAGGTAACAGCAGACACAAGAGAGGGCCCCACATAGCTACTCTAACCCAATCCAGAAGCCGACTAAAAGGTTTATAGGACAAATAAAATGATTATGTTGTTTAAAATCATTCCATTGCACAGCAAACACTAAGTGATAAACTCACAAATGTAAGCTGGGTGAAAAAAGATGATCTTATGAATAAGACTGAAACAAAATGCTCTAAAAATATGAAACAATTTACAAGATGGTACCTTTGCCTAAGGTTTAAAACAACTAATAAAAAAACTGGCATTAGGAAACAATATTCACCTAGTAATACAGAAAATGTTCAAATAGTAGTGGTGTACCCGACTGCAGCATTAAATTAAGTTTTGTGCAGGACGTGATATCGATAGTATTTTACCTGTGATCAGATAGCTGAGATGACTCAATAGCAATCAAACCAAACAACAAATTTCATGTTCTTGTGCCAAATAAGCTCATTATGTTTCATGACCAGAGAGTGTAACTTTAAACTAAGCTGGCCATCTGGCAAATTCATATTTTGGTCACAAGAGGAATCATAAAAAATAGTTCGGAATACTTGTCTTTACAAAATGTTCACATTTTAAATATATCTCAGGCTAATTATACTTTGTACAATGAATTATACATAATATACCTTCCCCTCTCTTTTCTCCTCTAGTTTACTTCATTGCTTTTAAAAAATCATTTTATTCCCAAGCTTAAACCAATAATTATAAGAACCAAAAAATATTTACAACAGTTATAAAATTGCAATTGACTTGTTACACTAATTTTGTTCAAAATCTTGCTTCTCCCATAATGTTACCTAATTTTCTCTTTAATTATCTTAGGCTTAGGGTCTCTACACGTTTGCTGGGAGAAAACACTATTTTTGTATAAACTTCTGTATACACTAAGGGGAAAAACTCCTATATTCAATTTAGAATACGTTAGAAAGATCAATTTTTTTCTTTTTATTTTAATTTAACTTCTTGTCCTAGCACAAAATAGGTTAGGTAGAAATAGAATGTTTGCTGACAACAACATGCAACTAATGATTTTTCCTATACCATGCTTTAATTAAATTCTACTTTATTCTTGAGGCAAGAAAGCCATGCCGGGATTTTTACTTTTTTAAAATTTATATCCCATAGATAAGGCTCAATTTAATTCCATTCCCTGTGAAAATTGAGAAAACAATTGTCCTACTTGCAAACTCATGCAATTTGTAAACTAATTTGCCCACACATATTTTATGGGATTAAAATTATGGTCACTTTCAAACCCCCAGATACATATATTCCATGATTTTGTTTCTCCTTATGTGGGTGGTTAAATATTATGGTTTGTAAGAATAACAGAAAAGCTTAAATAGTTCAAAACACTATTCTTCAGCAAAGTTGAAAATGAAATGAAACTAGATTTCTTTTTTTTTTTTACTTTCTGAGAAAGTGTTATTTGAAAGTCCATTTTTGAAAGATTATTTACATTTAATTTCAAAGACCACTAGTAGGGAAGAAAAATTTCCTTTTTCTTTTAATCTGCTAATACCTTTAATACACTTTCTTCTCCAAGCACTCTACCCCTTTTAACACTGTTAATGTCAAAGGGCAGAAAAGGAAAAAGGAAGTCAGTTGGAAACATTAAAGTCTTAATAACAGGTAAAAGTATACCTGATGTATAGTAACTGGTGATGTTAATACACAAGCATTGCCTTTCTTATTTTTATAGCCCTTTTTAGTGAGCTGCTCCAGCAACTCTGTCCTCACGCCAAGCCCAACCTTCTAACTAGATAGACTTTCCTCTCTATACTATACCTTGATGCAAACATAACACCCTTTAGCTGAACTGTTACAATTCTCACTCAGCTGTTGACCAAGTTCTGTAACTCTAGGTTCTTTTATCCTGCATTAATTCTCTAAGAAAAAGGCAGGCAGCAGTTTCTAAGCTCCACAAATTCCAAGGACATATGCCAGTTTATATTAATAATTCTCTTGAACTTCACTCAAGAAGTTTGAAGTCTATGTAAGAGTTTCAGAAGCTCAGAAAGCATTGAGCCAAGGATAATACAGGAATTTTCCCTCTTGAAAATGATCACTCTCAACCTCCCAAAGAATTATTTTCATGCCACCTCACTTGTTTGGTGGTAGAGGTGAGTGCAGGGAGAGGAAAAAGAGAAATGCTTAGCCTTTTCTATGCATGTAAATGAATAAGCATACCTCTAATTAGCTCTTTAGCCTTCTTTAATATTAACTTATTAATTTATGATGATTATTATAATGATCATGGCTTAACCACTTTGGATACATTTTTGCAATTCTTGCATAAATGTGAAGAGTAAATCATTGTTACATCACACACAGAAAGTCCTATTTGATATAATGATGTCTAAGTAAAACGTCTAGCTCACAGTGTATGTTCAATAAATGTAAATGCAATAATCATATTACCAACACCTGGAGCTAAAAAATAATACAGTGTGAGATAAAAAATTAGAATTTAAATTAAGATACCTGACTTCTAGTTTTGGATCTATCATCAGTTAATATAAACCTTATATAGCCAATGTCTCAGTTTACAGATATAAATACACACATATCCTATATAAATTTTGTGGTAAACTTTGAGATCTCTTCAACTTAAAATGACACATAATTCTACCCAGTATATAATCAATAAAATGTAATTGTTGAATTTAATAAGCTATAACTCTATGCTTAAAAATGTTTTAAAGCTTAAATCAGATTTCATCATCCCCAAGTGGAAGACAATCATCATAGAAAATGCAGATTCAGGGCCAGGCATCATGGCTTATGGCTGTTATCTCAGCACTTTGGGAGGCCAAAGTGGGAGGACTATGAGATCAGGAGTTCAAGATCAGCCTGGCCAATATGGTGAAACCCCGTCTCTACTAAAAATAGAAAAATTAGCCTATTGTAGTGGCCCATACCTGTAGTCCCCGCTACTCGGGGGGCTGAGGCAGAAGAATTGCTTGAACCCGGTAGGCGGAGGTTGCAGTGAGCTGAGATTGTGCCACTGTACTCCAGCCTGGGCAATAAAGCGAGATTCTGTCTTGGAAAAAAAAAAAAAAAAGAAAAGAAAAATGCAGATTCAAATTTTATTAAGATGACAATATACTCTCAAGGGAATTTTACATACGTATATTTATCTCCTTTAGTTGTAGATTTTTTTGGCATTGTAAACTCATTTAGGCACACACAAAATAATAATTAACTTTGACTAGATACCAACCCTAGCAAGTTTTATTCTCCACATTAATTCTGCTATTAGAGATACCACCATTACAGGGAAGAAGGGTCATGTTAGAAGCAGAGAAATAATAATAGTAATAATAGAGATGAGATAAGCCATATTGATCCATTTTTGTTTTATTAAAGGAGTTTCATACACCCACTTCCAACATTTCTTACACATTAAACCTTGAGAATAGTTAGGGTTCTATATCCTTTGAAGTCAAATGTAAAGGGGAAAGAGGAAATCTGTAACTTAAACCCCTTGCATTTCTGAAAAGGAGCATAATTAATGTTCAAATAAGATGGCTGACCAAATGGAACCAATTATTGAATCAATTAAGCACTCAGGCCTAAACTATACATAGCTGTATGTTCACTCTCAAAAACTTGTCAGATTTCATGTTTATAGAGCTTGGCTTTCCATGCAAGCTAAACTGAAACTCCACATCTCCTTCAAGTGACTCAACAAGTCTCAAAAGGCTCATACAATGTCAACTCTGAAAGAATTATTATCTTCTTACTGTGCATATAAATTTAGAACACTACCAGGAAGTATGATCAAATTCCCTTTAATGTAAAATGAAATACTTTCCAAAAGTAGGACAACATTTCAAATAAAGCCCCAAGAAAGAATGCATCTGTGTCCACCTCTTGAAGATATGTATAGCGCTACATACCATAAAAAAACCTCTGAACCATTTAAATGATCTGTTCAAAGAAAAGTGTAGCAACTAAAATCTACAAGAGAGGAATAAAAAACAGACATTCTATTCTGTTTAACAAAAATTCTCTCAAAACAAAAGTCAAAATACCTTGAGATACGCTTCTTAAAACTCAATATAAAATCACAGACAAGCCATTTTTTATTTTTATCCCAAGTGTCATAATGTCATCATAAGAACTGAGCTTGAGACACAGCTTGAACATTTAAAAAAAAAAAAAAGTCTCAGTTTTCAACAGTCCTAGGAGAAAAGGAGGCCCCTGTGGGTGACCTCATTATTCAGTTGTAAATTTAGCAAAGAAGGAATTGACAAGGTAAGGACTATGGGCACAAGTAGCAGTCATGGAAGGCAAACCCTTTTGGAAAGAACTTACCCTGTCACTGCCGTGAAGAGCTCTAAATTGGTGGCACCCTCCAGAAACTCTAGAGTATTCCAGGGATTTATATATATTTTTTAAATAAAAATGTCCTCAATATTCCTCTTGCTTTACTTAGAATGCCTGATTTTTAAAATGGTATCAAAGTTGAACTTACTGATTTCAATGAAAGGAGAATAATTTGTTTAAGTCACTAAAAGACACCTTTTAAGACAAAATTGGCATCCAATTTATGTCATTGCTATACCATTCCATTATCATTGGCATTGATGTATTTTTTGAAGAGCAGCATGCAATATATAAGCATGTAATTATATATCTAAATGATAAGATAAAATTAATATAAGACCTTGGTCTTTGTATAAAAATACAAATTGATATATTGTTTTTATATTTAAGCATGTCATTTTTTTGCCTTTTATCTCCAAAAATGTCTTAGAAGAGCATGATGCATACCATATCTATTTTACCAAAAAAACTAACACTCTGAGACTTTAAATAATTTTATTTAAAAATTGATAGGAAAGACTTCAACTACAATCTTCTTGTAGATTGTACTCACTTTAATAGATATTACGATCTTCTCATATGGATATATTTATTATAAAATCAAAGTTAAATATTTATAGTTACAGATCTGACACAACAGTATAGAATGCATAAAAATTTAGAATTTCTCGTTTCAGAGCTTGCATTAAAATTGAAGTTGATAACCAATTATACCTAATAATTTTAGGGACATAATGGATATATATTTGAACTTCATAATATTCAATATATTATGTATATTTAATGGAAAATGCTGCAGATTTATGGAAATTAGATGTTAATTTATCATATTTTGATTTTTTTACTATATTTATAGAGACAAATTAGTTACTTGTCAGTATATCTTCTGTCTGTACACAGCACCATACTGAAAACATATTTTATGTCTAATAATATCTATGGATGAAGTAAACACAAATACATAAATAACAAGGTTTTCCCATAAACATGCATTCTAAAGTTTTGTTTGCTCTTCCCTCACACTATCAGTTGAATAAAGGGAGAAGAGATTTAAAAAAAAAAAATCAAGAGATTCTAACCATCTAAGTGAGTGGTGGCCAACATCTGAAACATTGTTTACATAAAGGTATCCATAAAATGGTTAAACAAAAAAATTATTAAGTCTAGTAGCCAATAGGAATCTTCCATAATGTGAAAAATATATAACATACAAATTTGAGATTCTATTAAGTGAGAATCACTTTTTTGGGTCATAGGTAACCTTTAAGCTGATTTTTTTCCAATAAATAAAATCACTGGACTACCCCAACACAAGTCAGACAGACAATATTGTGAAGTAGAATAGAGAAAAAAATTAGAGAGCAGGTTGTATGGTAGCATCAGTTCTTGTTAAGTAGATGCAGCTCTTGACATTTTGCAAAAGATTTTGAAAGTGAAGTTCTTTAAATTTAGCATTTCCTAGATCTGTAAAATTTGGAAGAGCAACATGTATATCTAAAAGGAATTAAAATTACAGAACATTCTTCAGACATGGAAGCAGAATTCCTTGAAAATGGTACTATAAGTTCAAATGCAGAGACTTGATTATCATAACACAGATTTCTCACAATATTCTCAAATAGAATCAATGAATACTAAAAAACATAAATTTATTTGGTAAGATTCATTCATTCCAAACTGAGGAGAGGCTGTAAATTAGTACCATATAATGCCAGACACTGAGATCACAATAACTAAAAGGGCTTGGGTGACTTTTACAATGACTGAGGAAGAGCTTAGCAAATCCTGTTTCAAAAGAAAAATGAAAAAAACTGGACAGAATTATTCAAACATCTATTCAAAGACTAGAAACTGAAGAGATATATATGGTAAATATATATATATACGGTAAATATAAACGCACGTATTCAAAAAAGTGTATTATATCACTGTAAGAAAAATGGGAGTCTGTAGTGTTTTGTTCTGGAACGACTTCTGCAATTCTTCTCCCTAGTACAGAAGTTCTACTAGGTTGGGACAGGCAGAGCAGACTAGTAGAGCAAGAAGACTTCATAGGAAGCAAAGCAAGAAAAATTATTGTATACCCAGAGTTGTCAAAGATTATAGCAGTACCAATGTCAATCAGGAAAGACCAACATTATAACTAGCCATTACACCAATTCAGTCAGAAAGTACAATTGCAGAAAAGTCAGATATTTAGAATGTAAATGAAAGGAAAGAGACAAAGATTGTCTTAACATTCTACTTATCCCAGCTTTCTATAAAACCTGTGGACACACAAAGCTAATAACCTTAAGAGAGGACCTTTGTAAGCTACTCTTCCATGGATAAACATGTAGCCTTTTGAACAAAGAAAGTAATACGTGTGAAACACTTCTAAAGTCTGAGTTTTTAATAAATTCTCCAACCCAGTCATAAGTCAATTGGCTGATGGTGAAAGCCATTGTTGACTAAGCAGTGTTTAATCTCCAAGTGTTAAAGCACAACTTATGACTAATCATAGGCTAAAAAATAAGCTATGCCAATCCAGAAGCAACCCTAAGAAGGCTGGCCAAAATCTAATAACACGACTAAAAAGATAAATAAGGAATAGAGCCAAATTGTGAGATTCACAGATGTCACACAATTAGGCAAAGCAAGTCACTAAACATACAAACACAAAAATAGCAACAACAAACACCACCATGAAATGGAAAATTAGATTCCAGGTGTTTTAGAATATATTACCTAAGATATCCAGTTTTTAACAATCACAATGGAAAAAAATGTGCAAAAAATGTATAACCCATGCACAGGGGAAAAAGCGAAGCCAAAGTAAGTCCCATACATTGGACTTAGCAAGATGTTATAACTGTCTTCAAAACCCCGAGGAAACTATTATTAAATAATCAAAGGTATGTCTAACAATGACTCATCAAGTAGAAAATATGAATACAGAGAGTAGAATTTAAAAAAAAAAAGAAACAGAACCAAATGAAAACACTGAATTTAAAAATACAATAACTTAAATGTAAATGTACTAGACAGACTCAATAGAAAATATGGGCTTTAAGAATAATGAATCAACAAACTTGAATATCAATAAGGAAAATAAAAGATAGAAGTCCCTAAATTTAATTAAAAAATTATTTATCTGTACTTTTAGCAAGCTCAATAAACTCCAAGTGAGCTAAACATAAGGTATCCCCAACTGGCTGGGCGTGGTGGCTCACGCCTGTAATCCCAGCAGTTTGGGAGGCCGAGGCAGGCAGATAATGAGGTCAAGAGATTGAGACCATCCTGGCCAACATGGTGAAACTCCGTCTCCACTAAAAATACAAAAATTCGCTGGGCGTGGTGGTGCATGCCTGTAGTCCCAGCTACTCGAGAGGCTGTGGCAGGAGAATCGCTTGAACTCAGGAGGCAGAGGTTGTAGTGAGCCGAGATCGTGCCACTGCACTCCAGCCTGGTGATAGAGTGAGACTCCGTCTCAAAGGAAAAAAAAAAAAAATACCACCAACTAAACAAACATATCTTAGTGTGTCCGGCATTGGTGGGTTTTTGGTCTCACTGGCTTGAAGAATGAAGCTGCAGACCCTCACGGTGAGTGTTACAGTTCTTAAAGTCGGTGTGTCCAGAGTTTGTTCCTTCTGCTGTTGGAATGCGTTCAAGAGTTTCTTCCTTCTGGTGGGTTCATGGTCTTGCTGGCTTCAGCAGTGAAGCTGCAGACCTTCGCGGTGAGTGTTAGAGCTCTTAAGGTGGTGCGTCTGGAGTTGTTCATTCCTCCTGGTGGGTTTGTGGTCTCGCTGGCCTCAGGAGAGAGGCTGCAGACCTTTGCGGTGAGTTTTGCAGCTCATAAAGGCAGTGCAGACCCAAAGAGTGAACAACAGCAACATTTATTGCAAAGAGTGAAAAAAACATAGCTTCCACAGCATGGAAGAGGACCCCAGCGGGTTGCCACTGCTGGTTTGGGCAGCCTGCTTTTATTTCCTCATCTGGCCCCACCCACATCCTGCTGATTGGTCCATTTTACAGAGAGTTGATTGGTCCATTTTACTGAGAGCTGATTGGTCTGTTTTGACAGGGTGCTCATTGGTGCATTTACAATCCCTAAGCTAGACACAAAAGTTCTCCAAGTCCCCACTAGATTAGCTAGATACAGAATGCTGATTGGTGTATTTACAAACCCTGAGCTAGACACAGAGTGCTGATTGGTGCATTTACAAACCCTGAGCTAGATATAGAGTGCCGATTGGTGTATTCACAATCCCTTAGCTAAACATAAAGGTTCTCCAAGTCCCCACAAGATCAGCTAGACACAGAGCATTGATTGGTGCATTTACAAACCTTGAGCTAGACACAGGGTGCGGATTGGTGTATTTACAAATCTTGACTAGAAACAGAGTGCTGATTGGTGTATCCACAATCCCTTAGCTTAACATAAAAATTCTCCAAGTCCCCACCAGATTAGCTAGATACAGAGTGCCGATTGGTGCATCCACAAACCCTGAGCTAGACACAGGGTGCTGACTGGTGCATTTACAATCCCTTGGCTAGACATAAATGTTCATCCAAGTCCCCACTAGACTCAGGAGCCCAGCTGGCTTCACCCAGTGGATCCTGCACCCCGGCTGCAGGTGGAGCTGCCTGCCAGTCCTGCGCTTTGCCCCTGCACTCCTCAGCTCTTGGGTGGTTGATGGGACCGGGCGTGGAGCAGGGGGTGGTGCTCACTGGGGAGGCTCTGGCCACGCAGGAGCCCACAGTGGGGTGGGCGGGAGGAGGCTCAGGGATGGCGGGCTGCAGGTCCTGAGCCCTGCCCTGCGGGAAGGGAGCTAAGGCCCCATGAGAAATTGAGCGCCACGCTGGTGGGCCAGCACTGCTGGGGGACCCAGCGCACCCTCCGCAGCTGCTGGCCCGGGTGATAAGCCCCTCACTGCCTGGGACCTGCGGGGCCTGTGGGGCCGGCTGGCTGCTGCGAGTGTGGGGCCCGCCAAGGCCACACCCCCCCGGAACTGGCGCTGGCCCGCAAGCACTGTGCGCAGCCCCAGTTCCCGCCAGTGCCTCTCCCTCCACACCTCCCCGCAAGCTGAGGGAGCTGGTCCGGCTTCGGCCAGCCCAGAAAGGGGCTCCCACAGTACAGCGGCGGGCTGAAGGGCTGCGCAAGCACGGCCAGAGCGGGCATGGAGGCTGAGGAGGCAACAAGAACGAGCGAGGGCTGCCAGCATGCTGTCACCTCTCAATAGTTGTGTTATAAGTCAAATAACTAAAAAAAAAAAAAGAGGCTGGGTGTGGTGGCTCACGCCTGTAATCCCAGCACTTTGGGAGGCCTAGGCGGGCGGATCACAAGCTCAGGAGATCTAGACCATCCTGGCTAACATGGTGAAACAAAAAATTAGCTGGGTGTGGTGGCAGGTGCCTGTAGTCCCAGCTACTCAGGAGCCTGAGGCAGGAGAATGGAGTGAACCCGAGAGGCAGAGCTTGCAGTGAGCCAAGATTGCGCCACTGCACTCCAGCCTGGGTGACAGAGCGAGACTCCATCTCAAAAAAAAAAAGAAAGAAAAAACAAAAATAAAATCAGGAGAAAAGTAAAATCCTCACATGCAGGGGAAACATCATAAGATTATCTGCATCCCGGTGCGGTGGTTCACACTTGTAATCCCAGCACTTTGGGAGGCCAAGATGGGTGGATCACAAGATCAGGAGTTTGAGACCAGTCTGGGCAACATAGTGAAACCCCCGTCTCTTCTAAAATACAAAATAAATAAATAAATAAATAAATATTAGCCAGGTGTGTTGGTGTCCGCCTGTAATCCCAGCTATACAGGAGGCTGAGGCAGGAGAGTCGAGTGAACCCAGGAGGTGGAGGTTGCAGTGCGCCAAGATCTCGCCATTGTACTCCAGGCCCAGCAACAGTGAGAGACTGTGTCTCATAAAAAAAAAAAAAAAATTGATTATCTGCTAAGCAGAAACAGAAGTAGATGCCAAAAGACAGTGAAATAGAATATTTTAAATGTGTAAAGAAAATAATGTTAGCCAAAAATCTATATTGAGCATACTATCCTTCAAAAAGATGCACAAGGTGAAGTAAAGGTTTTCCAGATAAACACTGATAGCAGCCTGGTTCACAAGAAATATTGCAGAAAATCATTAGAAATGTGACAAAGTGACACTAGATGACAAGACAAATCCACCCAAATAAAGATCATTGATAAAGATAATTAATTATATACATAAATATAAAGCAGTGGAATTAGTGTTCTCTCTTTTTTTGTTATAACAAATTTTTAAAAAATGTATAAACAATAATTATAAAACATTTGTTTACATTGCAAAGGATTAGAAGAATTCAGAATCATACTCATGCAGTTTTCAAGGATCTGAAAAATGGAGAGTGAAGAAAGTTCCCTCTGTCCTACATCAACACCCAGATTCATTTTATGGGGTTTCTTATAAATAATAGACCCCCTTAACATGTCAGATAAATCTAGCTGTCACCATATGACAAGAATAAGGCTTAATGCAAAGAGGAACTATCAAGTTATTATTTGCTCTATGATACACTGAAAATATGCTCTACTTCAAAAGTCTCATGTGCGCATTCAAGAAAATATTAATAAAATATTTTAACATATGTTAGAAAAATAATAACATATAAATGCCCAATAAGCACATGAAAAGATACTCAACAAATTTAATCAGTAGAAAAATAGAAACCATAATCAGGTATTATTTTACATCCACTAGAATTGTTACAATCTAAAATTCCGAGAATACCAGGTGTTAGTGAAATCAACCCAACCCTCCTGTAGAACTGATGTTTTATGTTTCTTTTGAATAAATGTGGAAATTGACCCTTTGGTCTTGATACTTCAGAAAGTTACATGTGTCTTATCTGAGTTCTTTTCTCAGGAAAACAACCATCAGGCCTCTCGGATAGTATCAAGGAACTGAAACCAGGTTACCACACCTGAACATTGATTGAGACATCAGAGCCCTCAGCCATCATGATTGCCCAAGTGACCACTTGCTTCCTGTTGACCAACTTATCTTTCTTACCCCTTCCTAATTCCTGTTTTCCTGAATGTGGTGACACTTCTTCCCTGCTACATAAACGCCTAATTTTAGTCAGTCAGGGAGATGGATTTGAGACTGATCTTCCATTTCCTTGGCCTCAGAATATAATTAAAGCCATCTTCCCTGTCAATACTTATCTCACTGACTGGCTTTCTCTGCAAGATATAACACCTATGGTTTCAGTCACAAGTTTTGGTTGTCTTACCAGGAATGCTTTTCTCCTGGCTTCGCTACTGTGGGTTTAGATTCTCAGAAGCCCTTGTAAGGAGCTTCCTTCCCATTTTTAACTTGAGCTGAGTTCTTGTCTCTGGCCCCACTGCTTCCAGTTCCAACTGTGCTCCTGATTGCCTACAAACAACATTCTTTAAAATTTGACATCTACATCTAGATAGGTGAGTGCAGATTTTGGACCCAGACAGCAGGATCTCTCCTCACAATTTGGGCAATTTTTAAAGAAATTTCCATCTGTATGTTGAACAAGCCCAATTGACTGAGAAAGGGAAGTATCCTGACTATTTTAATTTGGACATTCTTGATGGCTTGTTTGTAATTGTTGTATGTGTGTCTGGGCAAGTGGGTATCTTTTGTGGGTTTTAGACAGAGGTATTGGTTCTTCTCAATTTGAGAAATGCCAAAGGAATTTTTATTTTCAAGTCAATCAAGCACAACAGATGGAGAGAGGAAGCATCCTGACTGTTTCAGTTCGGACACTCTGGGGGTTTGTTGGTTGCTGCGGCAGTTGGATTATGTTTTGGGGATCGTTTGAATGTGTGTCTCAATATAGTAATGAGAAATCAGAATTTTATAAACTAATAATCCATTGTAATGCTGTTTTGCCCAATATTCTTTGAAATCTGGAGAAGTTTTGCCTATCCAGGGGCCTCATTTTGCTGTTGAATAGCAAATTGGAATGGAATTCCATGTGTCCAGGATTTTATGCTACTGTTCTAAGCAGGGGCTGGCCTGGTTAGTATTTGATGCTCTGTGGTGCTGTTTGGCCCCATTGTTCTTGGGGAGGTTTGGCCTTTAAACATCAGAGTGCCATGGAAACCACTATATGAAAAATTTTGGCTCAGAGCTTTCATTGAGTTACCTATTGGGGCAAACAAAGTTTGGCCATGTGAACATGTTCACAAACTGGTGAGTTTGTATTCCTATTTTATGGCTAGAATTCCAAGGTAAAATCCACTGGATCTTTGTATGTGTGTTTATGTGTCTGCATGGTAGGTGTTGTGTTCACAGGGTGTACCAAACTGGCTTATAAATATAAAAGACCTCATAAATAAATAAGTTTAAGCAAGTTTTAAGTTCACATGACTTAAGTAAATATTTAATATACAAGCCGGCTTTAAAATTTTTGCTAAGATAAAAATAGAAATGTCTTAGAAATGCTAGAATACATTTTTGTCTGGGTTTTATCTTTATCTCTGCTAGATATTTTGATGTGTCAGGGTTAGTATAGAAGGTTACAAAACTATAAACCCAGTGAAAATAAAATGATCTTAGCTTGTGCGCCTTCTTTGACAAATGAGACTAATTTAATATTGTTAGGTTAATAAAAACAATGAATCTTCTGAGTCATCAACGAAAATATCTATGCATTTAAATTTAATGTGTTATCTTAGTTGAGCACTTGATGTTCACTGGCTATTAAAAAACAGTTAAGAAGAAAATAATTTTAAATGATGACTTGCTGTGTCTAATATTTCTGTTTTCAGACAATCTAGATAAACTTTTAAAATCAAAGAATTGAGTACATACAATTTTTTTTAATGTTTATTGGATGCCTGGGTCATTGCCAGTTAAGAAAGGATACAATATGGAAAAATATTTTTCTAAAAATTATGGAATTATTTTCATTGATAAAATGTTAATATCTGGTAAACAGTTTCAAATTACTTGCTTCCTAGTTTGCATTAAATTTTATGGTTATTAAGCATAAGAACTGTAGTTAATATATAATTTTATATATAAGATGAACCAAAGAAGATGTGTCCTTATTGATTAAAATAATTTATCTAATTCAGAAGTTATCTAAAAGTTAATTCAAATCATGGAACAGATTATTTATGAAATAAGGTAGAAAGGAAATCACTAATTAGAGGAGAAAAATGTGAAGAAAGTTGTGTATATGAAGACATATTTTTGGTAAGAAAGGTTATAAAGAAAATAAAATAATATTGTATGAGAAAGGATTTTGTACAGTAAATGTTTGTCCTAAAGTCAAATGACAGTCTTTTTTTAAATAAAAAGAAAATTTACGACAAAATAGAAAGTCCAAGCATGTCATAGATGGACTGTGTAAGTCATATGTAATTTGTTTTTCTGTTTCTGTATGTGTCTATCTTTATGCAGCAACAGAGAAAATAAAAAGTTGACCCAATTTAGATAACAAAATATTCTTTAAAACCTGATAGAAAGTTGGAAGAATTTGGCTAATTAACTTTGCTAATAGTTAAAGCTCTTAGGCTTGATGAAGGCAAAATAAGAAATATTATAAAGAAATACATCAACATTTTGGCAATTCTTTTTTTAATATAGTTAAGCATGAAGCCAGATTTAGTATGGAGCCAAATTTAACATGCATACTTGCATGGATTCACACTGTATTTGCTATTCTAACTAGATAGCACTAGAACTAAAGTACTTACTCATCATGTGCTAAAGTGAATTTCTTAACTTCACAAAATGTAAGCTGGTATTGGTAAACTTAAAGACATCAATTTGTATATCAGGAACAAAATATTCATCATGTGTGTTTCCCAGGAACTAGGTAACACTGTAGCCTCCAACTTAAACTGAGTAAGAGAAAAATTTGGGTTTAGATTCCCATTTAATTGTTTTTTCTTATAATTTTTATTTGTTGGCTATTTGTTCTCTTTTGAGTTTTTCATATTTATATATGTAATATAGATAAACAGAATTGATTTTTTTAGTTTATAATGGAATGCTTTTTTTAAGTTTCTGATGGAAGACTTTATGAATGATGATTTTATTTCCCATGAATTTCCAAGAATTCATCATTTGCTCTATTTATGTAAATTTCCTTACAGGCCTTTGTCAAGCCTCCATATATTGATAGTGGACACCAGCCATTTAAAATTTGATTGGTTTTGCTTACCTCTGATCAGCTAGAGAGCTATATAAGTTTTAAGATTTCTGGCAAGAAAAATAAATAAAATCAATAAATAGAAGACTTATTTTTTTAAATTCTGAAGAGAAATATTATATTATATATTTTGTTATTTGGAAAAGTGGATAAGACTAAAAATGTTTAAATGGTATTTATTTCTGAGATAATTCAATCCAATCAGTAATCAGTTTCAGACCTTTTCCTATAGGTAATGAGGAAAAACCGTGATATAGGTACAGTTAATGTTTAGGAAAGATTAGCCTTGTCCTTAAGGTATTTATATTGATTAGGATTTATTTTAACTACTTTAGTTGTGTTTGTTTGCCACTGTCAAAAAAAGCAAAATTCACTTATATTTCGTAGTAATACAACAAATGTGGTACTTTCTACTGATTTTTGAAACTAAGCCTTCTATCACAGTTTTAAGCCTTCATGTGTGCCCTTGAAAACAAAATTTATGCAAGGTCGCACTGGTTTGAAAATTTCAGTGGTGAAAGTTACCTAATTAGTTGTCATTATTGTATCTAGAAACTCGTGTTGGAAATGTGTGATGATGTTCTGTTAAAATAGCTAAAAAGAAGTTATTGTGTGACTTTTTTTCACTTTGCCCTCATTTTGTTGTATAGTGTTTAAATGAAAGGAGATCATTTATCTTCATATTGAATTTTCAAAACTGATGTTTTTATTTGCCATTTTTTAAATGATGGGGGAAAAGTTAATTGTATTACTTCGATAAGTCTGGCATAAGATCTATCACATTTGTGATGTTAGGGTCACAGTTCTGTCACTAAAATGCTAGCAATTAGATATACACAGTAAGTAACTTAACTACTTTAATTTGGTTGTTTGAAGTACTGTGGACAGTGACTACTAGACACTAAATCACAGTGTTTTAATTTGTGACATGATAGAGAGAATGAAAAGACTTTATGTAGTATGAATATCCTGCTAACTAATCATTGTGCTGTTAAGTTGGGCTTTGACTTCCGGGTCTCAAAAAGGCACTGAATCCTGCTAAATATTGAACACTGATACCAGTCAAAGCCTTGTCTTCAGCCACTGGAGAAGGTGACTGTGAAAATGGACTGTTTTCATAAGACGCAGTGCCAGATATTCAAACTATTTAATCCCTGTAGGCCCAGGGACTTTTGTAAAAAATGTGGGCGTGTGAGATTATGAGGGCTGACTTTGAGGGATAAAATTAGTTTAAAGTTCTTTTATAAACTAAACTTTATTATAAAAAGCACATCAGTACAAGAAGAGCATCTGGGCCTCTGTGTCAAAATAACAGGGTTTGTGTGGAGCATTGATCTGCTCTTTAATAGAAAATTACAAAAGGTTATAAAATGTTTAAAGTAGTATTACCTTATGGCAAAACTGACAAAAATTAAATAGATCTGTTTATAAGGCTTTATCAAAACTAGACTTATCATTTATAATACAACCTACAAAGGTAAAATTTGTTTTTCTTTTTTGAACAAAATGTGTAATATTAATAAAAGATTATAAAATATTTGTGTTTACCTTTTGAGTAAATTGCAGGGAATAAAAGTCAGAAGAAGAGACAGATTTATTTGGCCTCATATGTCTACTAGGTCTTATTGTTTGGGAAACTGTCTCTTCTATGTCAAAGGGTAAACGTTTTGTTTTATCATTTGAACTAAATAAATAATTATTTATAGTGACTTGTGATCCTAGTTTGTGATATCAAGTATCCTAAAACTTTGATATTTGACAAGCTTTCCAAGAGCAAATATTCAAGTTCTAAAATCAGCCTTTCTGACATCAAACTAACTTTTTTTGGATATTGAATTCCCTGAAGTCCAAGAAAGATATTTTAGTCTTATTTGTATGTTAGAATTATAAAGGAAGCATTGTCAAATCTGTGGTGGTGTTTAACTTCCTTTGGGTTATATTTATATAGATATGTTATTAACATGTGTTTCAGGATTGTATAAGTTTCCTAAAGTTCTGATATTTTGTAAGGTACATTGTCAGCAATAATTATGATTATAATGTAAAATTGTTATATGCTACGGAAATAACCAAGTGTTCTTGTCAATTGTGTCTTTAACTACATCTATCCCAAGACATTTTTCATCCACAATTGTTGTGTTGCTTTGATCCTTCTCAAAAAGTAAGGTAATCTTGAATACAGATGTCTGATAACTTTGGAGGTTGTACCATTGGATTAAAGATAAAACTTTTAGGGCACGTATTGAAAGTCTGATTTGTTCATAAAGATTACCAACCCAATATGAAGTAGAGCAGGAGTTTATTGCATGAACTAAAATAATGGAGGAATAAAATACATTTTTATGGCTTTTTTGTTTAAAACATCACTGATTCTTCAGAATCTGGAGAACTGTTTTTCCTTTGGACCTATTTATAGCCTTTAAAAATTGAGTAGGGTATATCCTTGTAAACAATTTGAGGCATATTTCTCTCTCACTGCCTAATTTATCCAGAATTCTTAAACTATTTTTGAATATTTTTAATTCATGGCAATGTGGTTGTTTACGTAAGTTCAATAAGAATCTTTTCTTTTAAAAAGGGACAGATTTGGAAGAACTGGTTATTTTATTAGGACTTTGACTGAAATGGCCTTGTGAGAGATTTCAGCAAACCTAATTTTGGAGAGCCTATATGAACAATGAGTCTTTCTATATTTTGTGTGGGTAAACAGGCCAAGTATATGGGACTGAAGCTCATTTTTAGGTAGGTTGGTCCTGCTGTGATTTGTCTTTGATCGAAGTAGGGGACTGGAAAGATAAAAAAAAAAAGTGTTTCAGAAGAAAACTGTAGTATTTGATTAGCCTTTGACCCCTGGGTAGTCAAGTGGTCACTGACAGTATGGAGCTGCCCATGACACCCCTCCTCAGCATGAAGCAGCCAGGAAGATTGATGAACAGACTCTTCATGATTGAGAATTGATAAATGAAAACGGGGTAGAGGCCTGAAACTGACCAAATTTTCTCATATAACTGATGTTTCAGGTTTCTTTTGAATAAACATAGAAATTGAACCTTCCAATCTTGAAACCTTAGAAAGGTACGTGTGCCTTGTCTTAGTTTCTTTCTCAGGAAACCAACCATCAGGCCTCCCATATTACCACATCTGGACAATGAGCAATTAAGACCCCTCACCCATCATGATTGCCTATGACCACCTCCTTTCTGTTGAGCAACTTATCTTCCTTACCCCTTCCTAATTCCTGTTTTGCTGAATGCAGTTACAGTTCTTCCCTGCTATATAAACCCATAATTTTAGTCAATCAGGGAGACGGATTTGAGACAGATCCCCATTTCCTTGGGTACAGCACCCAATTAAAGCCTTTTTCCCTGGAAATACTCACTGTCTCAGTGATTGGCCTTTTTCTGTTCAGTGAGCAGCAGAACCTAGACTGAACTCCTGTAGTTTCAGTAATATAAGTGATGATTTGGAGAAAATGGAGCCATCATATTGATTGTTATGTTATTACATAATAGCTATGTAAAACACTGTAGCCATTTGAAAACAATGCTGATTTTTAAACAATTTAATATTATATTATTATATAAAATATTAATATTATACAACCTAGTAATCTCTACTCCTAAGATACTACACAAGTAAATTGAAAACATATTTCTGTACAATCATGTGTATGCCTCCAGAATCAGAACAGGAACAGAGACTTATATTATGCAAGACACCCAGGGCCAGACAATGCTTTTGAATTCTATCTCTGTTCCATCACTATTTGGCTTTCAGTGTTGCCAGATTTATAAATTTGATTAATGTAAGAGCGCTGGAGTCCAGAAGATCTTTCTAAATAACCACATTTATTGAGCACCAATTATTTCATTAAAATAGTATTTTTTCAATTTGTGTAAGTTAATTATTGAACACCTTCATATAAAACATTTATTTTAATATTTTAAGAATTTAGTATTAACCACTTCTGAAACTTGGATTCCTGATTAGTATTTTAAATACTAATTATTTTATGTTAACAATTGTATAAACATATATCATATCCCTTGTATAAAGTATTTTCTAGTAAATTATTATACAGAAGCATGTAATTGTATGCACTATGAAAGTATCCCATATTTATAAATTAATATTTAATTATATTTAATTTGATAATTCAGGGACCAAAGTAAAACATCCTATGTGTCTTCATTTTTCCACCAGGAGAAGTTGTCTTAAATCCCTTGTTCTTGACTTTGATGAAATTATGGCCTTGAACACTCTTTAAAATGGTTTATAGAATGGATCAGAAATATAAGACTGTGAGTCTGGAGTTCAGGGATAGAATGATAGGCACTTCAAATTCAGCACCACTATCAAGAATCCATTGATATTCTTTCTCTCTTCCTCCCAACCATTTCTCACAAATACCCCCAACCCTCCCACCACACACACACAGAGTATCTCATTACATGGTCAAAGGTTTACTAAAATGAGGTTTCTACTCAATTTTTACAAGTTGTTGTTAGATTGTAGCTTACAAAAATATTACCTCCCTGATCCACAAGGAAATGTTTTAAATGCAAAAATAATTACTACTACAGTAGGTTGTAAACATAAGCTTGAAATAAGATAGCATTTAAAAGTCTAAGATATACAGTTTACAGTTATAAGTGAGTAATTTATATATTTATATGTGAGTATATATATGTGTATATATGTGTGTGTGTATATATATATATATATACATATATATATGCATGACTAGACTTAGATTTGCCAAACAACAATTTAAAATACAAGGCCATCACTTGATAAAATTAAAATATTATATTTTTGAAAAAATGCTGTCCCAGCCCTTCCAATAATTTTGTCCAGCCTATTTTTGACTGAAAGTTGGAAATCATATTAGCTGCTCAAATCAGGAATTGCATAAAATGCTTGTTTGTTTTTCTATGAAAATATTTAAAACCATGAAAAATGTTTGAAACAAGTTCAATTGTGTTTATTCATTATTCTTCTGAGTCTGTAGGGCTCACAAGTGATTTTCAACAGTAGTTGTGGGGATATTTCAAGATCAGGTTTGTTCTTTGATGATTATGCCTTTGTACATAGCCCACATCCTAAAGGAGAAGTTGATATTAGTAGGCCAGCTGACATGGAAATGCCATTAAAGTAACACTATAAAAGATGATTTGTAGCTTACAAATCATATTACCTCCCTGATCCACAAGGAAATGTTTTAAATGTGAAAATAATTACTACTACCGTAGGTTGTAAACATAAGCTTGAAATAAGATAATATTTAAAAGTCTAAGATATACAGTTATAAGTGAGTAATTTATATATATTTATATGTGCGTATATATGTATATATATATACGCACATATATATACACATACATATGTTCTGAGGGGAGATTGAAGGAAAACTCTGAGCTTAATTAAAATCTTCTCAGAGATAAACTATGAAGAAGGGAGGAGGTTTGAATAGGTATATGATATTGATTTGCAAATCATTATACAAAATTTATAACCGATTTTTAATGATACAAAAATTAATATTTATATACAAATAAGTATAAATTTCAGCTGAAAATAGACCTGTTAACTACTAATTTAAAAAAAACAACAGGTAATGAGAGGGAAGGTTCAAAATGGCCTGTCAGAAACTTTGGAAACCAGTTCTCCTCAAAAAAATGAACCAAAATTACAAAATAGATAATCGTAACTTGAAATAGAATATCAAGAAGAGAATACTAAAACTCAGTAGAAAACTCATGGGCAAAAACAAAGGCACAGAAAAAGAAGTAAGTAAGAGGCAAAATCAGCTGACAAATTGGCTAGGAAACCAGAGGGACTTGGCATTGCGTGGAAAAGTTAAGTGGGAGTGTTTTGGCTCCCCACATCCCTGCCGCAGACTGCCAGTGTCCAAACTGTGAGAGAGCCTCCTCTGCCATTTTGAATCCTGACTCTAGTGTGGGTTGTGATTTGGAAACTTCTTGAGGGCATTACAACAGATTGAAAACTCATGGTGGGTTGCTCACCCTCTCCCCAGATGCATGCAGCTGCAGCAGGGTACTATTGGAAGGTGCAGCCATCAGGGGACTACATTCTTCTTGGGAACATCAATCCTTTTGTTTTCACATATCAGGATCACCCACTGATATTTCCTACTACCCACTCAGAGGATTGTGTTGGCACAGTGCTAGCTAGTTCCAAAGAAGCTGCAGCATTCCTAGTAACATAGCCCTCAGGGAGTGCTACCCCTATTGAAGGGAAACTACAGTAATCCAGCGGATGGACCCTGAAACAAAGGAACCAAGGAACATGCTTTCGAGTGCCAAAGAACTCCCTATTTGGTGCTGTGAGAGGTGACTCTGCATCCAACAGGACAAAAACTCTTTGCTTGGATATAAAGGAGAGGCATGAAATCCCATCCCACCAACCTCTGTGCTAGAGCCCAGGCATGTGGAAAAGAACTTTTACACTTCCTCCACACACTGCAGCAAATACAGCCACTACTGCTGTCACAAGAAATTAGTAGAAGTGATTCAGAAATCATCCTATCTGGAGCTGTGAATTATGACTGTAACCCCACTTTAGGGGTGTTGCCTCTGGGCCTGTACTTATGCAAAGGGTGGGGCTCTCCCCATTTCTGCACAGAGCTGCACTGTTTTTGCCAAAGAGAACTAGAGAGCGATGTTGTTTGGGGAAATGGGGACAGACTCCATTCTGATGCCACTACCAGGTGACACAGAGGTTTGGTGCTGAGCTGCAGAGCTGGTGTTCCCTGTGACTCTTAGCTACATTGCATCCTAGAAGTAAACACTAATGTCTAACTGAATTGAATGTCCTGAATGCTGACCCATTGCATGGGATACCAGAGGGCTTACCCTGGTAAATAAAGATCAAATATTAACCCTGGTGCTAATACAACACTCAGCTCTTACATGCAAGTGCCACCTACTGGCCTGGAGGTCAGCCTATACAATCTAATACAAAATTTGTTGACAAAAATGCACAGTGCTTGGGAACAAGACAAGCTTCTCATGACTTTTATCCTCTCAGCTTCTCAGAAGGCCATGAGCCTACTCACTTGCTCAGTCCACTACTACTACAATCAGCACTTGAGAAAAGAACCACACTAAGCCTATCTATAACCAAGGGGATTATACAGACACTATGCCAGTGAACAAACTCGGAAGCAAATCCAATTGGCCCTTCTCAACATACATTATAGTCACATTCTCTAGATGCAAGGAAAAAAAGTCTCATTGAAATAAAATTAAATTCCAGATAAAAGAAACTACTATAGCAATGCTGGAAGTAAGCAAAAGCAGATTGATAGGACAGCCCTCAAAAATGCCACTAACATTTTAGCAATAAATTCTACAAATATGAAATTTGTAAAATGCCATAGAATTAAAAATATTATTAATAATTTTAAAGAAGCTCAATGAAATCCAAGAGAAATCTGGAAACCAATTCATAGACTTTAGAAAATCAAATCAGGATATGAGTGATAAATTTACCAAGGAAATAGATATCTTAAAGTAAAACCAACAGAACTTCTGGAAATAAAATATTCATTGAAGGAATTACAGAACACAGTTGAAAACTTCAAAAATAGATCAAGCAGAAGAGAGAATCTCAGAACTTGAAGGCAGGTCTTTTGAATTAATTCAGTCAAACAAAAATAAAGTAAAAAGAATTTAAAAGAATAAAGAAAGCTTTTGAGTAGTGCAGGACTAAATAAAGCATCTAAACTTTTAAGTGATTGCTATTCCTGAGGGTGAAGAAAAAGCAAAAAGTTCAGAAACTTATTTAAGTAAATAGTTTATGATAAATTTTTCTATTCCTTCAAGAAATTTAGATATTCAGATAGAAGAGGCTCAGCAAACAGTAGCAAAATACATTTCTAGAAGGATTTCACCATGACATATATTCACCAGACTGTCTAAAGTCAATGTGAAGAAAAAATATCTTAATATTAGCAAGAGAAAAGCATTTAGTCACACATAAAGAAATCCACATCAGATTTAATATTAGCAAGAGAAAAGCATTTAGTCACACATAAAGAAATCCACATCAGATTTACGTTTCTTAACAGAAACTTTAAATCCCAATAAAAATGGGATCCTATTTTACGAGTTCTTATGGAAAGAAACTGTCAATCATGAATTTCATGTCCTGCAACAGTAAGCTTTATAAGTGAAGGAGAAATAAAATCTTTTCCAGATAAGTAAATACTGATAGAATTTTTCAACACTAGACTGGAAGTACAAGAACTAGTCAAAGGATTTTAGCATTTCTTATAGTTCTATAAATAAACAGCAATGTCTAACTGAACTAAATGTCCTGAATACTGACCCATTGCCTGGGACACCAGAGAGCTTCTCCTGGTAAACAAAGATCAAGTATAAACCCTAGTGCTACCACCACAATTAGCTCTTACATACAAGTGCCACCTACTGACCTGGAGGTCAACCTATTCAATCTAATACAAAATTTGTTGACAAAAACGCACAGTGCTTGGGAACAAGGTAGGCATCTCATGACTTCTACCACCTCAGTTTCTTGGAAGGCCATGTGCCTGCTCACCTGCTCAGTGAACTGTTACTACAATCAGCATTTGAGAAAAGCACTACACTATGTCTGTCTAACCCAGGGATACATATAGACACTCTGCCAATGAACAAACCCAGAAGAAAAGCCAAATGGCCCTTCTCAACATACATTATAGTCACATCCTCAAGAGGAAAAGAAAAAAAAGTAAGTCTCATCGAAACGAAATTAAACTCCAGATACAAAGAGATTAGCATAACAATGTCGGACGTATGCAATATATAAATTAAAGTTTAATATTCATCATCATAAAAACACAAGTAAGTATAAAACTCATCAGTCTTATAAAACAATTACACTAAGGAGGAAGAGAAATAAATGAAATGGAAACATGACTGAACTTCATCAAACCCAAAAGACAGAGGGAAAAGAAAGCATCAAAGAACCCACAAAACAACTAGATGACATATAACATTCAAATAGGAAAGAAAACTTATATATCAATGTTAACCTTGTACATAAATGGATTAAATTTTCTGACTGAAGGATATAGATTAGTGGAATGGATTTAAAAAATCATGAACCAACTCTATGCTGCTTAAAAAACTCACCCTACTGGTTAAAGTATAGACTGAAAGTAAGTGAGAGGAAAAGATAATCCATGCGAACAGAAATCAAATGCAAGCGGGGGTAACTATAACGATATCAAACAGACTTCAAATCAAAAATAGTAAAAAAAAATATGAGGAATGATATTATGTAATAATGAAAGAATAAATTCAACAACAGGATATAACAATCCTGAATGTATGTGCACCCAACATTGGAGCACAAAGATTCTTAAAACAAATATTACTGGATGTAAAGACTGGGAAGATCAAAATTCCACTAACACCAATATAGAGATTATTGAAATATAAAGTCGACAACAAGAATAACAACAACCACACAAACCTTGATCTTCAATTAGACTAAAGGTCAAAGGTAGTTAACATAATTACAGAAGATATTACCCCATAATCTCAGAATACGCATTCTTCTCATCAACACGTAGAACATTCTCCAAGATAGACAATATATTAGGCCACAAAACAAGTCTCAATACATCTTTTTAAATCTCAAATAATATCAAGCATCTTTACAGACCACAGTAGAATAAAGCTATCAACCAATATCAAGAGGAACTCTTGAAACTACACAAATACCTGAAAATAACACCATATATTCCTGATAAATCTTTGGGTCAGTGAAAACATTAAGATGGAAGTAACACATTTTTTGAAAAAAAAAAAAGATTGAGATACAACATATCAAAACCTCTGGGATATAGTGAAAGCAGTGCTAAGAGGGAAGTTTATATTGTTAAATGCCTACATCAAAAAAAATAGAAAGATCACAAAATTTCTCTTCAAATTTTGCACCTCACAGAAATAGAAAAACAATAAAAAAAACACACAAAGCTGAGAAGAAAATAATTAACAAATTATCAAAGAGCAAAACTAAATGAAAGTGTAAACAAATACAAAGATATAATGAAACAAAAAGTTAGTGTTTGGGGAAGACAAGCAAAATTGATAAATTGATAAATCACTAGCTATACTTACCAAGAAAAGGAAAGAGAAAATTCAAATAAACATTTCATTTCAGAAATGAAAAAGGCGATATTACAACAGCTGATACCAGAGAAATACAAAAGATCTTCAGATATCACTATGAACAACTACAACAACAAGCTACAAAACCTACAGGATATGAATAAATTCCTGGAAACATACAACCTCCCAAGATTAAATCAGGAAGAAATAGAAATCTTGAACAGACCAATAATGAGTAGTGAGATTGAAACAAGATTGAAACAGTAATACAAAATCTGGCAGGGGGAAAAAACAAAAACAAAAACCCAGAACCAGATAAATTTACAGCTGAATTCTACCAAACCTACAAAGAAGAACTGGCATCAGTTCTTATTTTCTAGACTGTTTTGGCTATTCTATATCTTTTGTGGTTTCACGCAAATTTTAGGATTGTATTTTTTTTTTCTGAAATAATGTCATTGGAGTATCAATAGGGATTGTAGTAAATCTATAGATGACTTTAAGTGGTATGGACATTTTAGCAATATTAATTCTTCCCCTCCAGGAGAACTGATATTTACCCAATTATTTATATATTTTTTTCAATTTCCTTTACTAATAATTGATGGAGTTTAGAGTACAGGTTTTTTTTTACCTCTTTTGTTAAATTTATTCTTTTTTATTTTATGTTTTTTAGCAATTGTAAATGGGATTGTTTTCTTGATTTTTTTTTCAGATAATTTGCTGTTAGTATATATAAGTGCTACTGATTTTTGTATGTTGATTTTGAACCCTGCAACTATTCTAAATTTGCGTACTCTTTTTAACAGTTTTATTGTTTAGTCATAAGGGTTTTCTACATATAAGATTCTGTCATCTACAATTAGGGACAATTGAACTGCTTTCCCAGTTGCGTACATTTTATTTACTTTTTCTGTCTTAATTGTTCTAAATAGGACTTGCAATACCCAGTTGAATAGAAGTATGGGAAGTCCACTTTTATGTTTTGTGCCTGATCTTAGAGGAAAAGCTTTGAACTTTTCCCCATTGAGTGTAATAATATTATCTATGGGTTTAGCATATATTGCCATTTTATGTTAAGGTATTTTCCTTTTATACCTAATTTGTTTGGAATTTTTATCATGAAGACATGTTCAATTTTATCAAATGCTTTTGTTGTATATACTCAGATAATTATGTGATTTTGTTCCTCATTCCCTTAATGTAGTGTATTACATTCATTGATTTGTATATAGAGAGAGCCGTCAGGCCCTAAACATTTCTTTGATGGGTGACTTTTTATTGTGAATTCAATCTTTTTACTCACAGTTATTGATATGTTCAGATTTTCTCTTTCTTCAAAATTAAATCTTGGTAAGTTGTATTTCTATAGGAACTTATGCATTTCTTCAAGATTGTCCAATTTTTGGCATGTAATTATTCATAATACTCTCTTATGTTCCTTTTTATTACTGTGGTACTGGTTGTAATGTTTTTCCTTTCATTTCTGATTTCTGAGTTTGATTTTCCTTTTTTTTTCAGTCCAGATAAAGGTTTTTAGACTTTGTTTATCTTAAAAATAAACTCAGTGACATTGATCTTTTCTAGTTTTTTAAATTTCCGTGTCATTTATTTCTGCTCAGATCTTTATTATTTACTTTCTAGTACTAAATTTCTGATGAGTGTAATATTAGGCTATTTAAGTGAAATGTTTTTTGAAGTACATTCTTACTACTGTAAACTTTCCTGTTAGAACTCCTTTTGCTGCATCCCTTAAGATTTGGCATGTTGTGTGTTTATGTTTGTGTGTCTGAAGATATTTTTAAATTTCCCTTTTAATTTCTTCTTACCCATTGGTTGTTCAGGAGCATGTTTTTAAGATTTCCATGTATTTGTGAATTTTCCAAAATTCATCCTGGTATTAATTAGTAGTTTCATTCCATTGTTGTTGGAAACAATACTTGATATGATTTCTATTTTAAAAAATTTGCTTAGATATATTTGGCAGCCTAACAGGTGATCTAACCTGGAGAATGTTCCATGTGCACTTGAGGAGAATATGTACTCTGCTGCTATTGGTGGAGATGTTCTGTATATGTCTTTTAGGTTCTAGTGGTATTAAGTGTAGTTTAAGTTTAATGTTTTCTCAATCATTTTCTGACTGGACAATCTGTCTATTGCTGAAAGTGGGTTATTGAATCCTCTACTATTATTGCATTATACTCTAGCTCTTCCTTCTTATCTGTTAATGTTTACTTTATATATTTATGTGTTCCAATGTTGGGTATATACATACTTAGAAGTGATATACTCTCTTGATGAATTTGCTCTTATATCATCATATATTTTTTCTCTTTAAGTTTTAAACTTAAAGTATTTTTAATCTGATATAAATATAGCTGAGGGGGCGAAGATGGCTGATTAGAAGTAGCTGTGGTCTGTAGCACTCATGAAGAGGAACGAAAGGGGTGACTTAATACAGCATCTGCAACTGAAGTATCTTGGTACTTACATTGGGACTGATCAGGAAAACAACTGAACTCGCAGAGATTGAAGAAAAGTAGAATGGGGTGATGGCCCACCAGGGAGCCACCTGGAGCCAAGGGAACCCCAACCCCCAGCCAAGGGAAGCAGTGAGTGATTGTGTTGACCTCCGGTAACCATGCTTCTCCCACAGATCTTTGCACCTACAGATCACAAGATCCACTTGTTAGTCCATGCCACCAGGGCCTTAGGTCCAACACACAGAGCTGTGTAAAGTTTTGGCAGAGCTGCCGCTTAGGCACACATAGAGACCCAGGAGCTTTACATCCTTTGGCCTAGGGATCCCCAACAAACATGTCTGCAACTCAGGCAAGGTGAGAGGTCCACACATACCAGTAGGAAGGGGGCTGAATACAGGAAGCGAAGCAGCATGGTTCTGAGAGCCCCACTTGTACAGCACCTGACAATATAAGACCTACTGGCTTGGAATTCCAACCATCCACCAGCAACAGGTTGGAGCCTGCCTGAGATGGGATGGAACCCCTGGGTCGGGGGTCGGGCCACCATCTCTGCTGTTCGGTTTACTCAGACATACCAGACTGTGGGCTTTGGAGACTCCAAATGATTCGGATTAGGAAGGGTTCCTCCAGAGCAGCACATCTGCTTTGGCAGGTCACGGCCAGATTGCTTCTTTAAGTGGGACCCTGATCCATTCCTCCTCACTGGGTGAAAACTTCCGGGAGGGCCCTCCGGGACTCCCTGCTTGCACGTATTCTACAGATAGAGCTCTGATCTCTCCCTGGGATGCAGTGCCCAGGAAAGGGAAGGACCACCACCTTGGCTGATTGAATGACTTAGCCATTCCAATCTGTGGGTTTTGGGGAGTCCTAGCTGATGGGGCAAAGGTGGTTCTTCAGGACAACATTGCTGTCTTATCAAGGTCTGGCCACACTGTTTATTTAAGTGAGACACAGATTCACTCCTTCTCATGGGGCAGGTTCTCCCAGCAAGGGCTTCAAGTCACCCCTGTCAATGTTTTATGGCCTACAGAGCTCTAAATTCTCCCTGGGATGGATTGACTGGGGGGTGGGGCAGGCTGCCACTTGGCTGCTCTGGCTTCTCAGCCACTCAAGCCTGTGGGCCTTGGAGAGCCCAAACAGATTGGGGGCAGAAGAGATCCCCAACACAGTAGAGCTACTCTACCAAAAAGCAGCCAAACTGCTTCTCTAAGTGAATCCCTAATATTGTTCCTCCTGACTGGGTGAGACCTCCCAATCACGGTTTCAAGCCACCTCCTACAGGAGCACAGGGGCCAGCAACAAATCAGTACCACCCTGGGATGAAACATCCAGAGGAAGGGGTGAGATGCCATCTTTGCTGTTTCACAAGCTTCACTGCTGATATCTCCCGGTACAGGAAAAACTGGGCCACTAGGGTCTGGAGCAAGCCCCCAGCAAACAGCAGCAGCTTTACAGAAGTGAGGCCAGACTGTTAAAAGAAAAAAAGATAAACAGAAAACAACAACAACATCAACAAAACAATCCAACAAAAACCCATTCAAAGGGCAGCAACTTCAAAGATTGAAAGGAGATAAGCCCTCAAAGATGAGAAAGAATCAATGGAAAAATGCTGAAAATCGAAAAAGCCAGAGTGCCCCTTTTTTCTCCAAATGATTGCAACAGCCCTCCAAGCAAGAGCTCAGAACTGAACTGAGGCTGAGATGGCTGAAATAACATAAGTAGGCTTTAGAATTGGATAAAAACGAACTTTGCTGAGCTAAAGGAACATTTTGTAACTGAAGGCAAAGAAGCTAAGAATCATGATATAACAATACAGAAGCTGGGAGCCAAAATTGTTAGTTTAGAGAAACAAAGCCAACCAACCTGATAGAGCTGAGAAACACGTTACAAGAATTTCACTATGCAATCACAAGTATTAATACCATAATAGGCCAATTGGGGGAAAGATTCTCAGAGCTTGAAGACTGTCTTTCTGAAATAAGACAGATGTGCCAGAATAGAGAAGAAAGAATTAAAATAAATGAACCAAAGCTCTAAGAAATGTGGAATTATGTAAATAAACAGAGCCTATGACTAATTGGAGTACCTGAAAAGGATGGGGAGAGTGGAACCAATTTGGAAAACATACTTCAGGATATAATCCAGGAGAACTTCTTTAACCTAACAATAAAGGTTAGGTTAAATTCAGGAAATGCAGAGGAAATGCATTCAGGAATGCAGAGGAAATGCAGAGGACCCCAGTAAGATACTCCACTTGAAGATCTTTCACAGGACAAATAGTCATCAGATTCTCCAAGGTCCAAATGAAAGACAAAATGTTAAGGGAAGCCAGAGAGAAAGGCCAGGACACCTACAAAGGAAAGCCCATCAGACTAACAGTGAACATCTCAGCAAAAACTCAACAAGTCAGAAGAGATTGGGGGTCAGTATTCAACAGTCTAAAGAAAAGAATTTTCAAACCAGATTTTCATATCTTGCCAAACTAAGCTTCATATGTGAAGGAGAAATAAGATCCTTTTCAGACAAACAAATGCTGAGAGAATTAATTACCACCAGACCTGCCATGAAAGAGTTCCTGGAGGAAGCACTAAATATCGGGGGGGCGGGGGGGTGTGGCAGGGGAATATCATTACCAACAACTACAAAAGACACACTGAAGTACACGGACCAGTATCATTATAAAGCAGCTACATAAACAAGTCTGCAAAATAACCAGCTATCATCATGATGACAAGATCAAATACACACTTAACAATACTAACCTTAAATGTAAATTGGCTAAATGTCCCAATTAAAAGACACAGAATGACAAGTGGGATAAAGAACCAAGACCTATTGGTATACTGTCTTCAAGAGACCCATCTCACATGCCAAGAAACACCTAGGCTCAAAATAAATGGATGGA
Organism: Pongo abelii; assembly: GCF_028885655.2. NCBI lineage: Eukaryota > Metazoa > Chordata > Mammalia > Primates > Hominidae > Pongo > Pongo abelii. The sequence continues at coordinate 116,680,979 of NC_071991.2, forward strand.
GGAAAATTTACCAAACAAATGCAAAACAGAGAAAAGCAGGGGTTGCAATCTTGGTTACTGAAAAAACAGACTTCAAGCCAACAAAGATCAAAAAAAGATAAAGAAGGCTATTACATAATGGTAAAGTATTCAATTCAACAATAACATCTAACGATCCTAAATATATATGCACCCAATACAGGAGCACCCAGATTCATAAATCAAGTTCTTAGAGACCTTCAAAGAAAATTAGTCTCCCACACAATAATAGTGGGAGACTTTTACACTCTGCTGACAATATTAGACAAATCATGAAGAAAGAAAATTAACAATGACATTCAGGACCTGAACTCAGCTCTAGATCAAGTGGACCTGATAGAAATATACAGAACTCTCCACCCCAAAGCAAAATAATATACATTATTTTCTTTCCCTCATGGCACTTACTCTAAAATTGATCACATCATTGGAAAGTAAAACGCTACTCAGCAAATGCAAAATACCTGAAATAGTAACAGTTTCTTAGATCACAGCACAATCAGATTAGAACTCAAGATTAAGAAATTCACTTAAAATCATACAACTGCATGGAAATTGAACAACTTACTCCTGAATGACATTTGCACAAATAATGAAATTAAGGCAGAAATCAAGAAGTTATTTGAAACTAATGAGAACAAAGATACAATATACCAGAATCTCTGGGACATGGCTAAAGCAGTATTAAGAGGGAAATTTATAACACTAAATGTCCACATCAAAAAGCTATAAAGATCTCAAATAGACAATCTAATATCACAACTAAAAGAACTAGAGAACCAAGAGCAAACAAACCCCAAAGCTAACAGAAGACGAGAAATAACCAAGATTAGACCTAAACCGAAGTAGACAGAAACACGAAAAACCATCAAAACAGCAATAAATCCAGAAGGTTACATAATGGTGTTTGAAAAACCAGAAGGTGGTTTTTCAAAAAACTAAAACAAAATAGACCAGTAGCTAGACTAATAAAGAAGAAAAGAGGGAAGATTCAAATAAACAAAATAGAAATGATAAGGGGGCATTACCACTCACCCTACAGAAATACAAACAACCATCAGAAAATACTATAAACACCTCTATGCACACAAACTGGAAAGTATAAAAGAAATGGATAAATTCCTGGACACATACACCCTCCCAAGACTGAACCAGGAAGAAATGGAATCCCTAAATAAACTAATACTGAGTTCTGATAATGAGGCTGTAAAATAGCCTACCAACCAAAAAAAAGCTCAGGACCAAACAGAGTCACAGCTGAATTCTACCAGAGGTACAAATAAGAGTTCATGCCATTTCTACTGAAACTATTTCAAAAAATAGAAAAGGAGGGACTTCTCCTTAACTCATTTTATGAGTCCAGCATCATCCTGATGAAGAAAAAACCTGCCAAAGATACAACAAAAAAAAAGAAAACTTCAGGCCAATACCTTTGATTAACATTGATGCAAAAATCCTCAACAAAATACTAACAAATTGAATCCAGCAGCACATCAAAAAGCTTATCCACCAGGATCAAGTAGGCTTCGTCTCCAGGATGCAAGGTTGGTTCAACATATGCAAATGAATAAATGTGATTAATCACATAAACAGAACTAAAGAGAAAAACCACGTGATTATTTCAATGGATGCAGAGAATGTTTTTATAAAATTCAACATCCCTTCATGTTAAAAACTTTCAATAAACTAGATATTGAAGGAATATACTTCAAACTAATGACAGCCATATATAAAAACCCCATAGCTAATATCATACAGAATGGGCAAAAGCTGGAAATATTCTTGTTGGAAACCTGCACAAGAAAAGGATGCCCTCTCTCACCTCTCTTACTCAAAATGATATTGGAAGTTCTGGTAAGAGCAATCACACAGGAGAAGAAAATAAGTGATATTCAAATAGAAAGAGAGGAAGTCAGCTATCTTTGTTTGCTGATGACATATTACAGCTAGAAAATCCCATCATTTCAGGCCAAAAATTTCTTAAGCTCATAAGCAATTTCAGCATTCTCAGGATACAAAATCAATGTGCAAAAATTGCTAGTATTGGCCAGGCATGGTGGCTCATGCCTGTAATCCCAGCACTTTGGGAGGCTGAGGTGGGAGGATTACCTGAGGTCAGGAGTTCAAGACCAGCCCAGCCAACATGGTGAAACCCCGTCTCTCCTAAAAAAAATACAAAAATTAGCTGGGTGTGGTGGCACACACCTGTAATCCCAGCTACTAAGGAGACTGAGGCAGGAGAATTGCTTGAGCCCAGGAGGCGGAGGTTGCAGTGAGCCTAGATTGTGCCACTGTACTCCAGCCTGGTTGACAGAGTGAGACTCTGTCTCAAAAAAAAAAAAAAATATTGCTAGCATTTCTATACACCAACAACAGGCAAGCAGAGAGCCAAAGCATGAGTGGATTCTCATTCACAATTGCCAAACACACACACATACATGCACACACACACAAATACCAAAGAATACAGCTAAGAAGGGAAGTGAAGGACCTCTACAGGGAGAATAACAAACAACTGCTAAAATAAATTAGAAATGACACAAACAAATGGGAAAACATTCCATGCTCATGAATAAGAAGAATCAATATTGTGAAAAGACCATACTGCCCAAAGCAATTTAGAGATTCAATGCTATTCCCATTAAACTACTATTGATATTCTTCACAGAATTAGAAGAACCTATTTTAAAATTTATAAGGAACCAAAAAAAGAGCCTGAATAGCCAAGACAATCCTAAGCAAAGAGAACAAAGCTAGCAGCATCACATCAGCCATTTCCTAACTATACTACAGGGCTACAGTAACTAAAACAATTAGTACTGGTACAAGAACAGACAATAGACCGACGGAACAAAATAGAAAACCCAGAAATAAGACCACACACCTACAATCATCTGATCTTCAAAAATCCTGAAAACAAACAAATAAACAATAGTGAAAGGATTCCCTGCTAAATAAATGGTGCTGGGAGAACTGACTAGCCATATGCAAAAAAATTGAAACTGGGCCCCTTCTTTACACCGTATACAAATATCAACTCATGATGGATTAAAGACTTAAATGTAAAACCCAAAAGTATAAAAAACCTAGAGAAAATCTAGGCAATACCATTCAGGACATAGTCACAGGCAAAGATGAGAAATTATGAGAAAAATGCCAAAGAAATGGAAAACCAAAGCAAAATTGACAAACGGAATCTCATTAAATTAAAGAACTTCTGCACAGCAAAAGTAACTATCAATAGAGTTAACAGACAACCTACAGAATGAGAGAAAATTTTAGCAATCTATCCATCTAAAAAAGGCCTAATATCCAGCATGTATAAGGAACTTAAACAAATTTACAAGAAGAAAACAGCCCCACTAAAAAGTGGGAACAGAACATGAACAGACACTCTTCAAAAGAAGACATATATGTGACCAGAAAACATGGAAAAAAGCTCAGCATCACTGAATATTAGAGAAATGCAGATCAAAACCAAAATCAGATACCATCTCACACCACTTACAATGGCTATGATAAAAAGTCAAAAAACAACAGACATTGGCAAGGTTGTGGGGAGCAAACAAACAACTTTTACACTGTTGGTGGGAGTATAAATTAGTTCAACCATTATGGAAGACAGTGTGGCAGTTCCTCAAAGACATAGAGGCAGAAGTATCATTTTACCAGCAATCCAAATACTGAGTATATACCCATAGGAATATAAATTATTCTATTTTAAAGATACATGCACATATGTTCATTGCAGCACTATTTATGATAGGAAAGACATAGAATCAACCTAAATCCCCATCAATGATAGACTGGATGAAGAAAATTTTGTACATATACAGTATGCAATACTATACAGCAATGAAAAGGACCAAGGTTATGTTTCTTGCAGAGACATGGATTCAGCTGGAAGCCATTATCCTCAACACACTAACACAGAAACAGCCACACTAACACAGAAACAGAAAAACAAATGCCATGAGTTATCGCTTATAAGTGGGAGATGAATGATGAGAACAGATGGACACATAAGGAGTGCTTTCATACTGATACAAAGATACTATTTGAGATTGGGTAATTTATAAAGAAAGAAGGTTTGACTCACAGTTCTGCATGGCTGACAGGTTTCAGGAAACCTCTCAGTTTCCTTCCAATCATGGTGGAAGGTGAAGGAGAAGCATGGCACTTCTGACCGTGTTGCCAGGAAGGAGAAAGAGTGCATGGGAAATGCCAGACCCTTATCAAACAACTAGGTCTTGTGAGAACTCTCTAGCTATGATGAGGAGAGCATGGGGGAAAATGCCTCTATGACACAATTACCTCCCACCATGTGTCTTCGTTAACATGTGGGGTTACAGTTCAAGATGCGATGAGATTCGGCTAGGGACACACAGCCAAACCATATCATTCTGCCTCTTGCCTCTCCCATATCTTGGTGTGTGTTTGTTTTTAACATTTGAAAACCTATTATGCCTTCCCAACAGTTCCCCAGATTCTTAACTCATTCCAGCATTAACTGATATTTAATATAAGTCCAAGTTTAAAGTATCATCAGAGATAAGGCGAGTCATTTTCCGCTATGATCCTGTAAAATCAAAAACAAGTTAGTTACTTCCAAGATACAATGGAGCTATAGGCATTGGGTAAATGTTCCTGCTCCAAATAGGAGAAATTGGCCAAAAAGAGGAACAACAGGCCCTATTCAAGTCTGAAACCTGACTGGGTAGTCGTTATAACTTAAAGCTCCAAAATCTCCTTTGACCTCATGTCTCACATTCAGAGCATGCTGATTCAAGGGAGGAGCTCCCACAGCCTTGGGAAGCTCCACCCCTGTGGCTCTGCAGAGTAAAGCCCCATTGGCTGTTTTCAGGGACTGATGTTGAGTTCCTATGGCTTTTTCAGGTGCTCAGGGCATGCTGTAGATGAATCTACCATTCTGAGATCTGGAGGACAGTGGCCCTCTTCTCACAGCTCCACTATGCAGTGCCCCAACGAGGACTCTGTGTGGGGGCTCCAACCCTATATTTTCCTTCTGCACTTCCCTAACAGAGGTTCTCTATGAGGGCTCTGACCCTGCAAGAAATTTCTACCTGGACATCCAGTCATTTCCATACATCCTGTGACATCAAGACAGAGGCTATGAAAGCTCAACTCTTGTCTTCTGAGCACCTGCAGGCCCAACATCACATGGAAGACACCAAGGGTTGAGGCTTGCACCCTCTGAAGCAATGGCCTGAGCTGTACCATCGGCCTTTTTAGCCAAGGCTAGAGTTTGATCAGCCGGGATGCAGGGCAACAAGTCCTGAAGCTGCACAGAGAGTTGGGGCCCTGGTTCCAGTCCACAAAGTCATTTTTCCTTCGTAGGCCTCTGGGCCTGTGATGGTAGGGGCTGCCATGAAGGTCTCTGACATGTCCTGGAGACATTTCCCCCACCATCTTGGCTAATAGCATTCAGCTCCTCATTTCTTATGTGAATTTCTGCAGCTCGCTTGAATTTCTCCCCAGAATATGGGTTTTTCTTTTCTACCACATGGTCAGCCTGCAAATTTTCCAATCCTTTATGCTCTGCTTCTTTTTAAATATAAGTTCCAATTTTAAACCATCTCTTTATGAATGCATATAACTGAACACTTTTAGAATAAGCCAGGTCACATCTTGCAAGCTTCGCTGCTTAGAAATGTCTTTCATCAGATAACTCAAATTATCTCTCTCAAGTTTAAAGTTTCACAGATCTCTGGAGGGGGCGGGGGGGTAAAATGCTAAAGCATAGAATGAGTGACCTTTTCTTTAGTTCCCAATAAGTTCCTCATCTTCTTCTGAGACCACCTCAGCCCGGACTTCATTGTCCCTATTACTAACAGCATTTTGGTTACAATCATTCAAGAAATTTCTAGGATGCTCCAAAATTTCAGACATTTTGCTGTCTTCTTCTAAGCCCTCCAAACGGTTCCAACCTCTTTTCATTACCAAGTTCCAAAGTCACTTCCACATATTCATGTTATCTTTATAGTTGTACCCCACACTTGGTGCCAGTTCTCTGTATTAGTCTGCTTTCATTCTACCTTAAAGATACTACCTGAGACTGGGTAATTTATAAAAAAAAGTTTTATTGACTCACAGTTTCAAATGGCTGGGAGGCCTCAGGAAACTTACAATCATGACAGAAGGCAAAGGGGAAGCAAGGCACATCTTACGTGGTGGCAAGAGAGAGAGTATTTGAAGGGGAAATGTGAAACAGTAATCCAGCAACTAGGTCTCATGAGAACGTCCTCACTATCATGAGAACAGCATGGGGAAAACTGCCCCTAGGATCTAATCACCTCCCACCAGGTCCCACCCTTGACAGGTGTGGATTACAATTTGAGATGAGATTTGAGTGGGGACACAGAGACAAACTTTATGGGAGGAAACAACACACAATGTGGGGCCTGTTGGAGATGGGGAGTTGGAGGAGGGAAGCATCAGGAAGAATAGCTAATGGATGCTGGGCTTAATGCCTAGGTGATGGAATGATCTGTGCAGCAAACCACTGTGGCACAGCTTTACCCATGTAACAAACCTGCACATCCTACACATGTATCCCTGAACTTAAAATAAAAGTTGAAAATACAAAAAAAAAAAAAAGCTACTCTTGCTGTCTTTTGGTTTCATTTGCATAAAATATCAGTTTTTCATTCTTTCACTTTTATTCTTCATGTGTCCTAAATGTAAAGTGAGTCTCTTAGGAACAGCATATATTTGAGCCCTCTTTTTTTTATTTTAATTATCTTTTTTTATTTTAAAAGGGCTTTTTTATAAAAAGTGTTGAAATTAAGTCCCTATTACAACAAAAAATAAACTTTGTATTATATTTCTATTTAGTTTGAATTATATTCATGAAGTACTAAGAAAAATTATGCTCACAAAATCAACTAAGTAAATAAAGAAATATACAACTTAAATAAATACACATACCAAAAATATATAATGTTTAAAACAATGGGAATGCACAATGATTCCTCTGTCCTACAGTTTTACAAAAATGATTTTGAGGTGGGAAGATTAAGCTGGCTTATTTAGGAGGTTTCTCACTGCAATCACATGTATCCTCATAAACGCAAAGCACAGGCAGAATTGGACACACATGGAGGAGAAGTTAATGTGAAGACAGAACATAGAGAGATTTGAAGATCCTGGCCTGGAAGATTAGCATGAAGCCAAAGAATGCCTGTGGACACGAGAAACTGGAAAAAGCATGCAATGAATTTCTCTCATAAACCATCAGAAAGATGGCAGCCCCGCTGTGCCTTGCTCTTAGAAAAATATATGTGATTGCAAAGATTTTACAATATAAGGTAACACTCATGGTTTCAGGTGGAAGTATGTAAGACATCTTTACTGGAGTCATTTTTTACCCTACCACACAGTTCATAATATGCAGAGTAGTGTCACCTTTCTTGCTGTTAGTGGTAATCCAAAATTTCACATATTAGTAAAGATGTTGTGTCTTTCTTACTGTCGGACAAAAAACTATAAATAAAATACAAATGTAGTATTTTTACATCACTGTCAATCATTCTGTATGCACTTTGAAAGTTTTGTAGACTGACTTCTCTTTAAATGAGGGGATAGTGAAGAGTTATATAATGCAAATATAATATTAATGTCTCTTAATAGTTTTCTCTTTAATTTACATGTGGTCACAAGGGAGATGGTATGAGCACAATACTCCCTGTTATAGAAAGCATTCTACAAAATGATAAATTTATTTTAAAAATTATGAGAATGAATGCATCTTTATAAATTTTGCATTTTACTTTCCACTCTTTAATCTCCATGCCATACAAAATAAAATAATGTTATGTTATATCTTACTCAAATCCATTCTTTTTTCAGTTGAATTTTTAATTCTCAGTGATTAATATTTATTCCCCTTGGCTGCTATATTTGATCTTTAAAATTGTATTTGAATACGTTTCAGTTACTTTTGAAGTTAGTATTCAGAAGAACGAAAGCCAGTGAAAAAGTTTTTCTCATTGGTTGCACAACACCAAATCCAGTAACTCTTTAACTTTTATTTCTGTAGGGTTCAATCTAGGATATAGATGGGAGGAAAAGGCTATTTCACTTTATTTGTCAATCTAAGTCAAGGCTTATCTGTTGTTGAGTAAACTCTATGAACTATGTTCTAGGCTGAAACAACCCTAGAGTGCTATTTCTTGATGCATGTTTAGCCATTGGAATGAGAAAAAATTGCCTGGGGTGTGCTAATGCAGAATATTTATTTTTTATTTTCCTTATTTTTTTATGGTTTATTTAGACTTAAATGTTTTGTGCTCACAAAAGACACAATTTTGTGACATTTTAAAAGTCTGTATCTTTTAGGAATGTAAGATGGGAGTTAATACAATTTCCTAAACACGTTTGACATGGTGATCAATTGATTAATAAATGTTTGAAGCAGTTTTAATATAGAAGTTCCCAAAAATAAAGAAACTCTTTTATGGCATAAGGCTGCACCTCAATACTGACCTAGAGAAGACTGAAGAATATAAATTATTCCATGAATACTGTTTATCTTTCTTTGAAAAAGAAAACTTGGAGGGATGTATCATCCTCACTTTCAAATATGGCAAAAAAAAATTACTCCTAAGTATAGCATTATTGTGAAAGAAAGATTTATTTATTGAAGAGCACAATAAAACTAGTGAATTCATATATAAGACCTAAAATTTCTAGAATTCTATGATTAATAGTAATATATTTAAGTAAATAAGTGATAATTTGATAGAGAAAAGTCCATAAGCTTTAGAGTGATATATTTTTTCTATTTATAATAATTTGATATTCTTTCACACTATTTAATCCATCTGCAAGTTTTTCACATCTCAGTTCACGGTAACTCAAGCCATACAGATGCTCAGGCTGATAAACACAGAATTATTCTTGATGTCCTTTCACAACACATTAAAATGCTGCCTGCAATCTATGCACAATCTGACCATGTTTCGCCACCTCGCCTGATCAAAGTCAAACAAAAGCTTCTGTTTTTACCCAGAGTCTTGATTTTTCTATGTTTGCCTTTTTGTCCACTGTACATTAGTAGACTAATCCATTTAAATATCAGTTTGATAATTTCCGTCCTCTGTTGAAACCTTATCGTGGATCCCCTTTCTCAATAAAAATGAAGTCCTTAAAATGACCAAAAATTATCTACTTCTCTGGCTTCCTGAAAACTCTGAGATAATATATCCTACTGCTCTGCCAGTTGAACACAACTCTTAAGCCACATAACTTCTATAGAGTTACTCCAACATGTCAGACAAGTGTCACCCTTATTCTAGTTGTACTCTGCCAGGAATGCAATTCTCCAAAATAAATGCTAAACCGTCTATCCCAGAGCTTTCAAATCTGCTTTGTTATTTTTTTTAATACATTTACCAGGGAGGCTTATGCTGAACAGCCTATTTATAGCTAAGCCTGATTCCTGCTTCTATCTTCTAACTGGGAAATAAGTATTGAAGTGTGAACCAATATCTTATTATTTTTAAAGGCTGAATAATATGCCATGCAGTTACATATAATGTTTTTATCCATTCATCAGTTGATAGACATTTGGTTTGTTTTCATCTTTTGGCTATTGTGAACATTGGTTTTGGAAGTTGTATATACATGTATTTGCTTGAGTACGTGTTTTCAATTTGGGGGGTTGTGTATATCTCAAAGTGGAATTGCTGGGTCATATGTAATTATCTGTTTACCTTTTTTGAAAATAAATCCTTTTTGCTTTTCTTAATGGCTAAACAATTTTACATTCCCAACTGTAATGTACAAAGTTTGTAATTTCTCTGCATCCTTGCCAACACTTGTTAAATTCTGGACTTTTGTATGTTTATTTATGTTTTATTAATTATGATGATGCTAGCGGGTGTAGAGTGGTATCTAAATGTAGTTTTGATTTGCATTTCTTTAATGACTAATAACCGTAAGCATCTTTTCAAATGTTTGGTGGTTACTCGTTGTGTTAGTCCATTTTCACACTACTATAAAGAAATACATGAGACTGAGTAATTTATAAAGGAAAGAGGTTTAAATGATTCACAGTTCCATCTGGCTGGGGAGGCTTCAGGAAACTTGGAATCATGGCAGAAGGCAAAGGGGAAGCAAGGACCTTCTTCCCATGGCGGCAAGACAGAGAAGTGCAAACAGGGGAAATGCCAGACACTTATAAAACCATCAGATCTCGTGAGAACTCACTCACTATCATGAGAACAACGTGGGGAAACCGCTCCATGATCCAATTGTCTCCCACCAGAACGCACCCTAGACACATAGGGATTATGGGGATTACAATTCAAATGAGATTTTGGTGAGGACACACCCAGACCATATCACTTGTGTATCTTATTTGGAGAAATTGATATATTGTGGATATTAGACCTTTAAGCATTTGAAATATTTTCTCCTATTCTGTAGGTTATCTTTTCTTTTTCTTGATAATGCCCTTCAATGCCCACAACTTTTTTATTTTTATTAGTTCTATTTCTCTCTCTCTCTCGCTCTCTCTCTCTCTCTTACCTTGTGCTTTTTGTCTCATATCTAAATATCCACTGCACCTTCCAAGGTCCTGATTATTTACCCCTTGGTTTTGCTAAGGTTTTTTTTTTTTTTTTTTTTTTTTTTTTTTTTTTTTTTTACAGTTTTAGGTCTAACATTTATATTAACCTATTTTGAGTTTTTTTTTTTGTTTTTTTTTTCCCGTGTGTGTGTGTATGTTTATGATATCAGGTAGTGGTCCAAAGTTATTCATTTTTTTTACATGAAGATTTACATGCTAATGAGAATATTTCTTCTCCGTTGAATGGTCTTGGCATCCTGTGGAAAACCGACCATAAATGCACTATTTTATTTTCAGGCTATTGCTTCTATTCATTCATCTATCTATACTTACGCGAGTACCACACTGTTTTGATCACTGTAGATTTGTAGCAAGTTTTGAAATAAAGAAGTATAAGTATTACAAATTTGTCATTCATTTTCTAGGTTGTTTTAGTTGTTTGGGGCCCTTGAATTCCATATGAATGTGAGGATTGTTTTTTCCATTTCTACCCAAAATAAGCTATTGGAATTTAGGTAGGAATTTATTGGTCTGTAGATTTTTACGGGTAGTACGACCTTTTTAACAATGCTAAGACTTTCACTTCATAGGCCATCTCTTCATTTATTTAGGTATTTAATTTCTTTCAGGCATGTTTTGTAGGTTTTAGTGTGCAATTCTTTATCTTCCTACATATATTTATCCATAGGTATTTTGTTCTTTTTATGCTATTGTTAATGTAATTGCTTTCTTAATTTCTTTTTTGGATTTTTCATTGCAGGTATATAGAGACACTGCTGATTTTTGTGTATTGATCTTATACCATGCTACATTGCTGATGTTGAATTTGTTTATTATCTCTAGTGGCTCTCTTGTAAGTTAATTTGAATTTTCTATATAGAGAAATGTACCATCTGTGAACAGAATAGTTTTATATCTTCCTCTTCGGTTTGTAGGACTTTGATTTATTTTTCTTTTGAAAATGCTGTGGCTAGAAATTTCAGTACAATGTTAAATAGCAGAGGTGTAAGGAGACATCCCTGTGTTGTTTCAAGTAACTTTTTCTTTGTTTTAAGAAACATGGTTTGCTTACTCTGTCACTCAGGCTGGAGTGCAGTGGCACAATTATAGTTTACTGTAGCCTCAAAATCCTGGGCTCAAGCAATACTCCCATTTAAGCCTCCTGAGTAGCTGAGACTACAAGCATGCAACACCATGCCTGAATAATATTTTAAAATACTTTTTGTAGACACTTGGTCTCCCTAGGTTGCCCAGGATGGTTTTAAACTCCTGGACTCAAGTGATGCCCCCACCTTGGCCCCAGCACTGGGATTAAAGGCATGAGCCATTGTGCTAGGCCTTCAAATAACTTATTTAATATTTTATTAATATTTCTTCAATTAATTTATATTTATTTTAATTTATTAAGGATTATATTTGTGATAAAATATACTATAATTTTACATTATGTACTTATTTTTAATCTGAATTATGTTTTAGTTGAAGTGGACCATACTTGAAGTGCTATTCTAGAATCCTCTAATATCATGCTATTTGTATTGTTTGTTTTTCACTCAGGCAACACATTCTCAGTCAAAAATGAAAACAGTATAAGAATCGCCCTATTATTTCTTAAATATTGAATTTGAGTTAAAGATCTTTCTACAAAGAAACAGAGACAGACAGAGCCAATTGTAGAATCCATTGAACACTGAAAAAAACTGTGATGAAATTCTATGCTACCTCCTCCAGAAAACAGAATAGATTGAAATGCCTCTCAAATTACTGTGTATATCAGTGTTACGATAGTACCAAAAGCAGACAAATGTATTACAAGACAAGCAAACTAATACATAATATTCCCCAGAAAATGTATGAACAGATTTTCTTAACAAAATGTAGGAAATCAATTACAACAATATATAAAACATGAGGTTTATTCCAGAAATGCAAGTTGGCTTAGCATTTAAAGGTAAGTCAATTTAATACAACATATTAATAGATCAGAAGTGAAAAAACATTAAATTTTCTCAATAGAAGCAGGAAAACCATGTGAAAATACCAACATACATTCCGGGTAATAACTGTCACCACATTAGAAACAGTTGGGAATTCCCTCATGTTGATCAATGCCATTCTGAGAAACTTAATAGTGACATAATTTTTAATGGTGCAGGTATTAATGCATCTCCTTCCACTCATCTAAGGGTAGGGAAAAAAAACAAGGCTGACTCTCTCACCACTTCTCCTTAATATCGTCTAGTTTGTTTGTTTGTTTTGCTTTTTTCAAATTTTATTTTAGGTTTAGGGAGTAAATTTACAGGTTTGTTACATGGGTAGATTGCGTGTTGCTAGGATTTGATATGCAAATCATTGTGTCACCCAGGTAATGAGTATAGTATTCAATAAATAATTGTTTTAACTCCCACCCTCCTCTCAACCTCCCCACTCAAGTAGGCCCTCGTTTCTATTGTTTCCGTCTTTATGTCCATGTGTACTCAACACTTAGCTCCCATTTATAAGGGACAGCATGTAGTATTTGATTTTCTGTCTCTGTGTTAATACACTTAGGATAATAGCCTCCAGAGCCATCCATGTTGCTGCAAATTACATGATTGTATTTTTTTTAATGGCTGAGTAGTATACCATGATGTATATGTACTACACTTCTTTATCCAGTCCACCTTTGATGGGCATCTAGATTGACTCCATGACCGTGCTACTGTGAGGAGTGCCGCAATGAATATAATGAGTGCGTATGTCTTTTTGGGTAGAATGATTTATATTCCTTTGGATATATACCCAGTAATGGGATTTCTGAGTCAAATGGTATTTCCATCTTAAGTTCTTCGAAAAATCTACAAATTTACTTTTCACAGTGGCTGAACTAATTTACATTCATATCAGCAGTGTATAAGCATTCTCTTTTATCCATAACCTCACTAACATATGATTTGTTTCTTTACTTTTTAATAATAGCCATTATGACTGGTATGAGATGGTATCTCATTGTGGTTTTAATGAACGCCTCTCTAATTATGAATGGCCTTGAGCATTTTTTTCATATGCTTGTTGGCCATGTGTATGTATTTTTTTGAGAAGTGTCTGTTCATATCCTTGCCCTTTTTTCAACAGGTTCATTTAATTTTTGCTTGCTAATTTGTTCAAGTTTCTTATAGATTCTGGATATTAGACTTCTTTAAGATGTATCATTTGCAAATATTTTCTCCTGTTTTCTGTGCTTGTTTTTCTCTTTCTTTCTCTTTTTCTTCCCCTCTCTCTCTTTCTCTTTCTCTTTTTCTCTTTCTTTTGAGCCAGAGTCTTGCTCTGTCACCTAGACTGGAGTGCAGCGCCACCACGCCCAGATAATTTTTTTGTATTTTTAGTAGAGGTGGGGTTTCACCATGTTGGTCAGGCAGATCTCGAACTCCTGACCTCAGGTGATCCACCCACCTCAGCCTCCCAAAATTCCAGGATTACAGGCGTCATTTTCTTTGATATTTTCTCTTTCTGTGCAGAAGCTCTTTGATTTAATTGGGTCCCACTTGTCTATTTTTGTTTTTGTTGCAGCTGTTTTTGGGGACTTCATTGTAAAATCTTTGTCAATGGTTATGTTCAGAATGGTATTTCCTAGGTTTTCCTCTAGTGTTTTAACAGATTTAGGTCTTACATTTAAGTCATTATTCCATTTTAATTTTTGTAAAAGGTGAAAGGAAGGGATCTAGTTAAAATCTTCTGCATGTAGCTAGCCTATTTTTTTTCAGCACCATTTGTTGAACAGAGAGTCTTCTTTTGAATGTCGTCATTGTTGACTTTATAAAAAATCAGATGGTTATAGGTTTGTAGCTTAATTTCTGGGTTCTCAAACCTGTTCCATTTGTTTATGTGTCTGTTTCTGTATCAGTACCAAAATATAGGATTACTTTGGCTATTTGAGCTCTTTTTTTATTCCCTCTGAATTTGAGAATATATACATTTTTTCTAATTCTGTGAAAAATGACATTGACAGTTTGGTAAGAATCAAATCAGTAAATTTCTTTGGGCAGTATGGCCATTTTAACAATATCGATTCTTCCTATCCATGAGCATGGAATGTATTTCAAATTGTTTGTATTATTTCTGATTTATTTCAGCAGTGTTTTGTAATTCTCATTGTAGAGATCTTTCAAATCAGTGTTTATTTGTTTTCCCATATATTTAGGTTTGTATAAAAGTAATTGCAATTTTGGAACATGAATTTTAAATCATTATATCTAGGCTCAAGCATGTCTTTATTAATCAAAATAGGAAACATATACAAATATTAAAATGGAATAATGACTTAAATGTAATACCTAATTATGTTAAAACTCTAGAGGAAAACCTAGGAAATACCATTCAGGACATAGGCCTTGAAAATATTTCACAATGAAGTCCCTGAAAACAATTGCAGCAAAAATGAAAATAGACAAGTGGGATCCAATTAAACCAAAAAGCTTCTTCACAGAAAAAGGAAATATCAACAGAGTACACAGAAAGCACAGAGGATGGGAGAAAATATTTGCAAATGATACATCTGAAAAAAGTCAAATACCCAGAATCTATAAGAAACTTGAACAAACTGCAATGCCTGTGGTCAGCATTGGTCAACAGAAAAGGCCCAATTCTTCTCCATGACAATGCCCGACCGTGCACCACACAACCAACACTTCAAAAGTTGAACCAATTTGGCCAGAAAATTTGCCTCATTCATCACATTCACCAGACCTCTGGCCAACTGACTACTACTTCTTCAACCATCTCGACAGCATTCTGCAGGGATTTGCTTCCACAACCAGCAGGAAGCAAAAAATGCTTTTGAAGAGTTCATCTAACCCTGAAGCATGGATTTTTATGCTACAAGAATAAACAAACATTTTTCACTGGCAAAAATGTGTTGATTGTAATGGTCCCTCAACTCAGCTCATGAGACACCCACTTATTGGGCTTTTTCAACTTTCCAATTTTCTTCAAATGCTGAGTGACCATAGAATGGTCAACGTTGACCATTGAGTTCTTTGGCATCTCCTCTTGCAGTTGTAAAAGTATCAGCTTCGATGATTGCTCTCAATTTGTCACTGTCAACTTCAGGTGGCTGGCCACTAAGCCCTACATCTTCAAGGCTCTCATCTCCTTTGCAAAACTTCTTGAACCGCCACTGCACTGTATGTTCGTGAGCAGTTCCTGGGCTAAATGTGTTGGTGATGTTGCGAGTTGTCTCCACTGCCTTACAGTCCATTTTGAATTTGAATTAAAAAATAACTCAAATTTGCTTTTTGTCTAACATCATTTCCATAGTCTAAAATAAACATACACTAAACAGCAAGTGATACATCAGTAGAAAAAAAAACCCATAAAGTGAGAAATACCCATTAAAATGATGTGTAACATAACCAAATTTATTTAAGAATGTATTCAAGTATCAAACGGCAAATTCCAACAACGCAAAACCTGCAATTACTTTTGCACTCACCTAGTAGTTAATTCTTCTTGTGGCTATTGCAAATGGGATTGTGTTCTTGGTTTGGCTCTCAGCTTGCATGTAATTGGTGTATAGAAATATTACCGATTTTTTTACATTGATTTTGTGTCCTAAAACTTTACTGAAATCATTTCTGTTATAGAAACCTTAAGACAGAAGCTATGGGTTTATCAAAATATAGAATCATATAGACTGTAGTGAGAGACATTTTTACTTCTCTTCCTATTTGGATGCCATTTATTTATTTTTATTGCCTTGTTGCTTTGACTAGGACTTCCAGTACTATGTGGAAGAGCAGTGGTGAGAATAGGCATTATTATCTTGTTATGGTTCTGAAGGGAAATGCTTACAGCTTTTACCCGTTCAGTATGATGTTGGCTATGGGTATGTCATAGATGGCTCTTACTATTTTAATGTGTGTATTTTGATGCCTAGTTTGCTGAGAGTTTTTAACATAAAGAGATGTTCCTTTTTATTGAAAGCCTTTTGTGTGTCTATTGAGATGATCATGTGGTCTTTTTTTTAGTTCCATTTATGTGATGAATCACATTTATTGATTGGCGTATGATGAATCAAACTTGCATCACAGGAATAAAGCCCACTAGATTGTCATGGATTAGCTTTTGATGTGCTGTTGGATTGATTCAGTTTGATAGAATTTTATTGAGGATATTTTTCATCTTTGTTCATCAGAAACATTGGCCTGAAGTTTTATTAATTGATTGATTGATTGATTGTCTTTTCTAGGATTTGGTATGAAAATGATGCTGGCCTCATAAAAACAAGTTAGGGAGAAGTCACTCCCTCCTCCTAAATTTTTTGTAGTAATTTCAGTAGGATTAGTCCTAGCTCTTCTGTCTATGTCTGGTATAATTGAGCTGTTAATCTGTCTGGTCCTGGGCTTCATTTGGTTGGTAGTTTTTTTTTTATTACTGATTCAATTTTGTAGCTCATTATTTGTCTGTTCATGGTTTCAATTTCTTCCTAGTACAATTTTGGGAGGTTGTATGTTTTCAGAAATTTATCTGTTTCTTGTAGGTTTTCTAGTTTGTGTGAATAGAGGTGTTTGTAATAATCTCTGAGTGTTTTATTGTATTTCTGTTGTTATTTCTAATTTTGTTTATTTGGATCATCTCTCTTTTTTCTTTATTAATCTATCTAGCAGTCTATCAATATTGTTTCTTCTTTCAGATAACTATCTTTAAGTTTTCTTTATCTTTTGTATAGTTTTTTTCATGTCTCAATTTCATGTAGTTCAGCTCTGATTTTATGGTTATTTCTTTTCTTCTGCTAGCTTTGAGATTGGTTTGCTCTTGTTTTTCTAATTCTTCTCAGTATGATGTTAGGTTGTTAATTTGATATCTGTCCAACTTCTTGATGTAGGCATTTAACGCTTTAAACTTTCTTCTTAACTTTGCTTTAGCTGTGTCCTAGAGATTTTGGAATGTTGTGTCTTTGTTTTCATTAGTTTCAAAGTATTTTTTTTAATTTCTGCCTTAGTTTCATATTTTAGCCAAACATCATTCAGAAGCAGGTTGTTTAATTTTTATGTAATTATATGGTTTTGAGACATCTTCTTGGTGTTGACTTTTAGTTTTATTGTGCTGTGGTCCTAGAGTGTGGTTGGCTTGTTTTTTTTAAATAATTTTTGTGAATTGTTTTATGGATGAGTGTTTTATGGATGAGCTCAATCTTAAAAGTATGTGCTTTGTGAAGATGAGAAGAATATATATTCTATGGTCGTTGTGTGGAATATTTTGTTGATGTCTGTTAGTCCCATTTGGTCAAGCATCAAGTTTCAGTCCTTAATATCTTTGTTAGTTTTCTGACTCAATGTGTCTAACATTGACAATGGGATGTAGAAGTCTCCTATTATTATTTTGTGGGTAAATATCTTTGTAGATATCTGAGAACTTATTTTAGGAATCTGGGTGCTCAACGTTGGGTGCATACATATTTAGAATAGTTAAATCTTCTTGTTGAATTGAACCTGTTTTCATTATGTAATGTCCCTCTTTATCTTTGGCCATTGGTGGTTTAATGTTTATTTCATCTGAAATAAGAATAGCAATCTCTGCTCTTTTTTGTTTTCCATTTGCTTGAGAGATGCTTCTCCATTCCTGCAGTTTGAACCTATGGGTGTAATTGCATGTGAGATGAGTCTCTTACAGCAGACAGTTCAGTCTTGTTTCTTCATCCAGCCTTTCACTTTGTGTCTTTCAAGTAGGATGCTTAGCCCAGTGAAAAGTCAGTATTAATATGTGAGGATTTGATCCTGTTATTATGTTGTTAACTGGTTATTATGCGGACTTGATTGTATAGTTGCTTCATAAAGTCAATGAGCTATGTACTTAAGTGTGTTTTTGTGGTGGCAGATATTAATCTTTTGTTTCTATGTTTAGCACTCCCGTAAGGACCTCTTGTAAGGTAGGTCTGGTGGTAATAATTTCTCTTCATATTTGCTTGTATCAAAAGGATTTTATTTCTCCTTCATTTATGAAAGTTACTTTGACTGGATATGAAATTCTTGGTTGAAATTTCTTTTCTTTTAGGATACTAAATATAGGCCCTCAATCTCTTCTGATTTGTAGAGTTTCTGATAAAGGGTCTGCTGTTAACCTAATGTAGCTCCCTTTGTAATTTACCTGCCCCTTCTCTCTAGCTCCTTTAAGGTTTCTTCTTTTGCATTGAACTTGGAGAATCTGGTGACTATGTGTCTTGGGAATGGTCACCTTGTCTAGTATCTCACAGAGGTTCTCTGAATTTCCTGAATTTACCTGTCAACCTCTCTAGTGAGGTTGGGGAAATTTTCATAGACAATATCCTAAAATATGTTTTCCAGGTTCCTTACTCTCTCCCCGTTTTTTTTCAGGAATGCCAATGAGTCATAGATTTGGTCTCTTTACATGATCTTTTATTTTTCAGAGGTTTTGTTCATTTTCTAAAATTCTTCTTTCTTTAATTTTGTTTGTCTGAATTGATTTGAAGGAATAGTCTTGAGCTCTGTGATTTTCTTAGCTTGCTTTATTCTGTTATTATTACTTCCAATTGTATTATGAAATCCATGTATTTTTTTTTTTATTTCCAGATGTTCAGCTTAGTTCTTTCTGGGTATGTCATCAATCAACACTTGGATTCTTTTGCTGTTTTCCTTGAATTTGATTTCCACCTTCTTCTATATCTCATTGTGCTTCCTTGCCATCCAGGTTCTGAATTCTATATCATTATATCAGCTATTTTTATCTGATTATTAACCATTGCTGGGAACTTAGTGTGATTGTTTGGAGGTAAGAGAAGACACTCTGGCTTTTAGAATTGCGAGGAATTTTGTGCTGTTTTTTGCTTGTTTGTTTGTTTTCTCATCTGTGTGGGTGATGGTCCCTTACTCTCTGAAGTTGCTGTACTTTGGATAGGGCTTTTTTGCCTTTATATTCTTTGATGCCCATGAGGTTCTGACTCTGGTATAAGTTGGATTTAGTCAATTGGCTTCATTTCTGGATGTCTTCAAAGACTGAGCTCAGCACTCCTGGGCTGTGTGCTCTAATCCTGCAGTCCCAAAATCAAGCCCATGACTCTTTTTTCTGGCCCCTTGAGGTCAAGGAGATGCTATTTTGGAGGGGCTGAGGTGCTCCCAGTCCACTGGAAACAACACTGATGGATGCTGCCAGCAAAAGCAGCCTGATGAAGTAGTGAATGGGCAGTGGGTGTGTGTGCATCAGTGGAGGCCCAGTGCAGCCATAGGTGATTGTACACTGGCATGGCAGCTGTGAGGGGGCTGGAAGCAACTGCACACCAATGGGGGTTGTCGGGGAGCCAAGGGCATGTGCACTGTAATGGGGTGGTATTGGGTTTTTGCATGCCTGCATGCCAGCCAGATGGCTGAGGAAAACTAGACAAGTGTATGCTGGTGGGGTAAGCTATGGAAAGTACTCACCAGTGGGAGTCCGTCTGTGAAACTGACTTGAGAGGAAGGCAGGTCTCTCAACAAAAGAGTTAGGGCACTGATCAGTGTCAAGTGCTTTAATAGGGCAGCTGAGGCTACGCTGTAACCTGGTGTGGCCAGGCAGAGACCTTGGGAGAGGTCAGCATATGGAGAACATTTAGACTAGACTGGCCCTGTCCTGCGGGCAAGATAGCTATGCTCTCTCTAGGTCTGGCAAAGTCTAACACCACTTGAAGGAATATGGAGAGCCTTAGTGAACGAGTACTGATGAGTGTGCTCCACTTCAGTCATCCCCATGCCAAACCATTTGGGCTCCACAGCTCCACACAGAATAGAGTTCTGTCTCTGCCAACTCTCTGGAAAATTCTCCCTATCAACTCAGATATCTGTGGTGGTATTGGGCATCTCTCACTTCTAGGATTCCAGAGTTCTGTTGACAGTGGGCTGCTCCATACCTATATCACTCACCCCTTCGCTAGGAGTCACTTGAGGCCAGAAACGAATCCTGGTTCTTGGCAACCCCATCCAGAGCTCTTGGTTTCTTTTCCCTTCATTCCCAGGGTCTGCATTTTTCCTCTATCAACTCTCAATGTCTTCTTTCCAAAGATCAGCTTACAGTGTTCCAGTCTACTTGATATTCTGGTCTCTGTCAATGAGAGAAGTTCTTCCTGGCTGTGTCTAGTCAGCCATCTTGACATTTTCTCTACTCAATATTGTACAAGAGGTTCTTGACATTGTAATGTCATAAATAAATAGCATCTATATTGAAAATAAAGAAATAAAAAACGTCTTTATTCATGGTTGATACAATCATTGATGAAGAAAATTCTATGGAATTGACAAAAAGATACTAGTATTACTAAATGAGTTCAATAAGATTACAGGATAAAAACTACTATATAATAAACTATTACCATGAAAAATCAATTATGTTTCTATATAGTAGCAATAAGCAATCAGAAAATTAATTTTTGATAACATGAGTAAATTAAGAGGGCTGGGGCACGGTGGCTCACGCCTGTAATCCCAGCACTTTGGGAAGCCAAGATGGCTAACACGGTGAAACCCCTGTCTCTGCTAAAAATACAAAAAAAAAATTAGCCGGGCATGGTTGCACATGCCTGTAGTCCCAACTACTCGGGAGGTTGAGGCAGGAGAATCACTTGAACCCAGGAGGCGAAGGTTGCAGTGAGTCAAGATCGCACCACTGCACTCCAGCCTGGGCGACAGAGCAAGACTCCATCTCAAAAAAAAAAACAGACTAACCAAACCAAGAGTTGGCAAGGATGTGGAGCAACTCGGACTCTCTTTACACTGGTGGTAGAAACATAGTATGGTACAACTAATTTAGGAAATAGTTATTAGTTTTGTTTTTCAGTGTACACTTACAATATGAACCAGGAACTCCAAGAGAAATAAAACGTGTGTCCATGCAAATACTTATATACAAATTACCATTCTTGACTTTCTTTTTAACAGCTTAACATTGGAAACAATACAAATATCCATTAACAAGTGAAGGGATAAAAAAATTGTAGTGTCATATACTACTTAGGACTAAAATATAAGGGCTATTTAGAAAAATGTAAATGAATTTCAAAATAATTATGCTGAGTTAAAGAAGTCAGGTAAAAAAGAGAGTATACTGTCTGTGATTTAATGCATTTCTAGAAAATGCACAAATTCATAGTGATAGAGAATAGTTCTGTGCTTACCCAGTTGAGGAAATGAGAAGAGGTGAGAGTGATGGATTACAAGGGATACATGGAAAATTTTTGAAATGATGATTATGTTTATTACCTTGATGTGGTGCTGATTTTATAGATGTATACATATGTCAAAATTATCCAATAATACATTTTAAATATAGGTAGTTTTGTGTGTCTCAATAATAATTTAATACAATATATATACGTTGAAGATAAAGGATAAGCAAAGACTTTGCTTTCAATATTGTATGTACTTACGTGTGTGTGTGTGTGTGTGTGTTTGTGTTTGTGTACTGTACTATTAATGTGTTTCAGGAATTGAAAGAACATCATTAAGTTATATTCAGAGTAGCTGTTACATTTTTGTCCTCTGCAAACTTTGTTATATGCTAAATATGGTAGAAAGCAACTCTTAAGAGTTGGTCTTTTTTATTTTCTTCTCCTCAAATCAACTTAATGCGAGTATTTCTGTAGTGGGAATAGCATAATTGAACACAATTACCCGTAAGACAAATATGAATTATGCTTCCTCATACTAGTGATTCCACTGAAATGACAATTCATTGTAATTCTAGAGCTATACCGTTAATATTAGTCATCGCTAACATAACTTGTGTCCTAAATTCAAAGTCATTTTATTAAAATTAATGAAATGCTATTAGCTTTAACTATGAATTATTTGCTAGAGATATAGCATGATAATAATGCTAATAAATTAAACTATTATTTGCTTAAAGTTTTATTCTTTAAAACTTGACTACTTAATTATATCTTTATTAGAAAAAGACCACACATTTGTGAAAGCAAACTTGCAGAGTAAGACTTTTAATGGTTATTGAATCTGCTGTTGTTTGGAATGCATGTTTGATGGTTGGAGCTTATATATATAATATATATAAAATATTATATATAATATACACAATATATTATATTATATATAATATACACAATATATTATATTATATATAATATACACAATATATTATATTATATATGATATACACAATATATTATATTATATATTATATATATATACAGCATCATTTGTGATGCATCAAAATATTAAAGACATAATTAAAATCTCAATTTATTTCCAAAGATACCAGAAAAGTGCAGAGCTAAATTTGCAGCCCTATTTTAGGATGCTGTAATGTCTGCCATCCTAATATTTTCTGTCTTACGTATACTTCCTCTGCACCCATTATGTATTTGCATTGTTCAATTTCATTACCTATATTTAAATAGTTTTGCAAATTATCTCTATTCTGATGTAATATGAGAGTTTATATATAAAAGAGGAAACATAAAATGTTTAGTACAAAAAATGCAAAAATAAATGAAGTATTTACTGAGTTATCTGGAAAGATTTCTTAGATGCTTTGAAGGGATATTTGATAGTTAATGGTGACACTTAGGCTATCTGCTTTCACTAAAAAATCAATTGCTTTTGTTACCTAGACACATGTATATCACAAAGATTATTATAAGTATATTAGTTTTGATTAGGCTTATTTTGGCTTACCTGTATCTCAGAGTGATTCAAATGAGCAGATGATTATTCTGATATCACAGCACAGTGGTTGGCAAAAAAAAATCTGCAGTGCTGAACATGTGTGCTGTGAAGATGGACGTACTGGGTCAAACCACAGAGTATAAAAGGAGAGGAGGAGAACATCTTTGTGAGGATGCCCTGATGAGGAAGTGGCAGTACTGGACACGTTTGAAATTTTATTGTGTCTTCATCAGATCATCTACTTTTAAATGAAAAGTCCTGATTGTGGTACAGAATATCAATAGACATGGTTGGGGAGGCAGATAAAAGATGTACAAGGGGCAGCAAATGAGGGCCTTTCATTAGCAAAACTTCAGTCTGGCAATCAGAACTTGGGGTAGGTAAAAACATGGCAAGATGTATTGATTTCTTAAAATGTTTTAGTCATAAAATCTTGCTGAGCTTCAGATGACAAACCCATTATTCATTTTTGTGTGATTTTTTTTGTTGATGTTTTGTGTTTTACTTTGTTTCAGCAATGATATTTTGCCATTTGATGCAATACAGAAAATCCAAACACTTCAAATTTACAACAAATAAATATGTTGTTTTTAGAATACCGTATTATTGTCTTTAATACAAAACTGCATGACTAAAGTGAAAACATCTACTAAATATTTCAGTCCTCTCTGAAGCATGATCTAAAATATCAGAAGTAAATATTAAGTTCATCAGTATGTAGATTGTCAACAGTTTCTATTTTAAAACGTAATTGCAGAGATCATTGTGATTCTTGTCTACTTGTTTCCTGTCTGGCTTTTGCTGCTGACATATCATGGTATCTATGCAATAGCTTCCAGACAAATCATGAATGAAGTAATATGCCTTCATCTTCCTGTGGGAGGAATAAGCTCATGAACGAAAGATAATGATTTGAAAGGATAAAATAAAAAGTATGTTACAAATCAAAATTATTAAAATGTTATATTTTCCCTTCAAATATATTTAGCTGAAGTTTCATAGTACTCCAAACTATGAGGGACAGTACTCTGTATAATTTTATAAGGCCAATCCTTGCATTCTTCAGTCTCAATAGATAAGAAGCTGTTGAAAGAGGTGGAGATGAATAGAAAGGGAGAAGGTAACATTAGCACACGCTTTCTGTAGACAAAAGAGATCTGAAATATTGGTTAATTTGTGCTCTTTCTAAAATTTTTAAATTATGTGCTCAGTTAAATCGTTTAATGATTCTTATTTGTCATAGATATTAGAGGTTATTTACTTTGCAGGTTGTTTTACTTATTTCATAAAAGCAAAAGTAATAAGCTGTTCCTTTTTTATAAATAGTGGATAGATATCAATACAGTACAAATCAGTGCATATTTTTAGCCTAAAGCTTCTAGAGAGCACAGATATATATATATATAGTGTGTGTGTGTATATATATATACACATTTATATATATTTATATTTACATATATATTTATATTTATAGGTTATATGTATATAACATAATATATAGTATATAATATATAATATATAAATGTAAATATAAACATATATACACACATATTTATACATAAATATATACATTATATATAAATATATGTATATTTATACATATATAAATATATGTATATTTATACATATATAAATGTGTGTATATATACATTTTTAAAAGCAAGAACTTATATCACTATAATAAACTGCTGCCCTAAAATAAAGGATTTTTTTAATCCATTACACTAGAACGTTGCATATAGAATCCTCCTCCATACCTCTATGATGTAGTAATGTGCAAGGCTACTACCATGAAGCCATAGCATATTTTTACTGCTGCTTCCACCACTGAAATGTCATTCCTAAAGTTCATTCCTAAAGGGGATACCATCATAGTCTTGAGGTCATTTTTTAAAATCAGTGATTATGTGTTCAGTGTTATCAGTATGTAAACACTAGACAGAATACACATGACTACAAGGCCTACCTAAGGCCTACTCACTCAGATATTCTTGGATCAAGATATTGTATGTTCACGTTGAAAAAGAAGGTCTTTATATAATTTAAAATTACTAAGAAACCCCTAGAGTTGGTAATACACCCAGGAAGGGAAATAAGATCTGAAGGCTCAATAAGGGATGGAGATTGGATAGCTGATAAAGCAGAACAGGCACCTAAGGAGAGTGATGCTTGTCTACTTGCTTCCTGTCTGGGTTTTTCTGCTGACATTTCATGGTATGTATGCAATAGCTTCCAGACAAATCGTGAATGAAGTAATATGCTTTCTTCTTCCTGTGGGAATACATAAAAATAAAATAATATGGAAATAAAAGAAAAAAATCAAATAAAAATGAAAGTACTATGGCATAAAGTATCTGGATTATGAAATCAGAGGTAAATCTAATGAAAAAAAGTCACACAGAATTTAAATCTAAAGTTGGGCAAAACATTTTAGAGCAAAGCTTCTTGAGGTTAAGACTCAGATCTACTTTCAGCTCTTTAACTACCACAACGTTCCATATATCAGATGCTCAATAAATATTTCCTGGATGAACTCATGCTAACTAGTAAAGCCTGACTAAATTCACCCAAGGTGGAAAAAGCACTGGTT
Organism: Pongo abelii; assembly: GCF_028885655.2. Classification (NCBI taxonomy): domain Eukaryota; kingdom Metazoa; phylum Chordata; class Mammalia; order Primates; family Hominidae; genus Pongo; species Pongo abelii. Next base: position 116,706,822 of record NC_071991.2, read on the forward strand.
ACACTTGCTTCATGGTTCCAGGTACGTGGCAAGCCCGTCTGCTGTAGCAGATGCCTGGGGGTTGACTGGACAACAAACGTGTGTGAGGAAAAAGGCATTTCTTTCTGAGAAGGCTACCAAGAAAGAGGACCAAACAACCATGCCAGGACTGCTCTTAACCTCCATCAATACCCTCACCATCATATTGATCTACCTAATTTAACCAAAAAGCTTCTGCAAATGTGTGGAGAGATGATTGGACTACGTTTTGCAGTTTAAAATAAACAGCCCCATAACATTTTTGATGAGTTAATTTGCATTATGTCCTTTATGCAAACACTGTGTTTGCTATGCCTTCCTTGAAACACACTAACACATCGATAGTTTCTGGAAATATTTCAGTATGAAATATTTCTGCTTTAGCCCTTAAATTTTCATGTTGTTAATGTGAGTAATCTATACATTCTCCTAAGTTTAAATTTATTTATTTTAGCTATGATTATAAAGTTACAGACATAGGGATTGGAGAATAAAAATATAATGAATTATTTCCCATTTCACTTTTCCCATCTCTGATGTACCTTTGGTTACAGGATTGTAGAAAAAAATTCAAACAACTGTAATAACTTTAGCTTTATTTTCCTTGAAAGAGGAGGTTAACAACACTGAAACTTAGACTTTGGTGGTACAGAAACTTAATTTTTAATGAAAGAAACAAAAATAATGTATACGCAAGGGTAAGCGAACTATCTTTCCCTTAAGATATTACCAATTTTACATTATGAGTTAACAAATTTTGCAGCAACCTAATTTGTTTTGCCATAGACTATAAGTTTCCAATATAAAACAGTTAATTTTCCTATGAAGTAGAAAACTCTATACAATAAGATTGGATCTGTGTTTAAACTCATGCTTAAACAGGCTAAATATGCACTGGTTTTTATACACCTATGGAAGAACACAGTATACCACCTAAGGAGATTATTCTCATGCACAAGTCAAGATGAAATCACAAATTATAAATGATCTCTTTGAGTTCACTGTTTTCTTCCCTTTATGCATTCCACATAGACAATTTTTTAATAAAACCTTTCTAAAATACTGCATTTTTACCTTGTTAGGAGACAGGAAAAAAGTAACAATATAATTTACATTTTTCACAAGAGTGTATTTTTAAATTCTCTTATAGGCACTAACCCTCTTTTCCACATTAACCTTATTTCTATTACTTCTTTTCTGTGCATTATCTATATGCTAATACAATAGAAACAAACAGAGTAATTCTGACTAATCTTGTATTGTCTTTAGAGTACTAATGCATGGAATACTCTCCAGATAGAAGCCTTAGTAATATTTTACTTAAATTCCAGCTAAGATAGACATTTTCTATTTGATATTGACATGATATGATTATTTTCCAAGTATCAGCTCAAGTTTCATTACAGTAATTTTCCAGGACATTCGTATTTTGTGAACATCAGATTTTTTTCCCTGGTAACAGGACCATAAGGGAAAAAATGATGACATGGCTTCTTTAGATATCTATACTCACTGTGGATGAATATAAAGTGAACTGGGTGAGCTGGATTAGCTAAGTGAAACAGCCCTGTGGCGATTGCTTTAGAGGAGGAAGATGTAAAGGGGAATAGTGGAGAATGGATCAGAAGCACAAGACTTACAGCCTTATCAAATCTCCTGTGACAAAATCATGGCTCTGAAGCAGGTGGGGCACTCTTAAAATATTAATTCTTAAATTATTGTCCCTAAATCCTTGGAGCCCCTTTTAGGGGTTCAGGGAAATACAATCTATTTTCATAATAATTCTAAGATGTTATCTGCCTTTTTATCATGTCAGTAAGTGGACTGATTGTGAAAAGCAATGGGGGATAAAACTGCTAGTGACTTATAGCAAGACAGTGTCCCCATATTGTATTACTAATTACTGTATTATTTATTGCCATGCACTGCCATATAATCCAATATCAGTTTAACTTAATGTATTTAAATAACAAAGAATAGTATTTATAAACAAAAACTTTATCCTTAAGTCAAATACATCTATTTTTAACATTCTGCTTGACAAAAGGAGATGTACACTTAAAGCAAGTCAGTCCTTACCAAAATATGATGGTTGTCTCAAGGAATATCAGTGGTTTCTTTTGAGTAGCCAGCAAAACTAACCATTTATTTCTTAGATTAGAACTTTTACTTACGACAATGACTTACAGACAAATTATACTACTTCGTGTCTGGGTATTTGGAAGATGTTTCCTCAAAAAATGAACAAAATAAGCCTATCGCAGAAGACAATTGACAATATATGTGGAAAATAATAAACTTTTGGAAAAGAAGAATTAGAATTTTAGGGGTTTGTTTTCATCACTGTGAACTTGACGGCCTGTGACTACATAAAGGAATATTCCAACTAAATGAATAATTATATTAAACAATGTTAATTTTTGATATTGTAAAATGAAATTCATCTACATTTGGAAGATGTTCATAAATCAATGAACTCATGTTTTCCAAATGACAAATGCATGATGTTATAAAATTATCTGTGAATAAAAGATCCATTCAAGGTTCCTCATAGGTCAATTGATTCTAATGTAACAGAATATAAAATTATTTTGATTTTTTTCAGATTCCATTTTGAAACTAACCTTTAAATAACTTTTATCTGTTCTTGAAGAACACTACCAACAATTGGCTGAAAAGATCATTAAAGTTCTCCCTCTTTTTTTTCCAACTATATATCTACACGAAACTTTGATTTTCTTTATATACCTCAATCAACTTATTGTAAAAAATTTAATGAAAAGCAGATGTGAGAATTCAACTGCCTTCTATTAAGGAAGACATTAAGTAGATTTGAAAACAATGTAAAACAATTACATTTTTCTCACAAATGCAATTTGACTAAGTTTATAGGTAGCAAGTGGAAGGGCACAAAAGAACATCATATAGCACATGACATAATCTAATTCGACTTTTCCTATTATTGTTTGGGACTGTGAAATAGAATAATGAGTAAGAAAAATGTCACAAATCTCAGGTACCCTTCATTCTTTCTGTTAGGACAGTGGGACATTGTTAATATTTGAATAACAACACTATAGTTTATCAACTATTTATGCTTATTTCTATCACACTTTTTATTTATTTATTTATTTATTTATTTATTATTGTTAGTCAATGAGATAAATCTCACATAAAAACTATTTATATATTAAACTTGTCTATGATAAGCAATAACTAGGGTCTTAGGACCTCACTTTTTATGTATCTCTAGTATTTTGGATAGGTATGTAAGAAGTTACCTAGATTGTTGTGTTTAGTGTGAATCTTCCTGATAATGAATGTGACAAGAGAAACTATATTATCTTGTGAAAATTGTATCTTTTATTCTTAAAAAGGTGACATTTCTCTTTATTCTTCAAAAATAAAATAATCTATTAGTGCATAATGAGATATATATGGAAACTAATCAAAGATAAGCTTCCCCATGATCATACTTGGAGCAAAATACAAACATCAGAAAGTCATTGGCAGAGCTATGCTTAGAAATCAGGAATAAAGCAGCATGATTTCAACCATAAAGGCAGTATATTTTTATTGGTTCCATTTTAGATAATAGAAGGTTATGATACTTTTGAGTGAGCTTCTGCATTCCTTTGTTAATTTCTGGCATTGTGGTGAATATTAATAAGCACATCTTTTATCATCACAATATTAAATTTTATAACACAACATCTTGTCCTTCCCTTGGCCAAGATTTTTAAATAGATGTAATTTTAAGAATATCCACATTAACATTGCCAAAAATAGCTACAAACATAGTAGGGAGAGTTAGTCTCTGCCAAATAACATACACATATTTTATGTAATTAACTTGCCAATATACGGTTTGAATTTAGATGATCAATATCTGCATATTATGAAACAATGATATGTCAGAATCACACTGCAATGTACAATTAAAATAAAATGATTAATTTTCTCTTATTCCTCCAATAGCCCCTTAATTCTGTGTTAAAATTTGATAAACAAATCTATAAAAGAGAATATTTAGTTAATAACTAACAGTAAAAATCGTTGACAATGGAAAAAGCAGCTAACTGGTTTTTAGTTACCACCTCATCGCAGAATAGTGATTTCATTAGTTTCCTGTTTTTGAATAACAAATTACCACAAGTTTAGTGGTTTAAAATGACAGAAATTTATTTCACAGTTTCCATGGTACAGGAGTTATGGTACAAGGTAACAAAGTGCTCAGGACCCCCTGTGAAAAATCAATATGTCATCTGGGCTCCCAATTCATATTGGAGCCTCAGGGTACTACCCAAACTCATTTACTGTTGACAAAATTCATTTGCCTGAAGTTGTATGACTAAGGCATCCATAGTCTTACTGACTTCTGAATAGAGACCACATTCAGCTTCTAGAGGTCACGCTCAGTTCCTGGTCACATGCCCCAAAAAGGAGTTCAGAGCATGATTCTTTGCTTTCTTCCAGATGAACAGGAGCACATCTCTCTGACTTTTAATTTCCTCCAGTATTCTACAAAGGAAGAAAAGAAATACTCACACACAGACACACACACACACACACACACACACACACACACACACACATACACACACAATCCCAGGAGTGACTCTGTCTTCACTATTTGCCTTATAACATAATCTAATCTACAGAGCAATTATACTTTCATATCCAGATTCTGCCCACACTCAATGAGAGAAAATTAATTCAAGATATATGTTTATACCAAGTAGTAAGAATCTGAGAGATCATCTTGGAATACTGTTTACAATAGAAACCTTTTAACCCATTGGGTTTTAAATAGAAAGTTTCAGTCCAGGAAAAAAATAATTTATTTCATTATTTCCAAACATATTTCTTTGTAGAAATGAATGATATTAGTATCATCTTATGGCATTTATTGAGATCAATATTTATCTTCAAGTTGATAGTCAGTATTTATAGCCCCTCACTCTAAAACCAGGTATAGAGGTCAAATAGTAAGTAAATGAATACAGAATTTTCTTGCACCCCTAGGAACAACTGTACTGAGAGTAATATTTTAAATATATATAGTTTTTTAATTAACAAATTAAACTCTATATTTCAAATCAGGAGAAACATATGAAGGCAATTGTTGTATATTCCTTTAAAATATTCTTGTGTGTGTGTGTTTTGATTTCATTTGTTGCTTGACACAATAAATGTATTTTCTGCAGAGGGTGACAGTGACAATTGGGAGAGTTAATGTGGATCTTTCTCATTTGAGAATCATAGCAATAACAGGTGGCTAAAGTTCGTGAAAAGACCTTAGGCTTAATGAGGTGTAGACAATTCAGCATCCATCAGGTAATAAAGATCTTAACCTAAAAAATGTTTAAATCTTATATGGCTACAGTTTGAAGTTATTGCTTAATTTTTCCTAAGAAACTTTTAACAAGTTCTTATACTAATATATTGACATTTTAAGTAAAATGACACTTGGGTAATTTCCCAACAAGATTTACATTTTGAGGTCATATTTTCATAAAATAGTTGGCCAATAAAATAATAGAATTGCACTATTTTATCAGTCATGATTTCAGAGTCATCCCAAAAGAAACAAACTAAAATGTACTGGGTATATACCCAAAGGACTATAAATCATGCTGCTGTAAAGACACATGCACACGTATGTTTATTGCAGCATTATTCACGATAGCAAAGACTTGGAACCAACCCAAATGTTCAACAATGATAGACTGGATTAAGGAAATGTGGCACATATACACCATGGAATACTATGCAGCCATAAAAAATGATGAGTTCATGTCCTTTGTAGGGACATGGATGAAATTGGAAACCATCATTCTCAGTAAACTATCGCAAGAACAAAAAACCAAACACCGCATATTCTCACTCATAGGTGGGAATTGAACAATGAGAACACATGGACACAGGAAGGGGAACATTACACTTCGGGGACTGTTGTGGGGTGGGGTGAGGGGGGAGGGATAGCATTGGGAGATATACCTAATGCTAGATGATGAGTTGGTGGGTGCAGCGCACCAGCATGGCACATGTATACATATGTAACTTACCTGCACGTTGCGCACATGTACCATAGAGCCTAAAGTATAATAATAATAATAATAATAAAAAGAAAAAAAAAAAAACAAAAAACACAAGGATAGTATCATGAGAAATACATTGCTTCAGCCTATGTACAGCAGATTTAATATTTAACGATAATATTTAACCTTAATACTTAATAATTAAATAGAATTTTTACAGTATTGCTTAATGTATATATTATATAATGTGATATATTTGGATGAATAAAAACCTCTAATTTTGAATATAACTTTTTGCATTTATTTAAAACATTTTATTTCACCACCTGCAAAAAAGCATCGTAAAATGGCATATGCAAGTTTCACATTTCTTAAAAACAAGTAAATGGAAGATAATTTATTATTGAGATAGCAATAATTTGAGTAGATTTAGAATTCCTGGAAGTAAAACATTTCCGAGTTTCAAAATTACACAAATAACAAACAAACAGCTACAACAGCAACAAAATGACTTGAGAAGAAAAACATAACCTGAGGCAAACTCTTCTATTTAAAGAATAATAAAAGTACAATGATAGAAATTAAAACATTTCAAAAGGGGCAGCAATGAGGAGAGACCAGTTATATATTGAAGGATTCTCTTGAGTATGCTGTTTATGAATATATATGCACGCTCATTTGCATACACACACAGACACTCATACGCAAACACAATACGTCTATTCTTCCTGGTCCCATTTTTGGTATGTCATTATCTGATATCAAAAATCAATGAAAATGTATGCAAATCTTTCTTGCAATCTTTAAAGAAAAACAAAAAATAAATTTAAATCTTTTCTTGGCTTTTTCAATCTCTCATTCCTGGAACATGTCCCCAGTCTTACTTCTCTGTGCTATGTTCAACAAACTAATCTTCCTCAAAGGAAAAAAAATACTTTTTTCTCTACCTGTTCCTCTGTGACCTATCATATCTGGTCTATTCTTTTTATTAAATTTCCCTTTCCAATTGTAAATCAGCATAAGAATTTTAGAATTATTCCATAATTATTTTTCATTAATACATAATAGATCTACATATTTTAGGATACATGTGATAATTTGACCACTTCTTATGATATGTAATGATGAAATAATGATAATGGGTACATTCATCACCTTAAACATTTATCTTTATTCTGGGAGCACCTAAATAATTCTCTTCTAGCTGTTTAGCAATGTACAATATGTTATTTAAACTGTGGTCACCCTACTGGTCTATCAAACACTAGGTCTTATTTCTTCTAGATAGCTATTATTTGTATACATTAATCAAACTCTCCTTAGCTTCTTCTCCTTCTTATCTTTCCTGGCCTCTGGTAACTACCAATCTGTCTTCAAGGAATCCACCTTCTTAGCTCCCAAATATGAGTGAGAATATCCTACCTGTAGCAATTAGGCAAGAGAAAAAAAGAGCCATACAAATTGGAAGGGAAGAAGAAAAATTATTTTTGTTTACTGATGACATGAACTTATACTTAGAAAAATCTAAATACTCCAGCAAACCAGAACTAATAATTCAGTAATGTGCAAAATACAAAATCAACTTACAAAAATCAGCAGCAGTTATTTGCCAACAGGGAACAGGCTGAAAAAGGAATAAGGAAAGCAATCCCATTTGCAATAGCTAAAAAATATAAAATACCTAGAAATAAACTTAACTAAAGAGTAAAATATCTCCATGAGGAAAACTATGAAATGTGGATGAAAATAATTGAAGAGGGCACAACAAAGAAAAAAAATCTATGCTCAACAAAAGAATTTTCAACCCAGTATTACATATCCAGCCAAACTAAGCTTCATAAGTGAAGGAGAAATAAAATCCTTTACAGACAAGCAAATGCTGAGAGATTTTGTCACCACCAGGCCTGCATTACAAGAGCTCCTGAAGGAAGCACTAAACTTGGAAAGGAACAACTGGTATCAGCCACTGCAAAAACATGCCAAATTGTAAAGACCATCGATGCTAGGCAGAAACTGCATCAACTAATGAGCAAAATAACCAGCTAACATCATAATGACAGGATCAAATTCACACATAACCATATTAACCTTAAATGTAAATAGGCTAAATGCTCCAATTAAAAGACACAGACTGGCAAATTGGATAGAGTCAAGACCCCTCAGTGTGCTGCATTCAGGAGACCAATCTCACGTCCAGAGACACACATAGGCTCAAAATAAAGGGATGGAGGAAGATCTACCAAGCAAATGGAAAACAAAACAAAAAGAAACCACAGGGGTTGCAATCCTAGTCTCTGATAAAACAGACTTTAAACCAACAAAGATCAAAAGAGACAAAGAAGGCTATTACATAATGGTAAAGGGATCAATTCAAGAAGAAGAGCTAACTATCCTAAATATATATGCACCCAATACAGGAGCACCCAGATTCATAAAGCAAGTCCTTAGAGACCTACAAAGAGACTTAGACTCCCATACAATAATAATGGGAGACTTTAAAACCCCACCGTCAACATTAGACAGATCAATGAGACAGAAAGTCAACAAGGATATCCAGGAATTGAACTCAGCTCTGCACCAAGCAGACCTAATAGACATCTACAGAACTCTCCACCCCAAATCAACAGAATATACATTCTTCTCAGCACCACATCACACTTATTCCAAAATTGACCACATAGTTGGAAGTAAAGCACTCCTCAGCAAATGTAAAAGAACAGAAATTATAACAAACTGTCTCTCGGACCACAGTGCAATCAAACTAGAACTCAGGATTAAGAAACTAACTCAAAACCACTCAACTACATGGAAACTGAACAACCTGCTCCTGAATGACTACTGGGTACATAACAAAATGAAGGCAGAAATAAAGATGTTCTTTGAAACCAATGAGAACAAAGACACAACATACCAGAATCTCTGGGACACATTTAAAGCAGTGTGTAGAGGGAAATTTATAGCACTAAATGCCCACAAGAGAAAGCAGGAAAGATCTAAAATTGACACCCTAACATCACAACTAAAAGAACTAGAGAAGCAAGAGCAAACACATTCAAAAGCTAGCAGAAGGCAGGAAATAACTAAGACCAGAGCAGAACTGAAGGAGATAGAGACACAAAAAAAACCTTCAAAAAAATCAATGAATCCAGGAGCTGGTTTTTTGAAAAGATCAACAAAATTGATAGACTGCTAGCAAGACAAATAAAGAAGCATTGAAAAAATGTAATATTGTTAAAACGTTAATGTTATTCAAAATTATTTACAGATTCAAAGCAATTCCTATCAAAATACCCTTCTTTTTCAGAATTATTTACTTGGCTGTTCAATTAAGGCACAAAAGTAGGGTGGCAGGAACAAGATTTTTCAGAGTTCACTGAGCAAGAATGGAGGAGAAGCTGAGAGAAACTATTCAAGATTGTTATCTGATAGATGGAGAACATCATCCATCAAAACACCTCTTTCTGTGAGTTTTTATCACATGATTTGATATACCTTTTCTCATTATCATAGTAAATGTTCTTGAGTATACTGTATATTGTAAGGTAATATGTTTTTCATACTATAACACCTCCTAATCTCTCAACGGCACTAATGTGTGAGGCACCTACAAAAGTGAGGACCCAACATAAAGACAGAAAAATATAAGGGTTTTTAACCAATAAAGAATAATTAAATTCTATTGTTTTGTATTTTTAATTAATAGTAATTATGTTTATTAGGTACAATATATTTATACATTGTAAAATGATTAAATCAAGCTAATTAATCCATTGCCTCACTTACTTATAATTTTTTGTGGTGAGAACATTTACTATCCACTCTTTTAGCAATTTTGAAGTATGAAAGTATTATTATTAACTATGGTCACCATGCTGTACAATAGATGACTAAATCTTATCCTGCTATTTAATGGAATGACCAACATCTCCCCTTTTTCACACCCTTCCACCAGCCTCTGGTAACCAGCATTGTACTCACAATTTCTGTGAGTTTCACATTTTAAGATTTCACATATGGGTAAGATCATGAAATATTTGTCTTTCGGTTCCTGACTTGTTTTACTTAGCATAATGTCTTCCAGGTTTATTCATGCTTTTGGAAAAGACAGAATGTCCTACTTTTGTAAGACTGTATAAATTATATTATTTTGTATGCTAAAAGAGAGTTAAAGTCTTACTCACATGTTGGCAACTAAATCAAGCAGAGGACAGATTTCTGTTTAACATGTACTTCTCTTCCCAGATTTCTGAAGTATAGAATTAAATGCAAATATTTTACTTTGAAGTGTTATAAGAACACAAGAAATGACTTTTGGAACTAAAATGTACCCAGTCAGATACTGAGTTTCTGATAACATGACTGCCATGTGGGAGACAAGGCAATTTATCTCTAAGAAGTTAAAGTTTAAACATGCTTTTTAGAATATCTTTTGTTTATTTGTTTATATAAGATTTTTAGCACTTACCCTGTGTCAGGCAGAGGGCCAAGTACCTTAAAAAAATGAACTCATTTTATCCTCACTAGAGCCCTATGAGCTTATCCACATTTTGCCAGGGGAAAAAACAAACAAACAAACAAACATGAAAAGCTACCATATGCAGTACTCTTAATTACTATTAAGTGAAATAACTACTTCAAAAGTATTTACTTGAAAAAACTAATATTCTAAGACTCTTTCCATATTAAAATTTATCATTACAGTTTAATGATTTTTAAAAAGTTGATGTTTACATAATGACAGACACTAAATGCACAGTTGGTCTTTTCTTCATATTCTTTCTTTCATATTCTCTTCTTCCCTCACCTTTTCTATACAAGGTCAACTGCCTTAAAATAAAGGTAGAAGTGGAGAATGGAAAGTCCAAACTAAAGAGATATATTACTTTCCTCTACTACAACTGCTTTTGTATGCCTTTGCCCTATGTCCCTTTCATATATTTCTAATCTCATTTTGGTTCCTTCTCAAACAGACAAAATACTTTTGTTTTTAAATTTCACTGTTATCTTATTCATGTACTTCTTAAAATAAATTTGAAAGTGTATATCAACATTTACATTGTAGTTGACTTCTGTAATTTTCCATTATTAAATTTTAAATTTAATAGGTTTAAAGTAAACCTATTAAAAGGTTACTAGTAAAGGCTTATGAGAATTAATGATATGTCAAACATAAAATTGCCACATATTTTCCAGGAAGCCTGGTGTCGAATTGAGGAAATGCAGAAGGGAAAGGGAGTAAATAAGAAGGGAGTGGGGTTAATGAATGAGTTATTGCTATGGACAATTGTAGCTCAGTTCTGCTGAAATTGCTCTTAATGACAGAGTAGTATATATATTTGATATGGTTTGGCTGTGTCCCCACCCAAATCTCATCTTGAATTCCCACATATTGTGGGAGGTACCCAGCAGGGAGGTAATTGAATCATGGGGGCAAGTCTTTCCTGTGCTGTTTTTGTGATAGTGAATACGTCTCATGAGATCTGATGATTTTATAAAGAAAAATTCCCCTGCACAAGCTCTCTCACTTTGCCTGCCACCATCCATGTAAGATATGACTTGCTCCTCCTTGCATTCCACCATGATTGTGAGGTTCCCCCAACAATGCATAACTCTAAGTCCAATTACACCTCGTTCTTTTGTAAACTGACCAGTCTCGAGTATGTCTTTATCAGTGGTATGAAAACAGACTAGTAAAATATAAGCATCTCATTAAAAGAAAATAACTATGGCTTATTTCTTCACCTCCATCTCTTATTGGTAGAGGGTTTCTCCTGGAGGCAGCAATTTCAAGGCACTTCCTTCCCTGTCTTTCCAAATTTGAGTTAAACAGGCTCCCACAGCCAGAGGAAACCCTAAGTTAGCAAGATGCAAGACTTCAGGCAAGATGCTGTCACTGTACGAGGGCCATGTCCACCAAACTATACCCTGGGGTGGCCCAAGGGCCAAGAGCCAGATGCTAACAATGTCAAATTTAGCATGTAATTCCCATGAAACTGTGATTAAATGAGCTATTTTATTTAATTATAAAAATCTAATTTCTAAATCAAAATTTTAGGATTCTACCATAACCACAATTGTTTTCAGATAGGAAAAATAAAACTTTAAACATATAATTAATAATTACAAAAACAAAAAATATTCTTACAAATGCATCTCCTTATTGAATAACTGTACCTTGTTTTTTAAGCTCATAACTCATGGCTGAATATGATATTCTTGCTAGAAAGAAGCAAGAGTCAGCATCATTCTTCAACTTCATAGAGGTAAGGAAGAATAAGTCTTCTACATGTGCACAAATAGATATGCATGAAGAGAGATCTGTTGTATTAACACCATTAAACTAAACTTTTGTTGAGTTACAAAACAAAACTCACATATTGATATTAGCAAAGTTATTTTAAAGAGCAGTTGATTGCTTTGTGTACTTCTTTTTCAATTGTATTTAGATCAAATTATTGCAAATTACTCAGCTTACGAAATATGTATTATGTTTGCCCTAGAGTCATTAACAATCTTAATTTCTTACAATTATACTAAAAGTGTGGTAATAATGGACTATTAATCCTTCTTGTTATTTATTCATTGAGGCAACTTGTTTAACTCAGTATAACCTTGAAATGACTTTCTAAACAGAACAAATACTGAAAAAAGCAAATATTTCACTCATTGTATTTAGAAAAATTCAAGAGACTCAGAGAAGTATTCAAATGATTTAAATCTAATTTAAATCAGCATTACCAAACTATATTTCTCTGATTTTCAAATGTGTTTTATTTACAGATAATGATACATTCTAGAGATGATTACTGCAAATTGCAAAAAGGAATTGCTTACTTTTCAAAATTTGAACACTCGTATGTGGGTGTATACATGCATGTGCACATTCAGTATGTTTTATTGATGCTCTCTTTGCTTTGTTCTCACAGGCCTCTCTTTCTCAATGGATTTACATTTTGTATTCCAAATGAAAGATGTAAAGTCATTAAAAGAAAATTGTCATTGCATACACACTCCTATACTGCCAAATGTCTGATTTTAGGACAAGATCCTATTTCTATCTGCAGTCTTTACCCTCAGCAGACATATGTAAAACTGTGAAAAAAATAAAGACATTTTAGCTATTCATTAAAAGAAGCATCACACATTGAATTCTCTGTAGATTTTCCGTGGGGCAATTTATCTGATAACAATTAGGGGTAGGTACATGTAATAATAGAAAAAAAGTGACTCTACTTTTGCTGTTGGGTTGCTAACTGACTTCAAGCTCCACCACTCCCTCTTCTCCTTTGCTTCACACCTGAATCAACTGGGGCCCCTTTTTTGATGTCCTCTCTTTTGGGACCAAAACAACACAAGTCCTAGCTCCCTTGCTTAAGAAACTCTAACCACAGTCAAAGCCAAGCTAGTCTCCCTTTCCTACTGTCTCAAGTGAATTTTGGATCTGCTTGGGAGTGCGCCCCTCTCTCCACAGAAAGTCTTATGATCTGAAAAAGTAAACTTTTCCTATCCTCATTGTGAGCGTGCGACTCATTAGACTTGACATCTTTTGAGTTCTTCATGTAATCATCATTCATAACCTTTTACAATAGAAGTAACAGTGATAAGACTGTGTGGGACTGATAGAGATTAAATTGACATGACAAGGGAAGTGATGTTTTGCCATGAAGATCCTTGGATACATCCTTGATGCCTGGGTGAGGTAATTCACAGCATTGTACCTACACCCATTAAAGGAGTCATGACATAAAGACAAGTCAGTCATATTATTGCTGTTTCAAAAACAGAGAAGAGTATCACAAATGTGACATTTTCTATTTGAATGTAATATAAAATCTAAACCTATAGCTTGGAATTCTATTAATCAAAAAGTGGCTTGATTAGTTCTATTTATCAAAATAGATGTTTTGAATATTTATCAAAATAATGTTTGATTTGTTCTATGTATCAAAAAGTTCAGATGGCTTATTTTAAGCATACTTCTTAACAAAACAAGGGAATTTTGATTTCATTCTTGGATTCATCAAACTACTAAAGGTTAGCTGTCAGAAACGTGCAGAAAATAGAAAATTATCTTAAGCAGTTCAATAATGGTGGGGTTTGCCTATTTTAATAATACGCTGAATCAAAATAATACAGAAACAAAAAATAAGATATAGTTGTATAGTTAATTTACAGAAGACAATGAATATAGATATTGATCTTAATCAGAAATTTATATCAGGTGGAGAAAAAATACATCAGTGAATAGAAAAACTGAAGTCCTCCAGCTCATTGGATCTTTTGAGATGTCACTGAAGACCTTTCCCCTTTCTGGACTACAGTTGTCTAATCTGTAAAATAAAGATTATAATTTAACAGTCAGAATCACACTTGATTGTTCATTTCTTACCTAAAATATAAAGTTCTGTGATATGTTTGTACGCATGAGAGTTTGATGAACTTATGTAACCTAAATAACTACTTAGGGCATTTGTGCTCCTGTGTGTTTTAGTGTGTGTGTCTGTAAATTATAAGCTTTCAGTCCACCAGACTAAAATTAGCATGCTGAATGCTATCTCATGACCTCAGGTTTCATAAAATTTCTAATGCTGTCTAAGCTACTCTCTGTTAGAACTATTTTTAATGATAATAATATCTATGTTGGCTTTTGTAAATATATGTTTTAGAAATGATTTGCATATGCCTCCTGTAATTTACATCATGACCCAGTTTTTCTCAAAGATATGAGAGACACCTGTCATTTTTATTCTACAAAAATTAAGTAACCTCTAATTCAGATTCTTTTATAACCTGGAAGTAAAGAAGAAGTCCTGTCTATGTGAATTTTGTTTGACAGATTGGTTGAGATTTTACAGTTCAGACAGCAGTAGCTTAATTATATGAATAGAGAGCTCCACAAATTTCTAATGATTGCAATGATTACTTGTTCACTTTAAAATGGGACTAAGTAGCTCTTATTCTATAGCTTTTATCATGATCATCTTTTTTTGTACCTTTCCTACCTTTCAATGGACGTATTTTGCCTTAGAATATATTTCAGCTTATCCTTAAGGGTTCTTTCTGCCGTAATTAATTCCAAATACATTTTTCTTTCTTTTTGACAGAAGTACCTACCCCTAAGATTTAATGGGTCAGGCTGAGAACTGTTCTGGTTTTGGGGGATCATTGAACTACATGATATCAGATATATGATATAGCCTTCTCTCATATGCCTTCTATTTATCATATAGGATATTAGAAGGGACAAGTTAATCTTACATTAAGAGGCTGGACAAAAAGTAAAAGAACGTGTGATAGGAGGTCTAATCCCTGTTCATCCTGCAGTATTTTTCTCAGCAGTTTTAGGTGCTATAGCCCTGACTGAATTTGACTTTGAATTTTTATCAGTCTTTCATTTGGAGCAAAAGTACAGAATAACGCTTACAAAATAGCAAGAATAATACTTATTATTCTAATTATGGCAAATGTGTGGTATGTTAGGCAAGGTCTGATAATTTTGGATGAATTCTCATTTTTTAATTCTAAAAAAATCCTACAGGATAGTTTCCATTATTTATAGGCTCACTTAGCACATCAGGAAAAATAAGCCCAGTTAGAGCCTCCCATGGTGGCTGCAGTTACCCATATTACATCCAAATATCATTGTGTGCTTTACTGCTTTCCCATTAATAAGGTCCCCCATAGCCATTTATATGGCCTCGTTTTGATGGCATGAGTACCTGGGTTCCATTTTCATAATACCGTCAGGTGATAAGAACATTGATAGAATGATCAATAGTTAGAGCAAAAATAGAAAAATTAGCTACTTTTGGAACTCTTAATTTCATTCTTTCCCAAACTCTCTTCCTGATCTTGTCATCTTTGTGATTTATCTTCACTAATGAAAGCCTCAATATATTTCCAAAAGAATGAGGAGTATGGGAGCAATTTTTTACTCAAAGTCTGCTCTTCAAAAGTGCAATTAAGAAGCAATTCTAGAGAATGCCTTTGTATTTCTTCCCAACTATTTAAATTGTAAAAACTTTGATTAACTCTTTCTCTTAGTATAATGTGGCATTATATATAACTGCATATTAGTTATTTAAAATATAAATATATATGATTTTTTATTTTAAAGGTTTATATGTTGCATAATCACATATGCATTTGTATTTCTATCAAAATTTTCTAACTTTTTGCTTTCCAGTCCTATTTTTATTTAGAATGTGTAATTAAACAGCCTGTTTCATATAGAGGTTAAAGCCAAAAAGTTTGTTTTCATGTAAGACCAGGAAGACATAAATGTACACACATATTTTTATAATAACAAAAATCATAAATGTGCTATTTTGTAAAAAAAAAAAAAATTGAGAATACTGAAGTACTTATTGCCATGAAAGGGGTGGGTGATATAAAACAATGGTTAGAAGAACAGGTTAGAAATCAGATTGTTTGAGCTTTATTTTTATTCCATCACTTACCAGCTATGTAATCTTCGAAAGGTTACATCAGTGTTTTCCTCCCTTCCTGTAAAATGGGGAAATAATAATATCTCCTTCGTAATGGCTGCATGGAGATTTAAATAGATGATACACGGTAAGTCTTTAATTTACCGTGTATTATCTGACACATAATAAATATCTAAGGAATGTTAACTTTTACAATTTTTAAAATTTAAAATTTTTGAAATTGTCTTCGTTATTTTAAATTTTAAGCTTAAATGGAGTTGTAATTATTCAGGGTATATTTTAGTCTTTAGTGTAATAACAAATCTGTAGTTTAATAAAGGAAGTATTGTAATAACACAATTTTTTCTTAACATATTATTAAAAATTCTGAAACTTGTTAGTATTTCTATGCTTTGGATATGTGTATTATTATTGCATATCTCTTGGGTGATAAATTTTTTCTCAGCTTAATTAAATGAAGCCATACTAAAGTTTCCTCCATTCACTGAATTTTCTCTTTAATGTTAAATAATAAAGGATCTTACCAAATAGCTCTTATCAGAAGCAAAAGGGAAGGAAAGAAAAAGCAAATGCATGAAAGGAGAAAAGCTGTGCTTGGCCTGGCCTTAAGACTCTCTCTGGGAGAGAACTATCACCTGATGTGATGCTGGGACGTTGTTAGCAAACGGCATCTGGGACAGGGACGTTCTGTGAAACCTGGCAGGTGCTGTATGGTGGAGGTTGCGGTTTGCCATTTGCAGCTCTGTTGTCAGACATGACTGCAGAGCTGGCTTAATCTGGAATGTACTTCAAACCTGTGAGGTTCGTAGGACTGCAATTATTACATTTGTTTGGGCACAGAGAGACACTCAATTTTGCGTTTAATTATTTAAAAGGTCGAACCCTTAAGCCTCAATGCAGCAGCCAGGATCTTAGTAGTCGGTACTTTAAACAATCAGTCTCTCTTTCCAGAGATATTGTGCAATGAGTGTACAGGTGACAGGAAACAATGTGTATTAAATGTGGATCGCCTCCTCTTTCTCTTCTGATATAAATGTACTTCCCATCATAAAAATAAATATAAACATATCAAACCCGTGTTACAACATCAGTTTTTTAAATTTTTAACTTGAAATGATTTTAGAGTTATCAGAGTTAAAAATAAAACAAAAAGCTGCACTTTACCCTTCGCCTAGCTTTTCCTCAGATTGATACCTTGAACAACTATATTATAATTATCATAACTAAAAAAATCAAAATTGTTACCACACTATTAATTTCACTATAGGCTTTATGTGAATTTGACCGCTTTTTCCAGTTATATCATTTACAGTTACAGGATCCAGTTTTTTATTTATTTATTTATTTATTATTATTATTATTATAATACTTTAGGTTTGGATCCAGTTTTTTATACCAATTTTCAGCCATCATTACCTTTTTGTAGTAAGCAGTTAATATTATATTTAAAAAAATGAATATAGAATTCTACTATCATTGAATTATATGGTATAAATATATGTATTTATTCCCCAAACAGTTTATTTTCAAATGCCCACTTATGGACTTTTATTCTGGAAGGCTCAGTAATTTTAAATGAGACTAGATACCAAAATATTAAAAGTAGCACACAGTACATTTCAAATTAATTTCCTTAAAATATTGCTTTATACTATTTATTTTAATGGAAATATTTATATTGTGATTTAAGTAAATCATTCATAATAAATATTATAAGGAAGGATAACTGTTTTCTTCCTTTTTCTTAGCCCTACTGATCCCAAATGAAACCACTGTTAATATTTTTTTAAATGTTTTTAAAACAATAGAGTATTTAGGATATTATTTTATCTTTGTACATTTCCTTCATTTCAATAATTTTAACAATGTGTACACAATCATATCTGATACATTCTACTGAATGTTGAATATTCCATTTATGGGCACACTATGATTTATTTTACAGGTTATAAGTTGTTAACCATTTTTTATTATTTTTATTTTTGTTAAAGCCATTAATTCTATTATGCTGGACTAGTCAAGAGGGCCCTTTAGATATTCTGTAGGGTGAATTCCTCAGAGGGGAACCTTTGGGAAAATGATAGTCACATTTCATTTTAACAGCTATTGGCTAATTGCCCTTCAAAAACAATTCCAAAAAAAGTTAAAATATGACCAAAAGTGTATGAAAGTACCTATTTTCCACAGCCCTTCCAACAATGAGTACTATGTAAACTTCTAAAAAGTATATTTACCAATTAGGTTGTTGAATGAGAGAACATAGTTTTGTTTTGATATAGTGTCTTAATTACGAGGTGAAACATCTTTTCAGATGCTTACTAGCCATTTCTATTTCTTGACATAAAAACAGTTTTTTAACCTACTGATTTTTGCTACTCTATTTTTTATTGATTTTCTAACATTACTGGCCAAACTAATACCCGTTCTAATTTTCAGTGCTATTTTAACTATAATAATGCTTGTATTCAAGCACATCTCCAGAGACAGCACTCTAATTCCAGGCCTCCATATTACCTTATTTACTTAAAATTGTTGTTGTTGTTGTTAAGCAATTTTGTCTTTATCTGTAACTTTTACAAATGTTGTCACAATTCCTAATGGTTTCAAAACACTGCAAAACTATACATGCTAAAGTTTTTTAGACTATCTGAAATACAATACAAATTTGCTCACTTGCTTCCCTAAAAAAAATTATATATACAGACACACACATGCGGTGTTAAATTAGTAACACTTAGCTCTTCATCTCATTAGTGTTGCATTGCCACCTCTGACTCCACCCCAAATATATTATTTCCATTTGATTTTATTTAGGGAATTTTCATGCAGAAGCATTTTGTTTTTGTTGTTATTTAAGGGTGTCAAAATTCTCAATTATTTTCTTTCAGGTTTCTGGATTTTTGGTCAGGCTCAAAAATTTTTTGAAAAGTAATTTTGACAGTGTGTGCATTTTTGTGCATGCATATAGGGGCATTTAGCAGGGTTACTGAAATACAGTTCACATGGTGTAATATTCACTCATTTTTGAGTGTAAAACTCAATACCTCAATCCAATTTGAGAACACTTTCTTACGACTAAAAGATACCTTGTGTCCATTTGCAGTGACTCCCTGTTGTCTTTCTTTCTGTATAACTAGATTCGTCCTTTCTGCACATTTCATAGTAATGAAATCACCGAATCACACAAAAATGTGGTCTTTTGTGACTAGCGTCATTAATGTAGTATAGAGTTTTTGAGATTCATCTAAGTGTTGGCATGTATTACGTCTTCCAATGCATGAATATGGATATCTGTACATTTATTTATATTTTTAAAAAAATTCTAAGCAATATTTTATAGATTTTTATGTACACATTTCTGTACTTCTTTTGTTAAAATTAATCTCAAGTATATTTTATTGTTCATGAGATTGATAATTGAAATATATTTGTAGTTTACTTTTAGGTTATCATTAGTAGTATGTAGAAGGAACAGTGTTGTTATCCATTTAAAATGATTTTGTAGATGAAGGAGACATATTGGAAAGTATACTGGACAAGTAGTCAAAATTTTATATATATCTATGAAATATATAAAAATATTTAAATATTTATATGTAAGTATATAGAGACAGTGTGTATAGTACAGTGTATATATAAGTATAGAGTATATACTGTATAGTAAACTAAGAGTATATATATACTATATATAATTCTGACTATATGTGTGTGTGTATATGTATATGCATATATATATACCTAAATTTATACTTTATAATAAAATTATATAGTATGGTTCTTTTAATATATTTTATTATATATAAAATTATAAAGTATAGATTTAGGTATAGAAAATCTTTGCAGGTTTTTGATGACTATGAACATCTGGCAGGTTATTCAAAGCTTTATAGGTTAAAGAAACTATTTAGTGTTTGTGATTCTGGCATATCTAATTCTAGGAATATCCCTCACCAATCATTATGGCAATCACAAAATATCCTATTACTTTAAAAAGTTCTTAGAAGATATTATCATGCTCTCCTGTGAATCACTATAAAGCTTACAATGCAATGTCAGAGCCTGTGTTCCCAGACAGTGTGTGTGTCATTCATTAGTGCCTAGCACAGTACCTGGCATGTAAATCATTCAATATGTCTGTTAAATTACTGATTTTTAATGAAAAACTTGGAGCTTTCCAGTGATAAATTCACCATCTTATTGAGATGATTTCATGAATGGGACCGTATCTATATTTACTGCATTATTTGGGTGTTGGTGCTTTCTATACAAGGGGTATAGATTTCCTTTTACAGGTCGGAGAAATGAAAACCAAGGAGTTTAAATGACAGAACTTCATATTTTTAATTGAGGAGAAATCTCAATTTGATTTAAAACATCTTTGTTGATCTTGGTTGAGATTATTTAGTTGAGGTCATTGAGATTATTTAGTTTATTCTGCCAATTTGAAAACAAGTCCCCTCCTTCTATAGCATCATTCACATGATTACCTAAGCTGCTCAAAAATTTCCACTGAAGTAGTTAATATACTTAGAGAAATACTTGTATAAGTAACCCTTTTTTGTTGGGAAGCTATGCATTTTTAAAAAGTAAAAAGATTTTGTACCTCATTTTATCTAATCATATTTAGTCAGCTGTTTCTCTTCTGGAAGAGTATAATTTGCTTCCAATATTGAAATAATAGCTTCTTAAATAAGAAAACTCAACGGCAATGTTTCACTTTTGTATTCATTTCTCCAGGCAAAATAAAATGTAGTTCTTCAACTTTCTTGATTTAGTTTTATTTTTAATCTTTAACCAGCACGGTCACATTCTTTTAAACTGTTTAGATCATTGACAGCCTTTTAAAAATATCATAGCCTTCTTAAAATTAAATATAGTACTCTAAATGTGTTTTTAGTGGAACTCATGCAATCTTTTTTTAAATCAAGAATCGCATCATTTTGTAGATGTTTATCTGTTTATATGTCCTTAATATACTAGACACTACTTGATGACAAATACTTTATCTTAGTTCTCTCTGCATAAGGAGTAGAAATAAAGTACTGAAATGTGTTAACATCTTTATATACTACAAGACCATGCTAACATATTTAGCTCTGATGTTCAATTATGGAAGATTGAGATGTTGATACCCTTTTCAATAAGGCAATGTAAAATTATTCTTGCCATATGTTTTATTATATCAATTGTTTATACTTGTGATGTAAATGAGCACAGATTTGCTTAATTTGGGATGTAAAAATTACTGTTTTGTTATTAAAAAAAAAACAAATGAGTGAATAGAAAAGATAATGTTTCCTAAAACAATCAGTCCTTGCAAACCTTAGATGTAGTTGCTTAATCATAATTTTATTTTTTCTGAACATCACCAGTAATGAATTCATTAAAGTTCTCCATAACATTTGGTTCTGCAGAAAAAAAACTAACATAATATCCATAAATTTAACAAACACAAACTTTTTATATATGTCTAATTTTGTGGTGTCAGCATTTCATTCATTGCTATTTATTGCTTTCATTAATTGCCATTTTTAAGACTTCCTCCTCTGAGCCTAGATGCTTGTGGTAAACCTTTTGAGTATTCACCATACTTGCAGCCCCCTCATCTTTAGAACAATAAGAAACTTTCCTACTTAGACATATTGCTCAAATTATGTTTACCTGAAAGCATCTTGCTAATTTTTAAGGCATCCCTAATTTTTTGGTAAGAAAATTTCTTTTTTATATTTCTTACATTCAAAACTGGCACTTGTTTCAGAATTCAGCATTTTGTTATTCTTGGTTTTGGTTGTGGGGGTGCATATTTGCTTTCCACTGCCTTCTCTGTATTCAGTTTTTACATCTCTCTCAGAGCATCAATCTCATTATCTGGAGTAAGCAAACATTTTTTTCCCCTTTCTCAACACTAATTGTCATCAGGGGGAAGTGCTACTACATTTGCATTCAGGAACCAGGAATTCTGATATCCTGTAAATCCCATATCTCTTGAAAGGAATAATACCAATAACAAAGAGGAAGTGGGGCAGTACAAATGGATCCAGCAAATCAGAATGTGTGGCCAAATGCAAGGTAAGAGGGCAAATTAAATGTATTAGGTTACATATTGAATCAATTTTAAAGCATGGAAAATGTAGTGGCACTATCAATAGGTGTTGAGACGAAGTTTTAATTATATAAACTTTATACATTTTTGCTAATATCAGTGTAATGTCTACGAATTAAAGTTAGCACGGGTTAAATTTAGAATAGTGAGGATAAACGTGAGTCCACAATTTTCAAGAAAGAATGATTACTTTCAGTATTATAATTTATGTACAAAATGATCATAGATATTCCATAGATATTCAAGATACTAACTATAAGTAAGGTTGGTCTTTATAAAAGCCTATTCATCTAGCTTGTTACTACTATGTGTTAATGGCTGATTGTAGCCAGAAAGAAATAATCTTATATTTATGTACTGGCAAAGTTTACAAGAATTAGAAGAAATAGAGTGGAATAATATTTTGAAAAAATAGTAGCTGTGCCATCCCAAAAGCAATTACATCTCATGAGCAAAACACCAAAAAGTACACTGTACACTGAGAATCAATCTAGTCTTAGCAGGAGGATTCAACAGCTTACATTGGGTGACAATATTTTAATTATTTTCTTTAAAAATGTGGTTGGCACTTAAATTTATTCTCAGGTGTCTGTCAGGTACCGCTCTTTATAAAAATTCTAGTTAACAATTGAGAAAGTTAGATAGTGATTGGGAGTGAATTATTGACTTATGTAACTCTCAAATAAATTATTCCTTTTATCCGTATCAGATTGACATTAATTTTTTTTCAAGCATTTCTGAGTAATCACATTTAGTTGTATGTGTTGTTACTAGCAGTTATGATATGATTTACACATATTGGAAGATTGTCAATTTACAAACAAATACATCTAAAATGATATACAAATAATTTTGAAAAAAACTATGCATTTCTTAGTTAAGCCTATCTTGGAAAAATAAAAATAAATAAAAAAAGCATTTCTGTGGTTTTGTGATCTGTTTGGTTTTGTGCTTTTTGTTTTTGAATTGCTTTTCATGTTGTCTCATATAGTAATATTTTTATCCCCATGAGCGAATCTCTGAGGTTGTTCCTGTAGCTACAAAATCCAAATATGGTTTTCATCAAATATAGCATCCAAGCCTCTGTGCAGAGAAACAAGTCTACTCAATTTCTCGCCTGATTTGTATTTAGCTTACTCAGGAGGTTTTAAGTGGCACAAGAAACCACTGAAAAAATAATTCCTGAAAAAATACATTATGTATTATTTGTTCTGCCCCAAAATAACTTTACTCACCACAATATTAGGGAAGCCACTTTTTCCTTATAGTTTCTTTGACTCTGCAATACCTTAGGGTATAAACTTTTCTTTAAAATATAGGTGCAAATATAAAAGCAACTACATAAAATGAACAAACATGTTTATACATACAAGAGCCAGAGAAACTGGAAACTCATTTAGTTGAAGAACACTATCATAGTTATCATAGTTACTGAGCAAAATTAAATAAAGTAGAAAGAATTTTCCTAGATTCTATTCAAGTCAGTTGAATTACAATTTCACAAATGAACAATGTATGAAGTGGCATCTCAAATAAGACTTTTACTAGGTTACACCAATACATTCAAAATAGTATTATTCAATATGCAATCAATATAGGGAATATTGATAAAGTAATTGTTGTACTAAGTCTTTGGAACCGAGCATGTATTTCACACTTAGAGCACATCTCAATCTGAGAGAGCCACATGTGAGTAGTGGGTACTACATTGAACAATAGAATATTAGAATGTTTTAGAAAATGACTATTCATAATTATCATTTTCTACAGGTAATTAACAGTAATGCTGAAAGAAAGTGTGCTGTCAGGATGGAAGACAAGGAGTTTGTTCTTTTAACAAGGCATATCAGAAGCACAGTGAGATTTTTCAAAGTACATATTACCATGCACTCCCCAAACTTGAGGAAGAACCACTTGAGGGGCAGGAGTTGCTTAGGAGTAAGCGTATTAATTTCTACCTTCTTCGACATCTAACATTTAAAAAAATTGCTGGTGCACAGTGTTGCATTTATTAATGGAAGGGTAAAGTATGCTTTAGGTGGTTGTGCAAAAATTCAAGAGTGAATAATCTAGTATGAAAACCGAACTGAAAACTGAACTGAAAATATGTGAAGGTATATGAACCAAGAAACTCATAGGATTTAGTTGAAGACCACTATCATAGTTAAGAAAGCACAGGGAGAGAAGGGAATTTAGATACATATCAGATATTTTACTTGTATTACTTGATGGGGTTGGACCTACATAGTACACAAAAATTCTTATGAAACCCTTGCTTTGCTCTTCCTCAACTATCTAGCTACCCCAATCCTCTTTTCCCCAGTCTCACTACCTAAATCTGAAATAAGCCCGGAAACACCAGTAGCTGAGCTTACATGGGTGCTCACAAACTCCTAATTTCTCTTCATCTTTTTCATCTCTCCTTCCTTAATCAATTCCTTCCTTCCTTCCTTCTTTCCTTCCTTCCTTCCTTCCTTTTCCTTTTCTCTCTCTCTCTTTTTTTCTCTTTCTCCCTCATTATCTTAACGTATCCTCCTGGTCAATCTTGGTAAACACTTAGATCCCAGCTGAGTAATGACAGTATCTGATGCCCTTAATTCTCCATCTTTTGTTTCCTCAACTCATTTATCAGTTCCAAATCCCTCTTTTCGTCTTCTTCAGATAAAAATGTAATTCACGTTTGCCTGGAGGTATTTTCAGATAGAGGGGGACTTTCGTCAAATGTTGTGTCTGGAAAATGGATAACTTTCAGATGAAAGAGCTCATCACAATTGTCATTTAATCCTTTCCTCCTACCATTCGTGGGAGAATTTCCCTTCCCTCCACAGTATAATCTCTGAAATATGTAATGGATTAATGTCATAATGACTACAGCACTCCTCATTATGGACCATGCGGGTTACCCAAGAGGCATATTAGGGACTTTTGTCTCCAACCTTCCCTGGCTCTGGGCAATCCTGATCAAGCTCAGGGATCCCCTTCACTCCATTTGCTTGCTTCTTTCTTACCGAAGAGAAATGTAAAGAGGAGGAGCCATCCTAGCTTCACACTGACTTACTTTTCTTGAATGTCAGATTAGTACACTGTTAGCTGATTTGACTCCCTGATGAAAAATTAAGTTTTGTTTTCTTAGCCTAAATCATATTCAGCAACAGTAAGAATTATTCATTCCTGAACTTGCACTAACCATATTCAAGTTCAGCTGATGTAGTTCCTGGTTTCCCAATTGTGTCCTAAAACCCCAGGGGCATGTCGTGACTATTTTATTTAACAAAAATATAAAGGCAGAGGGCTTTTCACTCTGTTGCTGATGTTGTCTATAAATTGGTCACATAACTTTCAGACCCCAATTATGTTGCCCTGAGCTTTCTCTGGTATAGCCACACAGGCCTGCAATGAGATCAGCCTTTATGCCTCAGATTCCAAAGCAGCCCTTAATGTGGAGTCTTGCACATTTGTAGATAGTTCAGTTCCTCATGCTTCTGTTCAGCTTTCTGCACTGTAAATGACATTGTCCTTTACCATGAACTTTTCTGTTTTTTAGACTTTTAAAAATGCAGCTTTAGGCTTATAGCAAAATTGAAAGGAAGATACAAACATGTCCTATATAATATCTGCCCTCACACAAACATAGCATCCCCCATCATCACTATCCCCACCAAAGTGGTTCATTTGTTACAACTGATGAACATACCTTGACATATCATTATCACTGAAAATCAATAGTTTGTACTGGGGTTCACTCTGATATTCTATATTTTGTAGGTTTGGACAAATGTATAATGACATGTATCCACCATCATAGCGTTATGGACTGGAGGCAGGGAAATGCTAAGTAAAAGAGGGTAGACCCTAGAAAGGCCCCACCCTCAAGCTTGGAACTGCAGCCCAAAGTGAGAATTTCACATCCTTGTTTTCCCTCTTAAATGTTGCCTTCTCCAAAAGCAGCGTGGCCTGCCCTACTCCCAAGCCTGTACCCATAAAATCCCAGGCTCCACTGGCAGAGGAGCAGCAGAGAAGGAGAGAAGAGAAGCAGCCAGACATCAGAGAGAAGCAGCTTGACATCTGAGGGATGGCTTGATGGTGGGACTTTGGAGAAGAGCCTGGCTGGGGAGGGCCACACTCCAGGGGAAGACCACCTTCCTGCTCCATCCCCTCTCCAGCTCTGCTTCCCACTGAAAGTCACTTTCATCAGCAATAAAATCCTTTGTGTTCTCCACACTCCAATTCCTTCCTGTGACTTAAATCTTCCTGGAGGCCAAACAAGAGCTTGGGAGCCACAGGGGCAGACAGTTGAGCTGTTTAACATTTAAGCTGTCAACAGATGGCAAAGCTAAAACAGCACTGTAACACAACCCTCTGAGGCTCAGGGGTTGCAGGTACCCCCCTAGATGCTGCCATGGAGCTGCACAGAGTTCTGCTCCTGCTGGCACCCAGAAGCACTAGTCCGGGCTCCTGCACCCGCTCAACTGCATTCTCCCCCTCCTGCGAGAGGTTAAGAACTGCAGGCTGAGTAAGCGAAAATTTCGTGCTTCAGTATTAACATTCAAAGTAGTTTCACTGCCCTAAAAATCCTGTGCTCTGCCTATTTATCTCTGCATGCCCCCAGTCCCTGGCAAACACTGTTTTGTTTTTTTGTTGTTGTTGTTTTTTGTTGTTGTTGTTGTTTTACTGTTTCCACTTCCATTTTTTGCCATGCCATGAACTTTTAAAATAAAAAGAAAACATATAGAAATCAAAATTCCTTCATGAGGTACCGTTCCCTAGAAAATACATTTTCTTTTTTTCTTTACTAAAGGTATCACTTTTGAATGAAAATACCATGTTGATATGGTTTTCATTTCTCTCCCCGCCCCCCCAATCTCATGTGGAATTGTAATCCCCAGTGTTGGAGGAGCAGCCTGGTGGGAGGTGATTGGATCATGGGGTCGGATTTCCCCTTTCCTGTTCTTGTGATAGTGAGTGGATTCTCACAAGATCTGGTTGTTTAAAAGCATGTAGCAACTCCCCCTTCACTGTTTTCACTGCTGCTTCCTTCTGCTTTGGCCATGTAAGACTTGCCTCCTTCCTCTTCATTCTCTGCAATGATTTACCTAGGCCTCCTCAGCCATGTTTCCTGTATAGCCTGCAGAACTGTAAGCCAATTAAACCTCTTTTTTTTTTTTTTTTTTTTTAGAAATTACCCAGTGGCATGTAGTTCTTTATAGAAACTTGATAATGAACTAACACAAATGTCTTGTTAGGACTTTTAAAAAAGTATAAACCATTAATAAATGGAGAGAAAAACTTTATCAGAAGGATCCTTTGTATTTATTTTATTTCAAATTGTATTTTAGGTCCAGAGTTACATGTTCAGGTTTGTTACATAGGCAAATTGTATGTCTCAGAGGCTTGGTGTACAGATTGTTTCATTACTCAGGTAATAAGCATAGTATCTCATAGGTAGTTTTTCAATCCTCACCCCCCTCCCACCCTGCACCCTCAAGTAGGCCCTGGTGTTTGTTGTTCCCTTCTTTGTTTCTGTATGTACTCAATGTTCAGCTCCCACTTATAAATGGGAAATGTATTTGTTTTTCTGTTCCTATGTTAGTTTGCATATAATAATAGCCTCCAGCTCCATCCATATTGTGGCAAACATCATGATCTCATTCTTTTTTATGGCTGCATAGTATTCCATGGTGTATATATACATTTTCTTTATCTGGTATACCATTGATGAGCATTTAGGCTGATTCCATGTCTTTGCTAATCAAAACTCATTTCCCCCAAAATGTTCTTCTGAACATTTTCTCTTCTTCTTTGGCATGCCTCAAGCTCACCACACTCTTTGCTCTACTCAGCCCTCTGGGAAATATGATGTAAGTTTTCTCTTCTCCATGTTTTTCTCATAAGAAACATTCAGTGGGCCTGTTATCTTCTCCACCACTTATCCGTCTACTTTGGACCTTAAGGTAGTAGTAATGAAACAAAGCATGTGGGAATAAAACTAATTTTCTTCTCACCTCTATGCATAAAACCTGTTGCTATACCCAAAAGCCAGCAAAGTTGATTTGAGCAACTTTCAAACTCCGTAATGAAGATTGGGACATGTTTCCACAGTAAGAAGAAGGAACAGGATGAGATTGAAGTCTTTGTACTTCTTTAGAGGTGTGCATCTATTATGGTTTAAATTGGATCCTGCAAAAATATATATGACTATATATGTTAAAGTCATAACTCCAGGGCCTCAGAATATGACCTTATTTGGAAATAGGGTAGTTGCAGTTGTAATTAGTTAAGATGAGGTTATATGGAAGTAGGTGGGCCACTGATCCAATAGCACTGGTGTCTCTATAAAAAAGAGGAAATGTAAACACAAACATACACAAGTAGAACATCATTTGAATGTGAAGGCAGATTCTAGGTGAGATGTCTATTAGATTGGTGCAAAAGTAATTGTGGTTTTTGCCATTAAAAGTAATTGCAAAAACTGCAATTGCTTTTGCACCAACCTAATACAAACAAGTCAAGGAATAGCAAAGATTGCCAACAGACCACTAGACATTAGGAGAGGGGCATAAATAATGTTCTCTTTCATAGCCCTCAGAAGAAACCAATCCTGCTGACACTTTTATCTTGGACCTCTGGCCTCTATAAGTTTCTGTTGTTGAAGCCATCCAGTTTGTGGTACTTTTTTACAGAAACCCCTGCAAATGAGCTCCATGGACTCCAGGCTTTAAAAGATAAGTAGCACTCAAATATTTTTTTGTTGTTGTTAATTTGTGTATTTCTTTTCAATACTAATTAAACCATATATTGAAGCAACAAATAATTGGAAAATAAATTTATATAGATAGGAACTTAATTTTGGGAACCAGAAATTTGAAGATATGCTTGTCAGGGTGGGGGTCTAATAATAATGGTTTTCAGTCTGTAATTGTCCATATAATTTAATGAAAAAATACAGAATGCCAAGTCACAGGAATTTTACTTATGTAGGTCTGTATCAGGGGCAGCAGAAATTGAGATTTTGGACAAGGATCCTGGTGATCTTGATAGAAATGGATTGTTAAAGTAAAAATCTCATGGGAAAGCCACATAGGTAAGGAAGACTATGCAAGGCTACTGTGATATAGGAGAGGAGCAAAATTCAGTCTGAATTAAGCTCTGTTGAAACAAAGGCCTGGAGAGTTTTTAAGAGCTGAGGTTGGAAGAACCTTAAACCATCTGTGTTTGCTAATTTGGCTTACTCAAGTGAAAGGTAAAGTTTCTTGTATCATCATAATAGGGTATAGTTTTACTATTTGGAGCTAGACTTGATATGAAGTTAGGCTTCAACCCTCCCCACAGAAACTGGAAGACAGAGGTACTATCTCCATTGATGATTATATTTCAAAGAGATGTCTCCTAGGTCCTTGGCTAAGACATTCATGGACTATAAAAGTCAATTGTTTAATTTGAAAACCCTTTCTCAAAGGGCCAGAGGAAAAAAATCTGTAGTCACCAGATTTCCAAAGTAAATATTTTAAGAAAAGGGAGGCCGGACGTGGTGGCTCACACCTGTAATCCCACCACTTTGGGAGGCCTAGGCGGGCAGATCACCAGGTCAGGAGATAGAGACCATCCTGGCTAACACAGTGAAGCCCCAACTCTACTAAAAATACAAAAAACTAGCCAGGCGTGGTGGCGGGTGCCTGTAGTCCCAGCTACTTGGGAGGCTGAGGCAGGAGAATGGCGTGAAACCAGGAGGCAGAGCTTGCAGTGGGCTGACATCGCACCACTGCACTCCAGCCTCCAGCCTGGGTGACAGAGCAAGACTGTCAAAAAAAGAAAAAAAAAAAAAGAGAGAAGAGGGGCCTCTCTGTTTGGACCATCTAGATTCTATAAAGGCAAGAGTGAGAGGAAGGCCAGAAATCTAGAAGCAGCAAGAAGTCCGTGTAATATTTAGTCAAGCTAAGGGAAAGATTAAGGCCATCTGGGTCAGACCCAAGTTTGAGAAATGCCCTTTACTATACGTAGTATTTTATTTATTTTATTTTTTTTCCTCCTTCTCCTCTTCCTTTTCCTCCTCTCCCTCCTTCCTCTTCTTTTTCTTCTTTTTCTCTTGGAATATAATAAAAGGATCATGAGTCATAATGAAAATAAATAAAATAAAATCACTTTTTAAAGATGCTACCCTATCAATTTTAACTTTTAGAGTCTAAAATTTATCATAAGACTTCAAAAAATTAACTAGGTTTTATTTTTTTGTTGAAAACAAATGCATAATATAGTCCAGAAACATTTTAAAATGTGGGAATCATACATTTGTAAAATTTGCATGCTATTTTTATTAAAGCAAAATATTGACAGATCATGATGTCAACAACATGAATTAACAAGCATGAAAAAAGTATAGAAAAAAAT
Organism: Pongo abelii; assembly: GCF_028885655.2. Lineage (NCBI taxonomy): Eukaryota > Metazoa > Chordata > Mammalia > Primates > Hominidae > Pongo > Pongo abelii. The sequence goes on from NC_071991.2 coordinate 116,737,817, forward strand.
ATCTATTTAAAAAGCACACTTCATTCCTGTGAGGTGAAAAGAAAATAATTCAAAAAGGGCATTAGCTTGCCTTAATTAAAATGAAATAAACCAATCCAGGATTATTAATATGGAACCAATGCAGTTGTTGAAATATAACTGAGTAAAATAAGCATTTATTTGGAGGATAATATAAGGTGTAAACGAATGCAGAAGTATGAGATCAGTTAACAGAACACTAAATAATCAAGGAAATAGGCAGAAAACTGAAATGAGAATGCTATTTTAGAAAAAGGGCAGAAAAAATTTGTAATGAAGAGCATCAGTGAAGGAGGACGTACAGGATCTTAAACTGATAGAACAATGGTTGAGTAGATATTAGGGAGAGAGGAAAGTTAGGGAAGTCAATGTTTCAAGCCTGGGCAACTGGGTAAATTTTGCTAAGTTTCCAGAGAAGAATCATTTTCATGAGATAATATTTCACTTCATATTTTAGATGAACTGTTAGGTTTGAGTTGCAAATTTTCTGCCTAACAGCAAGTAATAATTATGCCTTATAAGCCAAAGGTCATGTAAAACACAAATACAGAAGACATTTTCTATCTCTACCTATTAAGAATTAGAAGAATAGAATTATTTAAAAGAGATGATGACAAAATACAAGTTAAAATAAGACCGTATAAGATTTCAAATTGTTAGGAGAATATAAGAAAGAGAATGTCATCAGTGGTAAAATTTTAAGGTACGTGATATTTTAAAGAGTTAATAAAGAGTTAAGTAGAAGAAATAATCACAGAAAAAAATAAAACAACTTAAATGGTGCTTAAAGGTTTAAGAGAGAATCTTTGGTAAACCACTACAAATGCTTTGGCTTTCTCATTGACACCATATGGAGATGATAATCATAGTGAAATACTAACACTCAGGTGACCTTCATGAAATTCTTCTTCAGCACATAAGAACATATACCAAAGTTAGATCCATTTTGGTTATTTGGTGGAATGGATATTTCACCTAATGAAGCTGGAATATTTCTGTATGTGTTCCATATTTTAGAGTTTTCTTGAAGAAAAACAATGATCATAAATGTTAAAATTCCCTTAGAATGGTCACTTGAAAACAAAATGTAGTTTTTTAAGACTGGTGTCAAATTAATTTTGCCAGATTTGCTCTGCACAGTAAGAGCTGCACTGTTACAATATTTCAAGTTAAATATTACTCTCAAAGTTTTCTCGAGTTCAACTTTAATATATTTAATGTATTTGAAATGTTTAGTTTCATTTATACTTTAATATTGCAATTAAATTAAAATTTTGAAGCACATATTAATCCTTTAAATGAGAAAAATACTGAAGGACACATTCATTTAAAAAATATTTTAACTTACCACTAACTTGTTATTCATTATTAGCTCCGTGTCTCCATTATTAAGATACAAGTCAGAATACTGTGAAATCAACTTGACAAATCTGAAAAATGTTTAGTCTGAAAGGCTGAAATTTTCTAGGTCATAGCTCTTCATATGAGATTAAAACATCTTATAAGTATCAGGAAATTCTGCTATTTAACAGACATGCAATTCAGGATTAAATGTACCTTTAAGGTACATTCACTCTGAAAAATGGTTTGGCAGTTTCTTATAAAGTTACACACTTACTATAAAATCCAGTAATTCCACTCTTAGGTATTTACCGAAGATAAATGAAGCTTATAATAAAACAAAAATCTTTACACAAAGTTTACAGTGGCTTATTCATTATTGTCTAAACCAAAAAAAAAAAAAAAAACTTCCATGAGTGAACAAATAAACAAGTTGTGATATATCCATACTTAGCAAAGAAAAGCAGCAAAATACTGATACATATAACAGCTACGATAAATCTCAAATATATTACGCTAAGTGAAATAGCCAGATTCAAAAGGTTACATCCTAGATGACGTATTAGTCTGTTCTCACACTGCTATAAAGACATACCTGAGGCAGGGTACTTTATGGAGAAAAGACATTTGTTTGACTCACAGCTCCACAGACTGTTCAAGAGGCATAGCTGAGGTAGCCTCAGGAAACTTACAATCATGGTGGAAGCCAAAGCAGAAGCAGACATGTGTCCATAGCAGGAGCAGGAAGAAGAGACATAAGGGGAAGGTGACACATGCTTTACAACAACCAGATCTCATGAGAACTCTATCACAAGAACAGCAAGGGGGAAATCCGCCCCCATGATCCAATCACCTCCCACCAGGCCCCTCTTCCAATACTGAAAATTACAACTCAACATGAGATTAGGGTGGGGACACAGAGCCAAACTATATTCTAATCCCGGCCCCTCCCGAGTCTCATGTCCTCACATTTCAAAACATAATCATGCCTCCTCTACAATCATTCAAAGTCTTAACTCATTCCAGCATTAACTCAAAAGTATGAGTCCAAAGTCTCATCTGAGACAAGTCAAGTTCCTTCCATCTACGAGCCTGTGAAGTCAAAAACAAGTTAGTTACTTCCAACATACATTGAAGGTACAGGCATTGGATAAATGCTCCCATTCCAAAAGGGAGAAATTGGCCAAAACAAAGGGGCTACAGGCCCCATGCAAGTCTGAAACCCAGCAGGGTGGTCAAATATCTTAAAGTTCCAAAATAATCTCCTTGGACACAATTTCTAATATCCAGGCCATGTTCATACAAGGGGTGCACTCCCAAGACCTTGGGCAGCTCCACTTCTGTGGCTCTGCAGGGTACAGACACCACAGCTGCTTTCATGGGCTGGCACTGAGTGCCTATGGCTTTTCCAGGTGCACAGTGCAAGCTGTCAGTGGATCTACCATTCTGGGGTCTGGAGGACAGTGGCCCTTTTTTCATAGCCCCACTAGGCAGTGCCCTATTGTGAACTCTGTGTGGGAGTTCCAGCTCCACATTTCCCTTAGTAGAGGTTCTCCATGAGGGCTCTGCCCCTGCAACAGACTTCTGCCTGGACATCCAGGAATTTCCATACATCCTTTGAAATCTATGCAGGTGTTTCCAAACCTCAACTATTGCCCTCTGCACAAACACAGGCTTAACACCACATGGAAACATTGGAGGCCGCTGATTTGCATCCTCTGGAGCAGTGGCCTGAGCTGTACCTTGGCCCCTTTTAGTTATGACTAAAGCTGGAGCAGATAGGATGCAGGGTGCCATGTCCTGAGGCTGCACAGAGAAGTGGGACCCTGGGCCTCGCCCATGAAACCATTTTTCCCTCATAGGCTTCTAGGCCTTGATAGGAGGGGCTGCCACAAATGTCTCTGAAATGCTTTGGAGACATTTTCTCCATTTTCTTGGCTACTAACATTCGGCTCCTCTTTACTTATGCAAATTTCTGTAGCCAGCTTGCATTTCTTCCAAGAAAATTGTTTTCTTCTTTTCAACCACATGGTCAGGCTACCAGTTTTCCAAAGTTCCATGCTCTGATTCCCTTTTAAATATGAGTTCCAGTTTCTTAGTTTGTGCATAAGAGCATATGGTATTAGAAGCAGCCGGGTCATATCTTGAATGCTTTGCTCCTTAGAAATTTCTTCTTCCAGATACCCTAAAACATCACTCTCAAGTTCCAAGTTCCACAGATCTCTAGAGTAGGGACACAATGCTTCCAATCTCTTTGCTAAAGCATTACAGTGAGCAAAATGTTTGACCATTACTCCCATTCCCAATAATTTCCTCATGTCGATCTGAAACTACCTCAGCCTGGACTTTATTGTCTATATCACTATCAGCATTTTGGTCACAACCATTCAACAAGTCTCTAGGAAGTTCCAAACTTTCCTCATCTTGTATCTTCTTCTGAGCTTTCCAAACTGTTCCAATCTCTTCTCGTTACCCCGTTTCAAAGATTCTTCCACATTTTCATGTATCTTTATAGCAATGTTCCACTTTTTTGGTACCAATTTTCTGTATTAGTCCATTCTCTCACTGCTATAAATAACTATTTGAGACTGGGAAGTTTATAAAGAAAAAAGTTTAATTTACTCATAGTTCCACTGACTATGCAGGAGGCATGGCTGGGGAGGCCTCAGGAAACATACAATCATGATAGATGGCAAAGAGGAAGCAAGCACATCTTCTCACGAAGATGGCAGAAGGAAGGAGCAGAAGGAAGAGAGAGAGCAGAGACCACACACTTTACAAGTAGATCTCCTGAGACCTCTATCACAAGAATAGCAAGCAGAAATCTGCCTCCATGATCTAATCACATCTTACCTAGCCCCTTCTCCAACACTGGGACTTACAATTTTATATGAGATTTGAGTGGGGGCACAGAGTCAAACCATATCATATGACATTCTTAAAAAGGAAAAGCTGTAGAAATAGATAACAGATCAAAAGAGAATAGTGATTGTCAGGTGTTAGAGGTGTGTGTAGGGTTGAAACACACACATGCAAAGTGTGATATTTTGCAGTGATGAAAGAGTTGTGTATCTGTATTGTGGTGGTAGGTACAATACTAATTGAATTCTTAAAAACTTAGAGAACTGTACATCAAAGAGAAAGAATTTATCTGTATTCCATAAAAGAAAAAAAAGGTTTTCTTTGAAATCATTTAATTGACAAAATCTTCTTATAAGAAAAAAGCTACACTTAAAATGTTTACATGATATATCAGAGAGTATATAAATTCCCTTTTGTTTTAACAAACTCAATTTAAAATGTTAGTGTATATTAAAATGTTCTCCTGGTTAGTATAGATTTTAAAACCAGTCAATACAAATTTGTGGTTACCATATCAAGAATAATTACTGTTGTTTAAATAACGATGGTGTGATACAGTACAGAGCCAATAATTTATATTTTGAGAGAAATAAATGTATGTTTTAGTTCTGATATGTGGTTATTATATGAAATTTAAAGAATCACTTTGACTTACTGAGATCTTAATAAAATATTTTTTCAAAAAGCATATTTAAAAATTAACCCCTTATTTATTTTAAGATGACCTACCAAAATTTATTAGGTGCTTTATTATGTTAATAAATAATATACATTCTACAGGAATCTCAGAAACTCTTTCTCTATTCCTTTCACCATGAGCAAAAAGTTTGACTTAAGAAAAAGGCAGCAAATTCAATGCAATAACTCCAGTGAAGCCACAGGTAGTGTGAAATGCTATAAAGGAGGAGGGAAATATAAATATTATATATATATACACATAATATTATAAATATATAACATTTAATATATAGCATATATTAAAGGACTAGAATGTGGGCATTAATAGATATTTTAATAATTTCTCTTTAAATCTTAGAGACAACAGAAGCCATTGGAATAGAAGCATTTCATCATAGGAAGGACAATATTGACTAATTGATTGATTGCTTTGTCACACTAGTTGTCCTGTTAGGAATAAACTGTAGAGGGGCGAGGGCAAAAATTAGAAAGGCCAGTCAAGAGGCTATTGCAACAATTCCAGTGAGAGATGGTGACTTGATCAGAAAGGCTTATTAACTGACCAATTACTGAGGGGAAGCTGGAGGGAATGGAGAATGGAAAAGTTTTGAAACGGTCTGTATGGAGTAAGTGCATGATATTGGAAGGTAAGTAATTGACATGGAGAGAATAGAGTGATATAGGGAAATAAAGACAGGAATTATCATTAAAATACTTGATGATTGCACATAGGCAATTTGGAAACAGGAAGAGTAGGAATACAAAGAATACTAAGAGAAATGCAAATCAAAACCACAATGAGATACCATCTCACACCATTTAGAATGGGGATCATTAAAAAGTCAGGAAAAAACAGGTGCTAGAGAGGATGTGGAGAAACAGGAACACTGTTACATTGTTGATGGCACAATAAACTAGTTCAACCATTGTGGAAGTCAGTGTGGCGATTCCTCAAGGATCTAGAACTAGAAATACCATTTGACCCAGCCATCGCATTACTGGGTATATACCCAAAGGATTATAAAACATGCTGCTATAAAGACACATGCACACGTATGTTTATTGCAGCACTATTCACAATAGCAAAGACTTGGAACCAACCCAAATGTCCAACAGTGATAGACTGGATTAAGAAAATGTGGCACATATACACCATGGAATACCATGCAGCCATAAAAAATGATGAGTTCATGTCCTTTGTAGGGACATGGATGAAGCTGGAAACCATCATTCTCAGTAAACTATTGCAAGGACAAAAAACCAAACACCACATGTTCTCACTCATAGGTGGGAACTGAACAATGAGAACACATGGACACAGGAAGGGGAACATCACACACCAGGGCCTGTTGTGGGGTGGGGGGAGGGGGGAGGGATAGCATTAGGAGATATACCTAATGTTAAATGACAAGTTAATGGGTGCAGCACACCAACATGGCACATGTATACATATGTAACAAACCTGAACATTGTGCACATGTACCCTAAAACTTAAAGTATATAAAAAAAAGAATACTAAGAGAATACTTGCTAGAAGTGCCAAAAACAGGCAAAAATTAATTGATTAACCAATTAATTTTAAAAAAAATAAAAAAAACCCCACCTTCGGAGTGATTACCACTTTGGGAAATCTGACTACCATCATTAAAATTGACAGACACCCATGGCCACCACTAACTTAGTTTAGTCAGGTCCACCTGTCAGAATGACATGACTCCTGTCACTGTTGCCAGATTTGTGGGATATTGGGGCCAACATAAAATGGTTTTCAAGCTTATTCTGAGAATATAGAAAGTTACCAAATAAAAAGAGTAGCAAAGTTTGTTTTTCCCTGAAGATTTCCTGAGTGAGTTTACAAAAACTTTTGAATTCTCTGAAAATATACTAAATCATGTTCTGTTCTGTTTCTGAACTGTTTGAACCTCTTGGGACCTGTAGGAATTGCTAACAAGCTCTTAAATGTCTCCATTGCACCATATCATTTTTAGAAAGGCCAATTTGTCTCATCTCTGGGCAATGTGCTACACACAAAATATTTCTGTTTTATGTTTCTTTTCTAATTTGTCTCAGCATAGCCTGTGAACTATGGAAGTTCTTTGGCCTCCATCAGATAGAAATAAGAAAGCCAAGAAACTAAGTTTCTAACACAAAGTGAAAGTTTTTCCCGTAAATTTTAAGTTCTTTTTTGATAAGACGTCTAGTGAGAAGTGAAGGCTATATACAGCTGTTTACTGTACAACTGTTAGCTGTACATGACTAGTGTAGAAATTTAAAACAATTGAAATTTTTGGTATTTGCAATGTATTTTAATTATATATAACTATGATATTATTACTTCTATGATTTTTTTAAGATGGGGTCTCACTCTGTCTTCTAGGCTGCAGTGCAGTGGCACAGTCATGACTCACTATAGCCTTGACCTCTCAGGCTCAAGCCATCTTTCCAAATTAGCTGGCTAACTTTTAAAACTGGTTTATGGAAACAAAGTCTCACTATGTTGCCCAGGCCAGTTTGTAACTCCTGTGCTCAAGCATCCTCTTGCCTCAGCTTCCAAAGTGCTGGAATTCCAGGTGTGAGCCACTGTGCCTGGCCTACTTCTATCATTTTTCTCTCCCTTTTTAAATTAAACTCTTCGGTTAAAGGTAAAATACAATCCAAAAGTATTTTTTAATAAAAATCACGGATAATGGAGGTATTCTATATCAGGACACCTGTAATACATTCAAGAATGTAGCCAGAAAAAGTTTTATAGCCCTAAACCCTTTTATTAATAAAAATAAAAATTATAAGTGAATGAGAAAAGAAAAACAAAGAAAAAATAAAGGAAAGATAAAGCAAAAAATAATATTTGCTTTATCAATTTATCTAAATTGAGAAACAAAATATATAATTACTAAATAAAAATAATATTTTTTGGTAAAAAATTTTCAAGACAGACCAATTACTAGCTACCTTAACTGAGGTATATGTATAATAAAGAACAAGGAGGAAGTAACCATTGACATGACATATGATGCATTTAAAAAATCCTACAATCTCTCTGCTATATATTTGAAAGATATAATGATAATTTCCTACAGAAATATAATTTGCCCAAATAGACCCTACTATATGTAAAAAATTTAAATAAGCTAATTTCTCTATTAGGAAAAGAAAAATTTATCAAGACACTTCCTCAAAATCAATCATTAAGCCCAGATGAATTCAAGGAAGACTTGTGTCAAAATTTCAAAGCCTGGATAGTGCCAATGATTTTGAAATTTTTTGCACCTTATAAAAAAGAAAATTTCAAAAAATTAAGGAAAATCTAATACTTTTTGTAAAGTAAGTATGGCATTTATACCTAAATCTAATACAGTTAGAAAATTATGGACAAATATCAGTTATTAATATTGATTGAAATGTAAAAATATTAGTAACAGAATACAACACATCATTAAGAAACTGATACATTTTGATCAAGTGTGATTTATTCTGGGAATATGATGTTGATACAATATTAGGAAATCCATTGATATAAAAACCATATGAATCTTCTGGTTTGATGGTTTGCTAGGAGGACTCATAGTCTTATTCATGGCTATCATATATTACAGTAAAAGATGAAAAGCATATAAGTAAAGGGAAAAGGCATATGTGGCAATGTCCAGTGGAAACCAGGTATGAAAGTTTCTAGGAGTCCTTTCCCTGTGGGATCATATGGGCTGTGCTTAATTCCCTCAGCAACAACTTTTGACAACATATATGAAATGTTGTCCACCAGGGAAGCTCATTAGGGATTTAGTGCCTAGGGTATCTATTAGGGGATAGTCATGAGGCACCTATCAAAATTCCAGACTCCTAGAAGGAAAGAAAAAGTTAGCATAAACCACATTGTTTGTACAAGCAGTTTAGGCACAGTGAGCCATTCTTACCCATCAGAGTGATGGTAATCCTTCCAAAATCTAAGTTTGCAGCATCAGCCAAGCCTAATCTTTTAATCAGGCCTTTCGAAGGATAGAAATCAGGTCTGCTATATGTTAACTCTTTCTGCACACCATATTCATACATCTAAAAGTAAAAACCAGCTATTTTTCCTCTATAGAAGTTGGAAAGTCCTTTGCAAAATGTATAATTTATTCCTGAGAGATGAATAAAAGTACAAAATTGGTAATTGATGTTTGCTTTCTTAACATGATATGGGAATTTTATATAATCTTAGTCTTAGAATCAGTGTTTTACTTAATTCAGAAACACTGCTTGTATTTCCAATAAGATTTTAAAGAATGTATTGCACTCTTCTTACTAATGTTCAACTTAATAATAGAGGTTAGCCAATTCAATTAGACAAAATGAATCATTTAGAGACATAAGAATCAGAAACAAAAAGGAAAACTATATTTGCAGATGGTAAGGTTTTGTAACTAGAAAACCCTAGAGATTCAGTAATAAAACTAAATTAAAATAAAACAATTCAATAGTACAGCAAACATTAAAATAGCATATCTAATACATATACACAAGCAATAACAGGTAACATAATAACACATAAAATCAATATTCAACAATAACTATAAAATACTAAGAGATAAGTGTAAGAAGAAATGTGCAAAATCTACATGAAAAAAATTTAAAAGGCCTGAAAAATATAAAATTAAAATTATTAAAATGGGAAGAAGTCTTTTACTTTTGTGTAAGGTGCTTAAACTTTATAGAATACAGCTTAGCTCCATATAAGTTAATTTATAATTTAACTGCAATCTCTATGTTAATAAGTTTCTTTACATAATTAGACAAGTTGATACGGAAATTATATGTAAAATAAATGTACAAAATAAATATATAAAATATACAAAAGAAATATAATAAACATAAAAGTATACAAAATGTACAAAAATATACAAGTAAATATACAAAATTAACTTGGAAATACTAAAAAGAAAGCTGGAGTATAGGGGAAGAAATTAGCCTTACCCAATATTAAACATACTATATAAAACCTTACAATTAAAACTGTGCATTGGTGCATGCAGACATACGGTGAAATAGGATAAAGAAGTAATTATATAACAGAAATAAATGCAAGTAAAAAATAAACTTTCATTTATGATAAAGGTAGAATCTTAAAACACTGAGATGATGAGGAGATTTGTAATGCGTAGCTCTGGGATCAATCAATCAATCAATCAGTTTGCCATTTTGAAAAAGATATAATTAAATCCCTTCTCACATTATATAAAATAATAATTAAAATAAATGTAGTATTTACTCTTTTAAAGAAATCAAAGCATTCCAGGATGAGAACAGAGATGAATTCCTATATAACCCTATGTAGGTAAAATTATTCTAAGTCTGAATAAAATTTCAGAGGCAATGAAAAAAATTAGTGGAACATTTGACTACATCCAAAAAAAAACAAAAAGAAAAACTTTGCAAAGCAAAAACACCATATGAGAACACCAAAATACAATTGAAAAACTGGGAGAAAATATTTGCAACATTATTTTAACAATAAAAGACTTTTTAAATTAATACAAATTGAGAGGAAAAGACTAAAAATTTGATAGAAACATAAGGGCAGAGATGTAAACTGACAACTCACAAAAATATGTCAAAAGCTCTTAGACATATGAAAATTTAACTTTTCTTATTATAAGAGAACTATAAATATAAACTGAGATATTATTTCTTTTATGCCATTTTAGCCAAGTTTAGATAGAAAGGTGAGAGAGAGAGAGAGAGAGAGAGAGACAGGCTGATGGAGGAATTACAGCGCTCTGTGGTGAGGATATGTGGAAAATGCACTCCCATGAACTTTTGAGGAAATGCCAGTTTGCACATTCCTAAAGAAGGATATTTGGTATTATCCAAAAAATCTACATGGTACCTTATGGCTAAGCAATTTCACTTCCACAAATCTAAGCAAAAGATAGGATATCACAAATTTAAGCAGAAGATAGGAGATATATATATATACATATATATGTGTGTGTGTGTGTGTGTGTATGCAACAATTATAATTTTCTTCTTTTTTTTCTTTTTTTTTTTTTTTAGACAGAGTCTCACTGTGTCACCAGGCCAGAGTGCAGTGGTGAGGCTCACTGCAACCTCTGCCTCCCGGGTTCAAACGATTCTCCTGCCTCAGCCTCCTGAGTAGGTGGGACTACAGACGCGTGCCACCACACCCTGCTAATCTTTTGTATTTTTAGTAGAGACAGGGTTTCACCATCTTAGCCTGGATGGTTTCGATTTCCTAACCTCGTGATCCACCTGCCTTGGCCTCCCAAAGTGCTGGGATTACAGGCGTGAGCCCTCGTGTTTGGACATTTAGCTAATTTTAACTGTAATATTTTAAATAGTTAAAATTAGCTAAATGTCAAAACAAAGGAGATTGACTAAATCAGAAATGTATACAAACACAAAAGAGTACTATGTAACTGTAAAAAAAAGAGAAAATTTTCTTTAAGTTAATATAGTATGATTACATTATAATTGTATATATAATTATAATATGTAGCAGGCTATTTTTAGGTAAAATAAAAGTATAAAAAAGTATACTCTATGTTGTGTTTAAAAATGGGAGGAGATAATAAAATATTCTGGTGGCTCCTCTAAAATCAAAAGTGGGAATACTAAGCTGGAGAGCAGAGGTGGATGGGAACATAGTGAAAATAATAGAATGAAGGGGGTAACATGTCAGTTCTCTGAATATACATTATGGTATGCTTCTGATCATTGGAACCATGTAAATATTTCACGTATGAGAGGGTGTGAGAGAACAAAAATAATCAATAATTATGGCAAAGGTACCATAAATAAAATTCAAATAGAAATAGATGAACCAAACTAAATTCAAATAAACAATATGATCACCCTGAAATGGCTAATGAACTAACCTAATTAAAGCATGAGGATTACATTTGGACTATATATCCTCAAGCTCGGAACAAACACACTTTTAAACAAATATTAAAGTCTAGTTAGTAAGATTTTTGGAGAATTTAGGTTAGCATTTCTGAAATTTTTTATTGCACATTCTAAGATTGAGCAAGCAGTTAAATATAACATGAATAATTAGATCTTATTTCTCACTGTTATGATCGTATTCTAACATCCTCTCTCTCTCTCTCTGTCTCTCTCTCTCTCTCTCTCTCTCTCACTCTCTCTCTCTCTCTCTCTGATCTCATCTGTTTCTTTGAGTTCTGTTTGAACTTTTGGAATATTTTCTGTTTATTTCATGGGATATTATTAGTTATTTTATAGCATTGCATTTTTTATTATTTCTGTAAAATGTTATCTTTATTTGCCTTTCCAAGTCTTGTCTTACAGAATCACATTTTTTAAATTAAGAAACTCTTATTTTTAAATTCCAGAAACAAAATTTATCTTTTGCTCATTCTGTTTCATCAACACAGCAATGATAATTCCTTCTGCCTGTCTTTCCTTTTAATTTTTTAAAAAAATTACTTGATAAATAATAATTGTACTTGATGTTTTGATATATATTCATCATTTAATGATTATATCAAGCTAAGTAACATATCTATCACCTCTTATACTTATCATTTTTTGTAGTGAGGACATTTAGAATCTACTTTTTCAGTAATTTTGAAATATACAATATATTATTATTAACTATTGTCAGCATTCTATACAATAGATCTCAAAATCTTATTCCTCTTCCCTAACTGAAATTTCTTACCTTTGATCAACACCTCCCATGCCCCTACCCCCCAGCCTCTGGTAACCACTATTCTGCTCTCTACTTTTATAAGGACAACATTTTAAAGTTTACCTGTAAGTGAGATAATGAAGTAATTGTATTTCTTTTAAACTATTCTGGCCCCTTAACCCACTTGTGAGTTTATCTGAACTTGGTTTCAAAACATGTGAGATCACTTAAAAGACAAGAAAGTTAGTATATGAGTGTACTGAGATTAGCAGAGGGAAGAATGTGCAGCAGAAAATAAGGAGATTACCATAATTCCTTTGACGAGTTGGGGCATCTCTTATGAAGAGTACCGAGTGGGGCCTCCATTCTCAAGGCTAGGCAGTAATGAACCTTCAGCAGCTCAGCACTACCAACTCTCTTTTCTGCTGCTGGAATCAATGAAATTATTTGATTCTTTCATTGTGCAACAAGTAGGCACAAGCATACTCTCTTTGCTTATTGAACTAGTTGGTATTGTTGAGAAATCAGGGGACTTGACAACTTCACTGTGAGTTCCATTGGAGAGTTAAAACTATTTCCTGTGTGTGATGTTCCCCTTTCTGTCATATACCTAATGCTAAATGACGAGTTGATGGGTGTAGCACACCAACATGGCACATGTATATATATGTAACAAATCTGCACATTATGCACACGTACACTAAAACTTAAAGTATAATTAAAAAAAAAACAAAACTATCTCCGATTCACTGAGTCCAACTCCAGTTTCACCAACCTCTCTTCCTCAGGCACCACAAACAAACGCATGTTACACTGCAAGCTTTTCTCAAGAACGTGAAGTTGTAGTTCCATACTGTTTTTTTCTGCAGATTCTCACAGTCGTCAATGATAATGCAAATAATAATGGATTCCTTTTAACAAGAAAAATAAAAGAGTGAAACAAATTAAGCACAAAAATACAAAACATAAAAGTAGGAGAATGCAATTAATTCTGCTAAACAGTAAAATTAATGGATTTTTAACTATTGAAAAGTGACCTGAATAGATAAATAAAATAGACAAATACCTAATAAGTACAGAATAATTCAACCAAAATAAAAAAATGACTGTCAGAAGAAGTGATATATAATCACAATAGAATAAAGACTAAAATATTTGGAAATTTAGAGAAAATGGGTAATATTCAAAAAATAACTAAAGTTAATTTTTAAAAATATAGAACACCGAGACATACAGTAACAAGGGAATAATATCCTCCATCAGGAAGGTGTTTAGAAATGCCCATTAGTAAATAAGTTACAACTACCATATGATTCTTTTGAGAATTTTAGTTAACTTTCAAAGAACAGAAATGTTCAATGCTATGCAAATGTTCACAGCCTACAGAAAAATACCAATCCATCATTAGGCTAATATCACATGTTGACAAATATAATACATATGCTCTATAAATACATTTTAGTTGCTAGTTTAATTATTAAAAATGAGTAAAATTACACCAAATTGAAGGTAAAAGAGTTTAAATAATATAATTCACCATATTCAACTAAGGTTTAGCTGATATAAATACAAGACTAGGATTGTGCATTTCATATAAAAGTATTTCCTATTTCAGGTGCCTTGTTAACACAAATTAATCAGTTATGTTATAAACACATAGTTAAGGGCTGAAAATATTTGATAAAAATCAGCCAATATTTTTTTAAAAAGTGAAATTGGAATATAGGAAAAATGTCCAAATATGATAAAGCATCTTTGCCAACATTTAATCATACACATCATAATAAAAGTAAAACATTAAATTCAAGGCCAGGCATGATGGCTCATGCCTGTAATTTCAGCACTTTGGGAGGCTGAAGCAGGAGGACCATTTGAGCCCAGGAGTTGGAGACCAGCCTGGGCAACACAGTGGGATCCCATCTGTAAAACAAATTTAAAAACCACTTGGGTGTGGTAGTGCCTGCTTCTACTCTCAGCTACTCAAGAGGCTGAAGTGGGAGGATTGCTTGAGATTGGAAGGTCAAGGCTACAGGGAGCCTTGATCACAGCATTTTACTCCAGCCTGGGTGACAGAGTGAGACCCTGTCTCTCTGAGTCCCCTGAAACCATGTCACCTGCTGTAGGGATACCAAGATCTCTTTCCTAGATTTCAGGCAAGCAGGTTATAAGACCAGGATAATGCTATGCCTAAAAGCTGGGATAGTTGTGCATTTTATAGAAAAACATTTCAGGATATTATTTTAATATTTTGGATTGTTTCTAAATTTAGAGCCAAGTCTAAAATCTATTTAGATTATTAAAGATGGAAGTTTATTTCAATATTCTGTATATTTAAATGACTAACATTTAGATTTACAAACCAGAATTTTCAAGATAAATCTCAATTTCACAGTGAAAAAAATAATCACTTGTGATTTAAATGAAATTTTATTAGTTAAAAAATTTTCTCCCTGAATCTGTAATAGAAAATAATAATAATAATAAAAATGTTACCACCTTGAATGCATTTCATTTTGACATCCTAAAATCCACACATACAGCCAGGTTTCTTGTCATAGTAATCAAAATAGTCTGCCATTTTCATTTCACTACAGTAGGATACTTGGATTTTAATACTTGATCTTCATAATCATTATTTTAATTACATGTATATTATTTCATAGTATTTGTGTATTATGATTTAACACTCTTAATATTAGATAATTAGATTACTTTGAATTTTCAAATTTTACTTAATACATATTATTGAGTAATATTTTTGTGATAATTTACTTTTGTTTTTGAGTGATTTTTGGAAAATATAGAAAAGAAATAATTATTCATTTGAATTATTAATATTACAATAATAAATTAATTTTCATATCAATAAAAAACGAAGGCTTATGACTCTTGCTAGTCAAGGCCATTTTACTTAACAGAACTGTGCATTTTATAAGCCCTTCTTGAAGTAAATATTTATACTAATTTTAATTTTTTTTATTATACTTTAAGTTCTAGGGTACATGTGCACAACATGCAGGTTTGTTACATATGTATACATGTGCCATGTTGGTGTGCTGCACCCATTAACTCGTCATTTACATTAGGTATACCTCCTAATGCTTTCCCTCCCTGCTCCCCACACCCCACAACAGGCCCCAGTGTGATGTTCTCCTTCCTGTGCCCAAGTGTTCTCATTGTTCAATTCCCACCTATGAGTGAGAACATGCAGTGTTTGGTTTTTTGTCCTTGCGATAGTTTGCTGAGAATGATGGTTTCCAGCTTCATCCATGTCCCTACAAAGGACATGAACTCATCATTTTTTATGGCTGCATAGTATTCCATGGTGTATATGTGCCACATTTTCTTAATCCAGTCTATCATTGTTGGACATTTGGGTTGGTTCCAAGTCTTTGCTATTGTGAATAGTGCCGCAATAAACATACGTGTTCATGTGTCTTTATAGCAGCATGTTTTATAATCCTTTGGGTATATACCCAGTAATGCGATGGCTGGGTCAAATGGTATTTCTAGTTCTAGATCCTTGAGGAATCGCCACACTGTCTTCCACAATGGTTGAACTAGTTTACACTCCCACCAACTGTATAAAAGTGTTCCTATTTCTCCACATCCTCTCCAGCATGTGTTGTTTCCTGACTTTTTAATGATTGCCATTCTAACTGGTGTGAGATGGTATCTCATTGTGGTTTTGATTTGCATTTCTCTGATGGCCAGTGATGATGAGCATTTTTTCATGTGTCTGTTGGCTGCATAAATGTCTTCTTTTGAGAAGTGTCTGTTCATATCATTTGCCCACTTGTTGATGGGGTTGTTTTTTTCTTGTAAATTTGTTTGAGTTCTTTGTAGATTCTGGATATTAGCCCTTTGTCAGATGAGTAGATTGCCAAAATTTTCTCCCATTCTGTAGGTTGCCTGTTCACTCTGATGGCAGTTTCTTTTGCTGTGTAGAAGCTCTTTAGTTTAATTAGATCCCATTTGTCAATTTTGGCTTTTGTTGCTATTGCTTTTGGTGTTTTAGACATGAAGTCCTTGCCCATGCCTATGTCCTGAATGGTATTGCCTAGGTTTTCTTCTAGGGTTTTTATGGTTTTAGGTCTAACATTTAAGTCTTTAATCCATCTTGAATTAATTTTTGTATAAGGTGTAAGGAAGGGATCCAGTTTCAGCTTTCTACATATGGTTAGCCAGTTTTCCCAGCACCATTTATTAAATAAGGAATCCTTTCCCCATTTCTTGTTTTTGTCAGGTTTGTCAAAGATCAGATGGTTGTAGGTGTGTGGTACTATTTCTGAGGGCACTGTTCTGTTCCATTGGTCTATATATCTGTTTTGGTACCAGTACCATGCTGTTTTGGTTACTGTAGCCTTGTAGTATAGTTTGAAGTCAGGTAGCATGAGGCCTCCAGCTTTGTTCTTTTGGCTTAGGATTGTCTTGGCAATGCGGGCTGTTTTTTGGTTCCATATGAACTTTAAAGTAGTTTTTTCCAATTCTGTGAAGAAAGTCATTGGTAGTTTGATGGGGATGGCATTGAATCTACAAATTACTTTGGGCAGTATGGCCATTTTCATGATATTGATTTTTCCTATCCATGAGCATGGAATGTTCTTCCATTTGTTTGTGTCCTCTTTTATTTTGTTGAGCAGTTGACCTCTCCTTGAAGAGGTCCTTCACATCCCTTGTAAGTTGGATTCCTAGATATTTTATTTTCTTTGAAGCAATTGTGAATGGGAGTTCACTCATGATTTGACTCTCTGTTTGTCTGTTATTGGTGTATAAGAATGCTTGTGATTTTTGCCCATTGATTTTGTATCCTGAGACTTTGCTGAAGCTGCTTATCAGCTTAAGAAGATTTTGGGCTGAGACGATGGGGTTTTCTAAATATACAATCATGTCATCTGCAAACAGGGACAATTTGACTTCCTCTTTTCCTAATTGAATACCCTTTATTTCTCTCATTTGCCTGATTGCCCTGGCCAGAACTTCCAACACTATGTTGAGTAGGAGTGGTGAGAGAGGGCATCCCTGTCTTGTGCCAGTTTTCAAAGGGAATGCTTCCAGTTTTTGCCCATTCAGTATGATATTGGCTGTGGGTTTATCACAAATAGCTCTTATTATTTTCAGATATGTCCCATCAATATCTCCCTGGGATGCAAGGCTGCTTCAACATATGCAAATCAATAAATGTAATCCAGCAGATAAACAGAAAGAAAGACAAAAACCTTATGATTATCTCAGAGATGCAGAAAAGGCCTTTAATGTGATATTTTAAAAATTAGATACTTTTTAAAATAGTTCACTTTAGTAATCCAATTGTGTTTATTTGTATTTCTTTGATTATTAATGTTTGTGAGCATCAATGTTATTTACTTTCGTAAATTACATTGGAGAAATTGTTAAGTTATTCATTCTCATGAGTAGGCAAATTAAATACCTAATTGCATGCATCTATCATTAGCTACATTTTTTCCCAGATGAATTTCTAAAACAAAGATAGAGTAGGAAAAAAATCTGCAATACTATTTTAAAATGCCTTTTATTCTTTGAGCATGTATTGAGTTTTTATTTCTTAGTTGTGGCATATAAAAATATTTTTTATCTTATCAAGAGGATGCATGTCTCTTTGGGATTAGATCCTTAAAAGAATATGACACTTTAATTAGTATGACACATGAGCTCTTACAAGTCTGATATTTAACAGATCAAGTTAAATTAAATAACAAAGAGACAGGTACCATATGGTAAGTTTCCTAGGAGAAACTACAGTACACTTCTACTCTTATTATAATGATTTCTTATGCTCATTTTTATATAAAAGAAGAGGAAATGAGGAATCATTATGAGCAAAGAAAAAAGTATAGCAGAGAATATTATCAGAGTTAACTAAACCTATCTTCTTCTATTCATCTAATTTAAGCATTTGTGAAGGGTTTATATGACCAGATTACAATAAAATTATATAGAATATAAAAATCTTCTTAGTCTTATAACTCCAGTGTTCGCAGCTCATTACTGCTAGAATTATTTTCTATGATAGAAATCTGCTATAAAAATTCACACAAGATCCTTTGTCTGGCTTTAAGTAACGTTACCTGTTTTGATTTATACAAATCTATTCTCCAGACCTTCTTCTACAATACCATAGAGTCAAAACACTTCAAACTTCTCTCATTCTCTGAATAGGCTGTACATCAAGTTTTGCATTTTTCAGATTCTTAGGATGTCTTTCTCCATCTGTGTTAGTTTCCTATTGTTATCTGTAACAAACTGTCACAAACTTAGTGGCTTAAAAACAACACCAATTATTATTTTGCAATTCTGAAGAAGTCTAAGATGAGTCAGCAGGACAGCAGTTCTTCTCGACATTCTAGGGGAGAATTACTTTCTTGCCTCTTCCATTTTCTAGAAGATGTATGCATTACTTGGCTCATGGCCCTGCAACAATTCAACCTCTTCCTCTTTTGTCACATCTTCTTCTCTGAGGCTGATCCTCTCATTTCTCTCCGGGGTTCTTGATTACATCAGGCCCATATGGTGAGATAATATCCGTTTTAGATATTTAATTTAGTGCCATTTGCAAAGTCCCTTTTTCATTTTCAGAAGCAAATTTACAAGTCAGGACATGGACATATTTTAGAAGGCATTATGCTGCCTACTACATCTTTTCTACCAAGAAAATTGGTAGTCATTCCTCCTGTTCCAAGTTCAAATGTCACCCCCTCATGAGATTTTTGCGTATCTCCAGATGGAGGTGATGTGGTCTTCCTTCTCTCTCTTCAGGGACTCTAATGGCTAATAAACTTGCCTTCTTTCCTTTTGACCCCTTTAATTTTCCTATTCATGAAGGCTGTTTTTCACCAATTTTATTTCCATTAATTTGTCCATCTTGTCTATCCACAAAGACATTTTTCCTTTTTAAAAATCTGTCTATCTTATTAAAGTTTGCTATTTTCAATATAATAACTTCCATGTATTAAAATATGCTATTTTACACCTTACTATTTGAGGAAGGCCAATAATATATAATAACTGAGGAGATGGACGAAAATAAGGCTCCAACAATTGTCCGCCCTATAGGAACACCAAATTGAAGAACTATCCGCACAAAAAAAAGCACCTCCATAAGAATAAAAAATCAGGAGTGCAATAACAGTTTGTGGTTTTAACATTATATTAAGGAAAGAGGCACTGAAGAGGAAAGACAATCTTGAATCACCTACACCAGCCATCCTTCATCCCCCAGCAATGGCTGAGTGGTATGGAAAGACAATCTGTGCATTCAGGGGACAATCTGTGCATTCAGGGGAAGCAGCAAACAGTAATTGTGCCACTTGATGTTGGAACTCAGTACTGCCCTGTCACAGCAGAAAACAACACAGGGCATAACTCAGCCAGTGCCTACAGACGGAGCTTCTCTAGCCAGAGGCAAATTCTCCATTTCAGTGGTAGGAGCCTGAGTTCAGGCAAGACCCACCACTACGGGCTAAAGTTCTCAGGGGTCTTAAATAAACTTAAAAAGCAGTCTAAGCCAAAGAGACTTCAATTCCTGGACAAGTCCTGGTGATGTGCTGGGCTTGAAGCTAGTGGATATTGGGTGGAGATGGCCTAGTGAAACACCAGGTAGTGCAGCCAAGAGAGTGCTTGCATCATTGCTGCCCCAAACACAGGAGGCACAGTTTGCAGCTCTGGAAGAGACTCCTTCCCTCCTCCTAAGGAGAGGAGAGGGGAGAGTAAAGAGGACTTTGTATTGAAACTTGGACATCAGTGTAGCTACGGAGGAATAGGGTATCAGGAACAGTCTTGAGGCCCCCATTCCAGGACCTAGCTCCTGGTTGACATTTCTAGACACAGCCTGGGCCAGAAGGGTACCCATTGCCTTGAAGGGAAAGATCCAGTCCTGGCAAGATTTATCACTTGCAGACTTAAGAGCCCTTGGGCCTTCAATAAACATCAGTGGTACCCAGGCAGTTCTCACCACAGGCCTTGAGTGAGACCCAGGGCCATGCTGGCTGGCTTCAGGGGTGACCCAGCACATTCTCATCTGTGGGAACCATGGGGAGAGACTCCTTCTGCTTGAGAAACAGAGAATGAATGAAGGGGACTTTGTCTTAGAGCTTAGTTCCTAGCTCAGCCACAGTGATGTAGAGAAACAAATAGGTTGATGGGGTCCCCAATTCTAGGCCCTGGCTCTTGGACAGAATTTCTGGGCCTGCCCTAGGTGAGAGAAGAGCCTGCTGACCTGAAGAGAGAGAATCAGACCAGGCAGGATTCAGTGGCCCCTTAGTGAACATTGGCAGTAACCAGGCAGTAATTGCCACAGACCTGGGATGGTGGTGGCCATGGGAAGAGAGTCTTCTGCTTGAGGAAAAGGGGAGAAAGAGTGGGAAGGACTTTGTCTTACAGCATGTGTACCAGCTCAGCCACAGTAGAATAGAGCAACAGGTAGATTCCCATGTTTCCTTTCACGAGGTTCTGTCTATCAGATGGCATCTCTGGACCCAAACAGGGCTGAAGGCAATTCGTGTGCCTGAAGGGAAGGACACAGACCTGGTGGGATTTGCTGTCTGCTGATTGTAGAGCCCTTGGGCCTTGAGAAAACATAAGTGGTAGCTAGGCAGTAGCCACCTTAAGCCTTGGGCAAGACCAAGTGCTCTGCTGGCTTTGGATCTGACTCAGCACAGTCCCAACACTGGTGCTCACAGGGGTGCATGTGTCACCCATACCCCAGGTCCAGGCAGCTCAGCACAGAGAGATAGACACTTTGTTTGGTTGGGGGAAGTAAAGGAAAAGAACAAGAGTTTCCACCTGATATCCCAGGACATTTTCCCAGATCTTACCCAAGACCACCAAGACAGTATCTGTATAAGTCTGAAAGAGCCACAGTATTTTTGTGCATGGGGTGCTCCCTAATGCCTACATGGCTACAGTGACCAAAGACTAAGGTCCCAACACTCAAGTCCCTTTTAATACTTGGAAAAACTTGCCAAGGGCATGTATAAACAATCCAAGACTGCAAAAATTACAATAAATATCTAACTCTTCAATGCCAAGAAAAAAAAACAATGGACATCCACAGGCATCAAGACCATCCAGGAAAATATGATCTCACCGAATGAACTATATAAGATATCAGTGACCAATTCCAGAGAGACAGAGATATACACAAAATATAAAACAATAAATTAAGGCTTATCACAATAAAAATACCCTTCATTAAAATAAAGACAGGAAGGAAGAAAACATCACAAAACAACCGGAAAACAAATAAAAAAATGGCAGGAGTCAATTCCTATTTATCAATAATAACATTGAATGAAAATGGACCAAACTCTCCAATCAAAAGACATAAAGAGAAGAAATGGACGAAGAAAACCAAGGCCCCAAAATTATGTTGCCTACAAGAAACATATTTCAGCTATAAAGACATACATCCACTAAAAATAGAAGGATGGAAAAAGATATTCCATGCCAATGGAACCAAAAAAAGAAAAAAAGTTGTCTATATTTATATCGGACAAAATAGATTTTAAGACAAAAACTATAAAAAGAGGCAAATGTCAGAATGTAATGATAAAGGGGTCAGCTCAGCAAGAGAATATAACAATTGTAAATATACGTGCACCCAACAATGGAGCACACAGATATATAAAGCAAATATTATTAGAGCTAAAGAGAGAGCTAGACCTCAATAAAATAATAATAATATCTTGGGATTTCAACACCACATTTCAGCATTGGAAAGATCATACAGACAGAAAATCAACAACGAAACATCAGATTGAAGGTGGACTATAGACCAAATGGACCTAATAGATGTTGCACAGAATATTTTATCCAATGACTGCAGAATTCACATTCTTCTCCTCAGCCCATGGATCATTTTGAAGGGTATGTTATGTCACAAAGCTAGCCTTAAAAATTTCAAAATTATTGAAATTATATTAATTATCTTTTCTGACTACAAGGCAGTAAAACTAGAAATCAATAACAGAGAAATTTTGGAAACTATGCAAACACATGGAAATTAAATAATATTCTCCCAAATGACTAGTGGGTCAGTGCAAAATTTAAGAAGAAAATCTAAAAAAAAAACCAAAAAACAAATGCACATGGAAACACAACATATCAAAACCTGTGGTATTCATCAAAAGCAGTACTTAGAATGTTTATAGCAAGAAGTGCTTCAATCAAAAAAGTAGAAAAACTTCAAAAAACTACTTAATGATACATCTTAAAGAACTAGAAAAGAAAGAGCAAAGTAAACCCAAAATCAGTAAAGGAAAAGAAATAATAAAATCACAGCATAAATAAATAAAATTTAAAAGAAAAAAACCCCAAAAGTTGTTTTTTTTTAAGTTAAACAAAATTGACAAATCTTTAGCTTGACTACCTAAAAAAGAGAGAAGATCCAAATAAATAAAATCAGACACGAAAAAGAAGATATTACAACTGATACTTCAGAAATTCAAAGGATTCTTAGAAGCTGCTATGAGGAGCTACATGTCAAGTAACTGGAAAACCTTCATGGTCAAGATCTGACCACATAGAAATAGAAAACCTGAACAAGCCAATAACAAATACTGAGCTCGAAGCCATAATAAAAAAGCCTTCCAGCAAAGAAAATCCAGGAATTGATGGTTTCACTACTGAATTTTACCAAATATTTGTACAAAAAGCTAATACCAATCCTACTCAAAATATTTTAAATAATAGTGGATGGAAAACTTCCATACTCATTCTATAAGGCCAGTATTACTCTGATACCAAAATCAGACAAAGACATATCGAAAAAAGAAAACTACGGGCCAATATTCCTGAAGAACATTTATGCAAAAATTATCAACAAATTAGTAGCAAAGTGAATTTGATAATACATTGAAACAATTATTCACCATGACCAAGTAAGATCTATCTCAGTGAAGCAAGAATGCTCCAACTTGAACAAATCAAATAATGTGATATTAACAAAATGAAGTACAAAAATCATATGATCATTGAAATCCATGCTGAAAAAGCATTTAATAAAATTCAACATCCTCTCCTGATTAAAACTCTCAAAAAACTGGATATAGAAGGAACAATCCTCAACAGAATAAAAGCCATATACAACACACCCACAGCTAGTATAATACTCAATGCAAGAAAACTGAAAGCCTTTCCTCTAAGATCTGTAACTAAACAAGGATGCCCACTTCACCAGTGTTATTCAACATAGTACTGGAAGTCCTAGCTAGAGCAAGCAGACAAGATAAATAAATGAAGAGCATCCAAATTCGAGACGAAAAAGTCAAATTATCCTTGTTTGCAGAAGATATGATCTTATATTTGGAAAACCTAAAGACTCCACCAAAAAAATCATTTGAATTGATAAATTCAGTAAAGCTACAGAAAACAAAATCAACATACAAAAATCAGTAGCATTTCTATAAGCCAACATGAACAATCTGACAAAGAAATCAAAAAAGTAATGCCGTTTACAATAGCCACAGATAAAATTAAATACCTAGAAATTAACTTAATCAAAGAAGTTAAGGGTCGTTGTAATGAAAACTGCAGAAAATTCACCAAGGAAATTAAATAGGATGCAAAAAAAACGGAAAGGTATTGCATGTTCTTGGATTGGAAGAATCTATATTGCTAAAAGCAATTCAATATTATTTTAAGCATCTACAGGTTGAATTCAATCCCTATCAAAATATCAATGACATTCTTCACAGAAATTGAGGAAAACAATCCTAAAATTTATATGGAACCACAAAAGACTCAGAATAGTCAAAGCTACCCTGAGCAAAAAGAACAAAACGGAAGGAATCACATTGCCTGACTTCAAATTATACTACATAGCATTAGTAACCAAAACAGCATAGCTCTGGCATAAAAGAAACAGGCACCTTGACCAATAGAATACAATATAAAATCCAGAAATAAATCCATACATCTGCAGTGAATTCATTGTTGACAATGGTGCCAAGAACATACATACATGGGGAAAGGACAATCTGTGAAACACATGGTGCTGGGAAAACTGGGTATCCACATGCAAAATAAGAAAACTCAACCCTCATCTCTCACCATGTGCAATAATCAAATCAAAATGGATTAAAGACTTAAATCTAAGGTCTCAAATTATGAAAATCCTATGAGAAAACACTGGGGAAACTCTCTAGGACATTGGACTGGGCAAAGATTAATCCAGTAATACCCCACAAGTAAAAGCAACTAAAGCAAAAATAAACAAATGAGTTAAAAAGTTAAAAATCTTCTGCTCCACAAAGGAAATGATCCAAAAAGTAAAGACACATCCCTCAAAATGGTACAAAAAATTTGCAAACTATCCATTTGACAAGATATTAATAAGCAGAATACATAAGGAGCTCAAACAACTCTATAGGAAAAAAAGTCTGGTAATCTTATAAAAAATGGGCAAAAGATTTAAATAGACATTTCTTAAAAGAAGAAATACAAATGGCAAACAGACATATGAAAAGATGTTCAACATCATTGATTATCAGAAAAATGCAAATAAAAACTACAATGAGATAGCACCTCACCCCAGTTAAAATGTTTTATATCCAAAGAAAGGAAATAACAAATGCTGGTGAGGATGTGGAGAAAAGGGAACTTTTATACACTGATAGTGGGAACGTAAATTAGAACAACCACTTTGGAGAACAGTTTAGAGGTTCCTCAAAACACTAAAAATATGATTACTATATGATTCAGCAATCACATGGCTAAGTATATACTAAAATAAAGGAAATCAGTAATCAAAGAGATAATTGCTCTTCCATGTTTATTGCTGCACTATGGCACAATAGCCAAGATTTAGAAGCAACCTAAGTGTCATCCACGGATTAATGAATGAAGAATAAATGGTACATAAACACAATTGAGTACTATTCAGTCATGAAAAAGAATTAGATTCTGTCATTTACAATAACATGGATGGAAGTAGAAGATGTTGGTTTAAGTGAAATAAGCCAGACAGGGGAATACAAAATTTGTATGTTCTCACTCATCTTTGGTAGGTAAAAAAAATAAAACAATTGAAATCTTAGAAATAAAAAGTAGAATCATGTTTACCAGAGACTGGGAAAGGCAGTGGGGAGCAGATGGAATGTGCATTGTTAATGGGTACAAAAATAGAGTTAGGTAGAATCAATAAGATCTGGTATTTGATAGAACAGAGTGACTACAATCAACAATCATTTATTGTACATTTAAAAATAACAAACAGAGTATAATTGGAATATTTTAATACAAAGAAAGGATAACTGCTTGAGGTAATGGATTCCCCATTTACACTGACGTAATTATTATATATTGCATAACACCATCAAAATATTTCATGTACCCCATAAATACATACACCTATTATGTATATACAAATATTAAAAATAAAATCTGTATGTTGAAAAATAAGTAAGCAAACAAACAAATAAATAATATTACAATAATTGACTGGGAATATATGGAAAAAACACATAGAAATAATTTTATTTTAAAAAAGGTAGTAAGACCAAACACCGCATATTCTCACTCATAGGTGGGAATTGAACAATGAGAACACATGGACACAGGAAGGGGAACATCACACCTCGGGGACTGTTGTGGGGTGGGGGGAGGGGGGAGGGATAGCATTGGGAGATATACCTAATGCTAGATGACGAGTTAGTGGGTGCAGCGCACCAGCATGGCACATGTATACATATGTAACTTACCTGCACATTGCGCACATGTACCATAAAACCTAAAGTATAATAATAATAATAATAAAAAAAAAAGGTAGTAAGTGAAGAGTTTTTTTTTTTCAAGATGTATTAAATGCCAAAGCAAATAGTATATTTAACATTTGATTTTAAAAGATTGGGCTCTTTCTAGCAAATACTTAGTTGATAAAATATTTAATTATAAATACATTTTATATTATTTGTATTTGAATTATTGGCTACAGTAAATTAAATCCACTAAATTTAAATCCACCACTGAGTTACGATTTTCACCACTGGAATTTTAGGGCATGTAATTAAAGATAACAGTAATGAAAAATTAACTTTACCTCAAATATCCTATCATTTGAGAAAGCTTCACATGGAAATAACACAAGGATGCTCTAATCACATGGAAATACCACAAAAACACACTAATGCTAACTAGCTATAAATCTTTTATTCATTATAGTAATTCAAAATATTAACTTTTTCACTTTTCTTAGAACTGTTTACCACAAGTATACTCTTATCTGAAATGGTTAAGTGAATTATAACCCATTTTTGAATGCCTGATAAATGTTGTGTTTATATATCTACTCACTGAATTAATAAATATCTCATTCACAATATGATACTGTACTTGGAAACATTTGGGGATATAAATTTACTATAAAATGAATTTTTCCAAAGATAATATGTGGATAGCAAACAAACACAGGAAAACATGTTCAACATTATTAGACATTAGGGAAATTTAAGTTAAAGCCGTGATAAAATATCACTACACACATATTAAATGGCTAAACTAAATACTACTTACCAACTCAAGTGCTGATGAGGTTGCAGAACAATGGAAACTCATTCGTTGTTGGTGGCAATGTGAAAGATAATAGTCACTCAAAATAGCTCATAGTTTTTTTTTAATAAAGCAAAATGTACACTTACAACACAACTGAGCAATCTTACTCCTGTGTATTTATCTTATTGAAATACAAAGCCTATTTTAAAAGTGTACAAACTGCATAATTCCATTCATGTAACACTCTCAAAATGGCAACATTTTGATGATGCACATCAGAGGTGTGGTTACTAGGGATGGATTTAGGAAGGGTGTGATCATAAAGGGAGTAGACTAAGGGAGTTTCCTTTAGATGATTAAGCTATTTTATTCCCCTTGTTCTAGTGGTCACATGACTTTATACATATGATGAAATTCCATAAAACTATACAGAAAAAAGGGATATAGAAGAAAGAAAGAAAAAAGGAAGGCGGGAAGGAAGGAAGGAGGGAAGGAAGGAAGGAAGGGCAAGAAAATACTGGGAAACTTGAATAATGCTTGCAGTTTAGTTAATAGTATTGTATTAATAGTAGTGCACCAACTAAATGTTAATTTCCTTGTTTTGATAATTATATTTTGATTATGTAAGATGTCATTGGGGAAATCTATGTAAAAAGAAACACAAGAACTATCAGTAATATTTAAAAGCAACTTCTATTTGAGTATAATTATTCACAAGTAACAAGTTTAATTTTTTAAACTGTCATACATACAAAACTCAATTTATAAATGAGAATAAAAGTGATAAAATGGCAAACCTACTTTTTGTTTAGGAGTGAAGCTATCCTGTGTTTGCTAATATTCTTGTCATCTTCTTTAATTGTTCTTGCTATTTGCCATCAACACTCTAAAGGCAATCATCTCAGGCAAAATTAAATTTTATAGATGGTGTAGTGTTATTGTTTTCTATCGTGTGTATTATTGTTTAATTCAGTATGCAGTCAAGTTTTCTTAAATGAGATAATACACTGAACAAAATGAGCAAAGCTTAGATTTCTTTTTTATCATTGCATTCCCCTAGCAACGTCCTCAGCAAGGACACTTTGACCTCTCAGTGATTGTCATAACTCTAAACTCATGTGGAAATTTCCAATGTACCTCCCGCAGAATAGAACTCCCAGTGTTTGGGAGCACACATGGAAAACGTTTAGAGAAGGTAAAATGGACGGAGTGGTAGATGAAGCAATGACAGAAAATAAATATCAGCTGCTGGTAAGAAGCCAAAAAGATGAGATCATATGCAAGAAATTATTCATCAAATCTGGTTCAGTACTAAGCTAGTATTAAGAACAGAGCAGGTATGGGAGAAATTGGATATTAGTAGATAAGGAGGGTACAGCTTCTGAAGTGTAAAAGAAGCTAATAGTAATTACAGACATCTGCCTCATTCTAGGATTTTTTTTTTGTCTGAAATAAGGTTGATGGGAATAGGAACAAGGCCTTGCCATTGAGTTGAGTGTAGGTAATGTTCCCAGAGACTGAGCCATAATGCAGCTTGAGAGAATGGAAGAAATCACCGCACCCTATTGAGGTATGCATGAGGAAACATATATTATATATTCCAAACCTTCTTCTATGTAAGATGTTGGCAAGGCAGTAATTGTTCTTACCATAGGCAATGATCTCAGAAAACTTTTACCTATGGCATGATGCCTTGAAGACAAATTAGATATTTGAAAATGATACTTTAAGTCATATAAAGCTACTTATGAAGGACATCTAGGATTGTCTCTTGGATTTAATACCTCTTTTTACTGATGTTTTTATCCAACGCAATACCCCAGTTTAGCATGATTCGATGTTTATGGACCAGAAAACTCCATTTTTGAATAATTAGATCTCACCTCTGGGCACATTTGATAACTTTAATATAGTTAATAATTCCTAAAATTGACAGCAGGGTTAATTAACCCTTTGCTGTTACTGAATTTCTAGTGTAAGAATCAGGCACGTGAAGGAATGTTGAAACGAGTCAAAGTTTCCTAGATAACAATCTAAAAATAGTGGTAAAGGAAGCTCTTTTTAAGATTCTTGTTTGTATCAAAACTGGTACTTTACCACATGTGGTGCCAGTAGCTGCCTGTAACAGATTACTTACCTAATTTTCCTCGTTATTTTCCCTGCTCCAACATTGATAATTTCAGTGAGACTCTTATTTGACCAAGGAAGAAAAGATAGCCTGGAGATGACTTCATGCTCTGTGGAATATGGGCTAGAATAATAATTGACTAAACTAGAAAGAAAAAAAAAAAGCTCTTTAGAATTAAAGGTTTTAGCTGCTTGCAGGGTGAATAGAGTTCTCTTAAAATGTAATTGAAATGTGTGTTTTATCTGCCCAAGCTCGAATGGACTTTTGGATTAGAAGCAAAATAAAGGATTTCAAAAATTCAACCTCCCACTACCTAAATTCAAAGTATCACTTCCATGAAAAATAGAAACTTGATATTCTAATTTTCCTATTTATGGCTGTAGCTTATTAACAGAGACTTCTGAGTAATATAAAGAGATTAATAATTTCACTTAGATAAGCAGGTTATATAAAAATTAAAACTAACTCTTTGAAATACACTTGCAGGAACTTGCCTCTTTTGACACGGTGTAAACACAACAATAAAAGCCTATAGGATGAGACATAGCAAAAGCAATGTTGCGTGTGAACCAAGCAATTCCTACTTACATAAATCAACCGTGCTCTAATTGCAAAGTGTAAAACATTACATCATATTTTAACTCTCTGGCTGTCCTTTACCATGGCATTTTATTTGAATATAGTATTTTGTCGAATCTATGATTCATCACTATTTTACATTCCACTAAAAAGAAAGACATTTAGATTTTTAAATCATGGCACAAACATTTCTTTATTTTAATATTTTATATTCTGCTTTTGAAAAAAAATACTGTTAGACTCTTAGGTATGAATTATAAAGTAAAAATAGACTATGTTTTACATGTCATAAAATAAAGTTTTAACTATAATTAATTGGTTATGTCATAGCTGAACTTTATTCACATTCCAAGACCAATTATTAATAATGTTTTCTTAGTCATCAATGTCTGTCTTTTCCCATAGAATGCTTTTCTTTCAAGAGAGTTTCTCATTCAGCATTTCTTAAAGACGGAAAATTGTTAGATATGTTGGAAGTTAAAATCAGGGAAGAGGAGAGAGAAAAAAAATAAAAAGTTTCAATAGATGAGTAGAAAAAACTGAAGAGAAAATCTGCAGAACCCCCCCGAAATCAGTCCAATATTATAAAGAAAATATTTGAGAAAAGTTAGAAAAAATGGAGGATACACCTCCAAAAATCTAATTATCAATCGAACAGACATCATGATAAGAGAAAAAATAGAAAGAGAGTGGATATAAGCAGTAACAGAACATAGCTTAATACTGAAAAAATGCCAATACATTTAGTGGTCTTTTTAATGGATTAAAAGGCCTAAGAAACACTGGGCAGAATGTCTAGCTACCTACATCATGGCACATCTTAGTAAAATTTTAGTACCAAGGTTACAATTTAAAAAATGAAAATATTATCTATAAAAAATTAGAAATACATTAGTCATTTTTTTTTTCTTTTTTAAAAAATGTTTATTTATAATACTTTAAGTTCTAGGGTACATGTGCAAAATGTGCACGTTTGTTACACAGTTATACGTGTGCCATGTTGGTGTGCTGCACCCAACGACTCGTCATTTACATTAGGTATTTCTGCTAACGCTATCCCTCCCCCAGCCTCCCACCCCCCAACAGGCCCCAGTGTGTGATGTTCCCCTCCCTGTGTCCATGTGTTCTCATTGTTAAACTCCCACTTGTGAGTGGGAACATGCAGTGCTTGGTTTTCTATCTTTGTGATATTTTGCTGGGAATGATGGCTTCTAGCTTCATCCATGTCCCTGCAAAGGACATGAACTCATCCTTTTTTATGGCCGTATAGTATTCCATGGTCTATATAAACCGCTGCTCAATGAAATAAAAGAGGACACAGACAAATGGAAGAACATTCCATGCTCATGAATAGGAAGAATGAATGTCATGAAAATGCCCATACTGCCCTAAGTAATGCTATCCCTATCAAGCTACCACTGACTTTCTTCACAGAATTGGAAAAAACTACTTTAAATTTCATATAGAACCACAAAAGAGCCCACATAGCCAAGACAATCCTAAGCAAAAATAACAAAACTGGAAGCATCACGCTATCTGACTTCAAACTATACTACAAGTCTACAGTAACCAAAACATCATGATATTTATACCAAAACAGATATGTAGACCAACGGAACAGAATAGAGGCCTCAGAAATAACACCACACATCTACAACTATCTGATCTTGGACAAACCTGACAAAAACAAGCAATGGGGAAAGGATTCCCTATTCAATAAATGGTGCTGGGAAAATTGGCTAGCCATATGTAGAAAGCTGAAACTTGATTCCTTCCTTATAAACAAAAATTAACTCAAGATGGATTAAAGACTTAAATTTAAGACCTAAAACCATAAAAACTCTAGAATAAAACCTAGGCAATACCATTCAGGACATATGCATGGGCAAAGACTTCATGACTAAAATACCAAAAGCAATGGCAACAAAAGCCAAAATGACAAATGGGATCTAATTAAACTAAAGAGCTTCTACACAGCAAAAGAAACTATCATCGGAGTGAACAGGAAACTTACACAATGGGAGAAAATCTTTGCAATCTATCCATCTGACAAAGGGCTAATATACAGTCTTGTTTTAAGATAGCAATGTCATTGCTGATGACAACAGTGTAATATCTAGAAAAGATTTTGGAAAATTGAGTTGACTCTGTAATTTCTTATTACATAATTCAATGAGATATAATTAAAATATTTTCAGATTTTCAGACTCACATAATTTATTAATTATCAGTATCCTCTGAAGGACTATTTGTATGTATTTCAGTGCAACAAAAATGAATTTGAGAAAAATCAGATAGGATCATTAAAAAATGGTAAAAGGGGTTGAGGGGAAGGCAAAACTTATAATCAATGTAAGTAACTGCTGATAACTCTTGTTAACAGCAACGCAATGGCACTTAAAACTTCCATTTCATTAATATAGTCTTATAACTTATCTTACTTTTGAGCCATCAACAGGATAAAATATGATGACAGATACTCTTATTTCTTAACTGTTTCATCATAATTTAGTATTTTGTAATGTGAACATTTAAAGCTTTGGGTTTT
Organism: Pongo abelii; assembly: GCF_028885655.2. Taxonomy (NCBI): domain Eukaryota; kingdom Metazoa; phylum Chordata; class Mammalia; order Primates; family Hominidae; genus Pongo; species Pongo abelii. Next base: position 116,770,130 of record NC_071991.2, read on the forward strand.
ACATTGAGTGCTTTAGCTTGATTGCCTTCATAGGTCCTAATGTTTAGTTGTTTCTCATTATTGTTTTTTATGTATTTTGATGTCATTTTTATTTTACTTTCTACCTCAGCATTATTTAAAAGGAAAGTATGATTTCTAGTGGATTTTAACTTACTTGTCTTGTTAATAATATAATTATATTCAATCAAATAATATATTTTTATTAATAGTTTTAATTATCTCTCATCCTCTGTTGTTTTTCTTTCATGAACAATCTAGACTTTACTTTTCTTCTCATTTTTGTAATAAAGAAGAATAACATTCCAATTTATTTTTAGTTTTATATTATTTATACTGTTTACTGTAATTGTATTTGCCTCAGTTCTAAATTAAAACTAAATAAATAAGGTCATCCTTATTACCACTGAAGGTATCACTTAGAATCTGACTGAACTGATTTATTCTTTGAGTGGTGTTACATTTATTTCTAATCCTTTTTTAAAGAGTGGCTTAGGTATGATAAATTATCCAAATATTTGGATGTTAAACACATTTGCTGTTATTTTCATATTTATACAAATGTGTAACTTTACTTATGCTAAATTAAGTCTCATTATTCCCTCACAGCCTTCTGTAATTGATCATTTTTGGAATGAATTCTGAATCCTACATCTTTTTCACACTTGCAATTACTGAATTTTGAAAAAGAGGAAATTCATATTAGAACAAAAACAACAAATATACTAGAGAAGAAATATTAGAACCAAAATAAGAAATTTTATATTTCTAGTATATATTAATTGATTTTCATCTCCTGATCAACAATAACCCTTTTACCTCTGCCTGATTCTATTTTCCACTAAACCTGTCAGATACCTTTTCCATAATAAGTTACCCATTTTTCTTTTGCCTTCATCCTCTCCTTACGTATATTGTATTCAGCATTCAAATGCTCTACATTGAAAATTCACACTATCTCAAGTAACCTATTAACTCCATCTTATCCCTTTTGCATTAAAAATTCAATAGTTTGCCGGGCACGGTGGCTCACACCTGTAATCCCAGCAATGGGGTGAAACCCCGTCTCTACTAAAAATACAAAAAATTAGCCAGCCGTGGTGGCGCATGCCTGTAATCCCAGCTACTTCGGAGGCTGAGGCAGGAGAATTGCTTGAACCTGCCTGGGAGGCGGAGGTTGCAGTGAGCCGAGATCGTGCCACTGCACTCCAGCCTGGGGAACAGAGCAAGACTCTTTCTCAAAAAAAAAAAAATAAATTCAATAACTCAGTAGTTTACCCTCCTTTATATCTCTCATATCTCAATTTAAGCACTCAAAATTTTAACTCCCAAAATAGCTCTTCTTAAAATTGTTGATGAATTTTCTAGTTATAAATCCAAAATAATTTTATTCATTTCATTATTTGACACCTGGAACATGTGACATTGCTTCATCTTGAAAACAAGAATCTTAAAACTAGCTCTTTTATTTTCTTTCTGTAGAAACACTACCTCTTGTTGTTGCCCATTGTTTTCCTCCTTATATTTCTCTCGGGGAACATTCATGATTTATTTTGTATTTTGCCTCGGTATAATACTATAATGGTTCAACATGTCATTATGCATTTGTCCAAATCTATAGAATGGAGGACACTGAGTGAATCCTAGTGTTGACTATGAACTTTGGCATATTATAATGTGTAAGTGTAGGGTTATCAATTGTAACCAATGTGCCACACTGGTGGGAGATGTTGATAATAGGGGAGGCTATGCATGTATGGGGCAGGGGATATATGAAAAATCTCTGTACCTTTCTTTTTATTATGCTGTAAACCTAAAACTGCTCCTTAAAACTGTTTTTAGATATCAAACTGTGCAATTATCATTTTCTTTTTTTTTGAAATGGCGTCTTGCTCTGTCACCAGGCTGGAGTGCAGTGGTGTGACCTCGGCTCACTGCCACCTCCACCTCCCAGGTTTAAGCAATTCTCCTGCCTCAGCCTCCTGAGTAGCTGGGACTGCAGGTGCTCACCACCATGCCCAGCTAATTTTTTGTATTTTTAGTAGAGACGGGGTTTCACATGTTGGCCAGGATGGGCTTGATCTGTTGACCTCATGACCCGCCCACCTCAGCCCCCAAAAGTGCTGGAATTACAGGCATGAACCACTGCACCCGGCCATCAGTGTTTTAATATTTCAGAAACGTATATACTGTACATTTTAATTTAGTTTATCTTACATTTTTATTTCACACAAGATTGAGTTGATATATTTTATATGATTTATTTAGTCGTTATATTTATATTTAATAATTACTTTTAAAATTATCTCATCTATTTAACTGTAATAACAATGATTATGTTTGTTGATGGCTATTCCTATATAATCAATATATACTCATGAGGAAAAATGATTCATTATAAAATTTGTTTGAATAGCAAATTCAAGACATAATTATTATCCTTTTTTCTTGCATGTTAGTTTGTCTTAATGCAGTCTTTCCTATGTCTCTTTTCGGAAATGCAATATCAACAGCATGCTTTTAGTTATCAGGAAATGCTTTAAAACTATTTTTAAATATTCAATTTTATTGTTTTTTTTAAAAAAACATTACTACCATATAGTTAGTGGTTCAGTCCTGATTTTAACGTGGTTATTCATTTTACATGTCTTTATTTGTTTGAAACACTTACTATTCTTTTAATAAAGGCAAAGAAGAGTTTTCTTGATACCTACTATTAACCTTCATGTTTCCCTGTCTCTCATTTCACTGTTGCAGCCCTAACAGTTGCATGGTATGTCTGAACACTTCTATTACTCATATATTATCAGCTTAGTTTAAATGTAAATTAATTGACATTTTTTTTTTGGAATTTTTTAAATTCTGATATTTTATTTCATTTAAATTTCTAAACAGACTTCTGTAGTATAAACCCTAGAAATTCTGATGCTAATAAAAACCAAATTTTATTTTTGTTTTCTTTTATTATTGACTGATAATCAGAAATATAAGAAAGACTATAATATTCAAAAGTATACCTATATTTACTGCTCTCTAACAAGACAATGAGCCAAAGATAATTTCCAGTATATGTGCAGAACTAGATTTTGGCTCCCGTAAAATACATCATTGAAAACAACGTATGAGTACGTAGTAGATAAGTGAGAATCTTAATCACAAAAACTTCTCAAGAAACAAAAAATTAATAAAGGAAGTAAATTAAGATTTTACTTGCCAAAGGAACAAGTTTCAAAATGCAAGTTAAGGATAAAATAAACTTGAGAATAAAAAATGGAATTAATTAGAACAACATAAAACCTTGATTAGATTAGATACCCCGTATTAATAGCTCATTCAACAAGGAATGTGAAATGTCTTAGTATTCTTAAAAAGGGTAGACCTGTATCATTTGGGTGACTGGGGATGTGGATGAGAAAGAACATTCAAAATACTTTGGATGAGACACCTGGATGGGCTTAAGATGTGTTGCACTTTAAAAAAAAATTCACATGTGAGTAGAAGACTTAAAAATAATTTCATTTATTCTGAAAGGAGGCTACAGTTAAAGGTTTGGTAAGACTTGGCTGGACGAAAATTATAAAGATAGGAGAACAGGGTTGTGTAAATAATGCTCAGCAGACAGTGAAAATTATAGGCCCTATGATGAGTAATATCATTTTTTATGCTAACAGTGTCATCTTTAAAAAAGAGAAAGGATACATCGAACAAAGAGAAAAATTTTTCCACCAGTGTTTAGTAAGCAATGGGGCGCTAGGAGTCTGGTAGAGGGAAAGCAGTTGAGAACCCTTGTCAATGATAGATAAGTGTACAGAATTTGGGCTGTGGCCATGAACAGCAGTATGTTTCATTTCCTTAATTGCTATCTATATATCTTCTTTCATAAAGTGTCTTTTCAAGTCTTTTATTCATTGATTCATTTTTTATTATTGCATTTTGCAAATCTTTGTATATTCTCAATATAAGTCTTTACTCAATTATGTGTTTTGAAAATATTTTCCTTCAGCCTGTAGCTTGTCTTTTCATTTTCATACAATATTCCTTCAAAGAACTGAAGTCTTTTATTTTGATGAAATGTGATGTATTAGACTGTTTTCACGCTGTTGATTAAGACATACCTGAGACTGGGCAATTTACAAAAGAAAGAGGTTTAGTTGGACTTACAGTTCCACATGCCTGGGAAGGCCTCACAATCATGGTGGAAGCCAAGGAGGAGCAAGTCACGGCTTACATGTATGGCAGCAGGCAAAGGAAGAGAATTTGTGCAAGGAAACTCCCCCTTATAAAACCATCAGATTTCATGAGGCTTATTCACTATCAGGAGAATAGCACAGGAAAGACCGACCCCATTGATTCAATGGCCTTCCACCAGGTCCCTCCCACAACATGTGGGAATTCAAGATGAGATTTGGGTGCAAACACAGAGAAACCATATCACACAACTTATCCTTTCTTTTTATTTTTGGATGTGCTTTCGGAATTGTATCTAAGAAATTTTTACCTAAGCCAAAGTCACAAAAATAAGATTTTTTTCTACTTTTTCTCATAAAATATTTCTAGTTTTATTTTTATACTTAGGTTTATAATCAATTTTGAGCTATTTTTAAATAATGCAAGAAATTTGCCAAAGGTTTTTTTTTATATGATATTAAGGTGTTCTAAAACAATTTGTTGAAAAGTCTATACTTTCTCCATTGAAATCACTTCCCAATTTTTTGTGAACCAATTGACTATATGTATATACATATCTATATACCATGACATATGTTGCATTGATTCTTGTGCCTTTCCTTTTGTCAATATTACATTATCTTCAGTAGTAACTTATGACAAGGCTAGAAATCAGGTAATGAGACTCCTCCAAATTTATTCTATTTCTTTGCATTGACTAATCTAGTTTCTCTGCCTTTTCATATAATTTTTAGAATCAGTTGGATTTGTATAAAAACAAAACAAAAAATCCTTGTGAGAGTTTTATTGAAATTGATTAAAGTTGATTAATAAATTTGGGAATAACTGATATTTTAACAATATTGAGACTTCTAGTCCATTGGATGGTGAGTCTCTCAATTTATGTATGATTTTCTTTTTGATTCTTCTCATAAGCATTCTGCATATTTTGACATATAATTCTTTGTTGTTAAATTTATGTTCAAGTATTTTATGTTTTCTATGCTATATTTTCCTATTTTTCTTTTATGTCAGCAATACCTGCAGAAGGTCTTACCCTTATCACAGCTCTAACTTAATATTTTTCTTTTCTTCTTTTTTTTTTTTTTTTGAGATGGACTCTCGCTCTTTCGCCCAGGCCGGAGTGCAGTGGTGCTATCTCGGCTCACTGCAAGCTCTGCCTCCCGGGTTCATGCCATTCTCCTGCCTCAGCCTCCCGAGTAGCTGGGACTACAGGTGCCCGCCACAGCACCCAGCTAATTTTTTGTATTTTTAGTAGAGACGAGGTTTCATCATGTTAGCCAGGATGGTTTGATCGCCTGACCTCGTGATCCACCCGCCTCGGCCTCCCGAAGTACTGGGATTACAGGCGTGAGCCACCGCGCCCGGCCAATATTTTTCATAAGTACCTATGGTATTTATTTCTTGTTGCCATTATTCTTTTTTTTTTTTCCATTGATTTCACTGGAGTTAGTGGAGGTCTACATGCAAGAGCCTATGAGTCTGTGGAAAATCCATTGTGTTTGCAGATCCTCCACTCTCATACTAGGATACCCTTGGAATTTAGCATTTTGATGACAATATTACCAAAATTGATATTATCTTCATGGCACATGGTATCTCTTCATCCTGAAACCTAATTTTTAAGAGCCACGACTCAAGCCCCACCTCTGAACTGAAAAATACACATGAAATAGGTTTAGAGATATCTAGATATCAAGATGGATTATTCAACTAGAGAGATAAATTCTGAATCTACATTTCAGCAGATAAATACAGCCCAAGAATACATATTTATGAGCCATCAGATTATAAATAGTATTTAAAATATTGAGATTTAATATCACCAACAGTAAGTATAAATACAAATTAAGTCAAAACGGACAGAGCAGCATGTGGAGACACACTTCATAAACTTTTGCTCCAAGAACTAGTGTAAGAACATACTAGGAAAGCTGAGAGAATCCACAAACCCTTTGACGGAAATGGATCACCACTGCAGGCTCCCAGAGATGCCAAAAAAGTGTGAGTCTGTTTGCTTTCTCAATGTGAGGCTCATGGTCTCAGGTAATTTATCAGCCTTGGTCACCAGCTGCCTGGAAACAGACTTGGTGCTGTTGCGGGGCATAGTGGGAGTGAGGCTGGCCTTTAGGACTTCAGGCTGCACGGGAACAGGTGAGGCCTGTGACTGCCAACTTTCCCCCACTTCCCTGGTGACCTGTATGACTCAGCAGAGGCAGCCATCACTCCCCTGGGAATATAACACTATTGGACTGGGATCCACAACCCAATCCCCCACAGTAGCCACAGCAAACCCTGCTGTGGAAAGGCTAAGGCTAAGGAAAGGCTAAGCTCTGCCCCCACATGACGTCTTTCTCTACCCACCCTGGTAGCCAAAGACAAAGGTCATAATCTTTTGGGAGTTCTGTGGCCCTGCCCACACCCTGAGAAACCTGAATACTTAACCAGGTGTCTCTTGGATAAGTTTGCATCCTCCCTATAGGACTGCAGTTGATGCACTCTTGAAAATGCCACCTCCTAGCTGGAGGCCAACTAACATAAAACCAGTGCACTAAACAAAAACACTAATGAGGACCCTCACAGAGTCCACTTCACTCACCTACTGCCTCCACTGGAGCAGATGCTGGTATCCACAGCTGCAAGACTTGAAGATGGATCACATCACAGGACTCTGCAGATACTCCCCAGTACCAGCCCAGAGCCCAGTAGCTCCACTGGGTAGCTAGACACAGAAAAGCACAAACAATCACTATAGTTTGGCTCTCAGAAAGTCCCTTTCCTAGGGAAAGAGGGAGAACACATCAAAGGAGCAACCTGCAGGACAAAAGAATCTGAACAGGAGCCCCTGAATCCCAAATCTTCCCTCTGACAAAGTCTACCCAAATGAGAAGGAACCAGAAAAACAATTCTGGTAATATAACAAAACAAGGCTCTTTAAAACCCCCAAAATATCATATCAGCTCACCAGCAATGGATCCAAGCAAGAAGAAATCTCTGAATTGTCAGAAAAAGAATTCAGAAGATCAATTATTAAGCTAATCATGGTGGCACTAGAGAAAGGTGAAGTGCAACTTTAATAAATTAAAAACGTGATACAGATATTTTTAAAAATCAATGAAATAGAGATCACAAATAAAAAAATATTCACAACTTCTGGAAATCAAAGACACACTTAAAGAAACACAAAATGCACTGGAAAGTCTCAACAATAGAATCAAACAAGAAAAAGAAAGATCTTCAGACCTCGAAGATGAAGACAAGGCTTTTCAATTAACCCAATCTGTCAAAGACAAAGAAAAAAGAATTTTAAAAAATGAATAAAGCCTCAAAGAAGTTTAAGACTACGGCAAACATTCAAACCTAACAATAATTGATGTTCCCAAAGAAGAATAGAAATCTAAGTTTGGAAAACATATTAGAGGGGATAATTGAGGAAAACTTCCCTGGTTTTGCTAGAGATCTAGAAGTCCAAATACAAAAGGCTCAAAGAACACCTGGGAAATTTATTGCAAAAAGATCATTGCCTAGGCACATAGTCATCATATTATCTAAAGTCAAGATGAAGAAAATAATGTAAAGAGCTGTGAGGCAAAAGCATCAGGTAACCTCTAAAAAGAAAACTTACCAGATTAACAGCAGATTTCTTAGCCAAAACCCTACAAGCTAGAAGGAATTGGGATCCTATTTTTAGCCTCCTTAAACAAAACAATTATCAGCCAAGAATTTTGTATCCAGCAAAACTGAGCTTCAGAAATGAAGGAAAGATACAGTCTTTTCCAGACAAACAAATCCTGAGAGAATTTGCCACTACCAAGCCAACAACACAAGAACTGCTAAAAGGAGCTCTAAATCTTGAAACAAATCCTTGAAACACACCAAAATATAACCTCCTTAAAGCATAAATCTCACAGAACCTATATAACAATAACACAATGAAAAAAAAAAGGGTATTCAGGCAACAAATAGCATGACAAATAGAATAGTACCTCACATCTCAGTACTAACATAGAATGTAAATGCCCTAAGTGCTCGAATTAAAAGATACTGAATGGCAGGGTGGATAAGAATTCACCAACCAAATATCTACCTTTAGGAGACTCACCAAACATATGAGGATGCACATAAACTAAAGATAACAGGGTGGAAAAAAATATTCAATACAAATGGACACCGAAAGCCAGCAGGAGTAGATATTCTCATATCAGACAAAACAAACTTCAAAGCAACAGCAATTTGAAAAGACAAAGAGGGACATTATATAATGATAAAAGCACTAGCCCAAGAGGAAACTATCACAGTTCTAAATATATATGAACCTAATACTGGAACTCCTAAATTTATAAAACAATTACTACTACACCTAAGAAATGAGAAAGATGACAACACAATACTAGTGGGGGACTTTACTCCACTGAGAGTACTAGATGGGTCATAAAGACAAAAAGTCAACAAAGAAACAATGAACTTAAATTACACCATAGGACAAATGAACTTAACAGATATTTACAGAACATTCTACCCAACAACTGCAGAATATACATTCTTTTCATCAGCACATGGAAGACTCTAAGATAAACCATATGATAGGCCACAAAACAAGTCTCAGTAACATTAAGAAAATCAAAATTATACCAAGTACTCTCTCAGACCACAGTGTAATAAAAATGAAAATCAACTCTAAAATGATCCCCCAAAACCATACAAATATATGGAAATTAAATAACCTGCGCCAGAATGATTGTTGGGTCAACAGTGAAATCAAGAAGGAAAATAGCAAATTATTGGAACTGAGTAATAATAGTGACACAACCTATCAAAACTTCTGGGATATAGCAAAAATGGTGCTAAGAGGAAAGTTTATAGCATTAAATGCCTACATCAATAAGTCTGAAAGAGCACAAATAGACAATCTAAGGTTACACCTTACAGAACCGAAGAAACAAGAACAATCTGAACCCAAATCTAGCAGACGAAAAGAAATAATGAAGGTCAGAGCAGAACTAAATGAAATTAAAACAACAATAACAACAAAAAATACAAAAGATAAATTAAACAAAACCTAGTTCTTTGAAAAGATAAATAAAATTGATAGACCATTAGTGAGATTAACCAAGAAGAGAGAAGATCCAAATCAACTCAAATAAAACTGTAGATATTACAACTGATACCACAGAAGTACAAAAGATTATTCAAGGCTACTATGAACAGCTTTATGTGTATAAACTAGAAAACCTAGAGGAGATGGATAAATTTCTGGAAACATACACACTTCCTAGATTAAACCAGGAAGACATAGAATCCCTGAACAGACCAATAACAAGCAGGAAGATTGAAAAGGTAATTTAAAAAATTGCCAACAAAAAAAGTCCAGGACCAGATGGAATGACAGCTGAATTCTCTCAGACGTTCAAAGAAGAATTGGTACCAATTCTATTGACACTATTCCACAAGATAGGGAAAAAGGGAATCCCCCCTTAACTGTTCTATGAAGCCAGTATCACCTTCAAGCTAAAAATAGGGAAGGACATAAGAAAAAAAGAAAACTACAGACCAATATTGCTAATGAATATAGATGCAAAAATCCTGACCAAAATACTAGCAAATCGAATCCAACAGCATATCAAAAAGATAATACACCATGATCAAGTGGGTTTCATACCAGGGATGCAAGGACGGTTTAACATATGTAAGTCAATAAATATGACACACCACATAAACATAATTAAAAGCAGAAAACACATGATCTTCTCAATAGATGCAGAAAAAATGTTTGACAAAATCCAATGAAAATTGCTTTATCATTAAAACCCTCAGCAAAATTGGCATAGAAGGGGCATACCTTAAGGTAATAAAAGCCGTCTATGACAAACACTCAGCCAACCTTATACTGATTGGGGAAAAGTTGAAAGCATTCCCCACGAGAACTGGAACAAGACAAGGATGCCTACCTTCACCACTTCTATTCAACATACCATTGGAAGCCCTACCCAGAGCAATCAGACAAGAGAAAGAAATAAAGGCATCCAAATTGGTAAAGAGGAAGTCAAACTGTCATTATTTGCTGATGATATGATTGTATACCTAGAAAACCCTAAAAACTCATCCAAAAAGCTATTAGATCTGACAAATGAATTTAGTAATGTTTCAAAATACAAAAATCAGTGTACACAAATCAGTAGCACTGCTATGCACCAACAATGACCAAGCTTAGAATCAAATCAAGAACTCAATCCATTTTACAACAGATGCATAAAACAATCCTAAAATTAATAAGCAATAAAAAAAGAGCTTACATAATGAAAGCAAGACAGAGCAAAAAAGAACAAATCTAGAAGCATCACATTATCCAGCTTGAAACTATGCTATAAGGCCATAGCCACCAAAACAGCATGGTGCTGATGTAAAAATAGGCACAAAGACCAATGGAACAGAATAGAAAACCCAGAAATAAAGCCAAATACTTATAGCCACTGATCTTCAACAAAGCAAACAAAAACTTAAAGTGGGGAAAGGACATTGTATTTAACAAATGGTGTTGGGATAATTGGCAAGCCACATGTAGAAGAATGAAACTAGATCCTCATCTCTCACCTTATACAAAAATCAACCCTAGATAGATCAAGAACTGAAATATAAGACCTGAAACCATAAAGATTCTAGAAGATAACATCAGAAAAACCCTTCTAGACATCGGCTTAGTCAAAGACTTCATGACCAAGAACCCAAAAGCAAATGCAACAAAAACAAAGATAAATAGATGGAACTTAATTACACTAAAAAGCTTCTGCACAGCAAAAGAAATAATCAGAAGAGTAATCAGACAACCCACAGAGTGGGAGAAAATCTTCACAATTTATACATCTGACAAAGGATTAGTATCCAGCATCTATAAAGAACACTAACAACTCACAAGAAAATAACAAACAATCCCATTAAAAAGTGGGCTAAGGACATGAATAGACAATTCTCAAAGGAAGAAATACAAATGGCCAACAAGAATATGGAAAAATGCTAAATATCACTAATTATCAGAAAAATGAAAAGTAAAACAGCAATGCTATACCACCTCATTCCTGCAAGAATGACCATAATCAAAAAAATAAAAAAAATAGATGTTGGTGTGGATTACGCAGTGAAAAGGGAACACTTCTACGCTGTTGATGGGAATGTAAGCTAGAACAACCACTATGGCAAATAGTGTGAAGATTCCTTAAAGAACTAAAAGTGGACCTACCATTTGTCCAGCAATCCCACTTCTAGGTATCTATCTAGAAGAAAGTCATTATAAGAATAAGATACTTGCACACACATGTTTATAGCAGCACAATTTGCAATTGCGAGCCTAAATGCCCATGAATCAACACATGCATAAATGACTATATATCTATAAATTATATATTTTATAGATGTATACACATAAATACACACATACCATGGAACACTTCTCAGCCATAAAAAGGAATGAAATGATGGTTTGCAGCATCCTGGATAGAACTGGAAACTATTATTCTAAGTGAAACAACTCAGGAATGAAAAACCGAACATCGTATGTTCTCACTTACATGTGGGAGCTAAGCTATGAGGATGCAAAGGCATAAGAATGATACATTGGGCTTTGAGGACTTGGTGGAAAGGGAGGGGGTAGCAAGAGATAAAAGAATACACATTGGGTACAGTGTATACTGCTCAGGTGATGGGTGCACCAAAATGTCAGACATCATCACTAAAGATATTATTCATGTAAACAAACACCACCTGTTCCCCCAAAACCTACTGAAGTTAACAAATAAAAAATAAATAAAATTGTAAAAAGAATGGCAATCAAAAAAAGAAATTAAATCAAAAGATTGAAGCCAGGGAGTAAGTTATTAATCATATTGTGTTTTCATTCTAGATTACAAGTAGTTTTCTTCTTTTTCCCTTTAAGATTTTCTCTTTATCTTTGGCTTTTATTATTTTTACTATAGTGTGTCTGTGTGTAGATCTCTGTATTTATCCCAATTGAAGTTTGTTGAGCTTCTTAGATGTGCAGATAATCGTTTTTCAATATATTTGGGGAAGTTTCCACCATTCAGCCATTTTTTATTTGGATATTTTTTCTATTATTTTCTTTCTCTCTTCTTCCATTACATGTATGTTGGTGTGCTTAGTGATGTCCCACAGTTCTTTGAATCTGTGCTTATTTTGTCATTCATTTTTCTCTCTGTTCTTCAGATTACACAATCTCTACCTATCTTCAATCTCGCTGATTTTCCCTTTTGCTATTTCAAATCTACTCTTGAACCCCACTAGTAAATTTTCTGTTTCAATTATTCTATTTTTTAATTTCAGAATTTCCACTATTCTTTTTAATAATTTCAACCTCTTGACTAATTTTCTTTTTAATGAGACATTGTCATTATATTTGCCTTTACTTCTTTAAGCATATTTTATTTTGGTTCTCAAGCATAAAATATTAGAATAGTTGATTTGAATTATCTGCCTGCAAATACAACATCTGTATTATTTTGCAAACGTTTCTTATTATTCTCTTTTTTTCTGTACATAGATCACTTTTCTGTTTCTTTGCATGTGTTATAAATTTCATTGAAAAATTATACATTTTAGATAATATATTTTAGCCACTTTGAATATTGATCTGCACCCACCCTCAGACTTGTTGTTATCGTTGGTCTCGTGTATTGATTTACCTTAATTACTTTAGTCAATTCTGTAATCTATCTTTCTCACAGTATGAATTCTTTGATGTCATTCCCCAGAGTACAAATCCTTATGTATGCATGCAGTTATACTTGGAAGATAGTAGTTTTAGCAAGGCTCTCTTTAACTGTCCCTTTCTATTATATCTCTATTAAACTATCTGCCTCTGTTTTGATCACACTCCATTGTCAGGCTACACTGATTGTCACTGTTTGCTTTATTGTGTTGACAATGCCCTGGGATATACATTGCTCCACAGTTTGATTTAATTAAGTATGGGTTCCATGGCAGGAGTTATTTTTGAGGCCAAATTTGAGGTTTATTCTGACTCCAAAAGGACCTTTCTTTAGCTATTAGTTTAATATGGTTTGGATATTTGTCTCTGCCCAGATCTTGTGTTGAAATGTTACTCCCAATGTTGAATGCAGGACCTGATGGGAGGTGTTTGGATTATGGGGGCAGTTGCCTCATGAATAGCTTGGGCCATCACCTTGGTGATAAGTGGGTTCTCATTCTGAGTTCACATAAGATCTGGTCATTTAAAAATGTGTGGCACCCCTGCCTCCTTGTTTCTGCTTTTGCCATGTGATGTAGCCTGCTCCCACTTCACTTTCTATTATGATCATAAGCCTCTTGAAGCCTCCTAAGAAGCAGATGTCACTATGCTTCCTTTACAGCCTACAGAACTGTGAGCCAATTAAACCTTTCTTCTTTATAAATTACCCAGTCTCAGTTACTTCATTATATCAATGCAAGAACAGAAAATTTATGCAGTATGTGGGGCATTGCTATAAAGATACTTGATGCTGTGAAAGAGATTTTGACATTGAGTAACAGGTTGGAAGAGTTTGCAGGGCTCTGAGGAAGGCAGAAAATGAGGGAAATTTTTGAACTTTTTAGAATCTGGTTAAATGGTTGTATCAAAATTCTGAGAGTGATGTGGGCAGTGAATTCTAGGCTGCCAAGGTCTTAAAAGGAAATGAAGAACCTGTTGAGAACTAGAGCAAAGGTCATGCATATTATACCTTAGTAAATCAATTGGCTGCATTCTGTTTATGCCCTAAGAGTCTGTGGAAGTTTGAGCTTGAGAGTGATGACCTAGGGTATCTGGTGGAAGACATTTCTAAACATCAAAGTGTTCGATATGTTGAATGGCTGCTTCTAACAGCATATGCTCATACGCATGGGCAAATAAATGATCTAAAGTTGGAACTTATATTTAAAAGGGAAGCAGACCATAAAAGTTTGGAAATTTCACACTTTGGCCGTGTGGCAGAGAGACAAAAAGCTTTTTGGGTGAGGAATTCAAGCAGGCTGTGGAGCAACCACTTGCTGGAGAGATTTGCTTAACCAAAAGAGAGCTAAGCACTAATAGCTCAGATAATTTGAAAATAGCCTTAAGGGCATATCAAGGACCTTTGTGGCAAACTCTCACCATAGGCCCAGAGGCATGGGAGGAAAGAATGGCTTTGTGGGCCAGGCCTCAGGGCTCCACTGCCTTGCACAGCCTCAGGCACTGCTTCCCACACCCTGGCCACTCTAGCTCCAACAGGTACTCAAAGGATCCCAGGTACAGCTAGAGCTGCCACTCTGGAGAATGGAAGCCATAATCTTCAACAACTTCCATGTAATATTAAGCTTGTGGGTACACAGATTCCAGGAGTGAAGGAGGCTTGGCCTCTGCCTAGATTTTACAAGGTGTATAAGAAAGGTTGCACGCCCATGCTGAAGCTTGATGCAGGGATGGAGTCCTCACAGAAAGCTTCTACTAGAGGAGAAATGTAAGGTTGGAGGCCCTACACCAGGGCACGCTTAGTGGGGCTGTGGAAAGGAGGCCACCATCCTCCAGACCCCAGAGTGGTAGATTTATTAGCAGTTTGCACCCTGTGTCTGGAAATGCCACAGGCATTCAACTTTGACATGTGACAGAAGCTGTGGGAGACAAAACTACAAAACCACAGGGGCAGAGCTGCTGAAGGCCTTGAAAGCCCACTCTTTTTGCACTAGTATGTCCTGAAAGCATGACATGGACACAAATGAGACTATTATGGGGCTTTAACATTTAATGACTGCCCTGCTGGGCTTTAAACTTGCATGGAGGCTGTAGCCCCTTTCTTCTGGCCAATTTTTGCTTTTTAGAACAGGAATGTTTACCCAATACCTATATCCCAATTGTATCTTGGAAGTAAATAACTTGTTTTGATTTTATAGGCTTATAGATAAAAGAAACTCACCTCTAGATGAGACTATGGACTTGGGAGTTTGGAGTTAACCTGGAATGTGTTATGACTTTGGGGGACTGTTGGGAAAGTATGGTTGTATTTTGCAATGTGAGAAGTACATGAGATTTGGGAGGGGCTAAGTGTGGATTATATCTTTTGGATATTTGTCTTCACCCAGTTCTCGTGTTGATATGTAAATCCCCAATGTTGAAAGAAAAGACTACAGGGAAGTTTTTGGATCATAGGGGCAGATCCTTCATAAATGGCTTGGACCACCCCTTTGGTAATAAGTGAGCTGTTGCTCTGAGTTCCCACAATACTAGGTTGTTGAAAAATGTGTGACACTTCCCTTTCATCCCTGTGCTCCACTTTCACCATGTGATGTGCCTGATCTTACTTTGCCTTCGGCCATGCTTGTAAGCCTTCTGAGGCCTCCCTAGAAGTATATGCTGTTATGTTTGTTGTACAGCCTGCAGAACTGGGAGCCAATTAAACTTCTTTTTTAAAACAAATTACTCAGTCTCAAGTATTTCTTTATAGCAATGTAAAATCATCCTAATACACTAATCTACTGGTTTTCTCTACTAAACAAGTCGACTGATTTATTTTTCTGCTCTCATGGAGTCAGCTAGTCACATTTTAATTGCTTATGATAGAAATCTTCATTGGTTTTTAGTATTGCACTGCCTAATATTTTATCCCAAATAAAGTTAGTCTCTTTGGAAAGAATGTCAGAGCTCTATGCTCTTAGGCTTGCTTTCGCCTTTGGGCAAAATCTCTTAGTCACTATTCCAGAGGTGGGACATTGACCTGCTTCTTTCAGGGTGACACACTTGCTTTAGGAACATGCAGCTAGATAGGAATGGTAGCCTCTGGTATTCTCAGCTTGCCTGTCCCAGCATGAAGCCCCTGCTCCTTAAGTGAGTTGGCATAAAGGCAGTCAGGACCCCATTCATATGTAGACTTCTGACAAATTATTTTTGTTGCTGTTGTTCACTCTTGAACTTGATCCCACTTTTTACCTTTGTAGCTTTATAGGTAAATCATCTCTTTTCCAAGTATCGGGTTGTAACTTCAACATACTAATTAGAGAGATGGCACATTTCTACCAATACTTCATCTTACAAACATAATTGGAAATTTTCATTTGCTATTTTTTTTTAATTTACAAATATTGTACTGGGGTCTCTGGAAGAATAGAAGATTGCCACCACGTTTAGCTAGAAATACAGTTATGTGTGTTATTTAAAAATATGAGCTGGGAATAGTGACAAAATTGAAAAAAAAACTTGAATCAGTGTGAGTTACTAAATATACAAGGCCCTAACAATACCTAGCAATTATGATGCCTTGAAATTTTTCTTGTGTAGACAATTAAAAAATAAGTATCAGTTACAATGGGATAAACCTGTTTTTATTCACCGATATAAATATAAATGTATTACCATCAAAGATATGGCTGAATCTACTGATTACATTCACATAAGACAAAGAGTAGATAATTAGCAAGTTTTTGTATCTGGCCATTTCTATTGTTTGGATAAAATGAGATACAAGTGAGATACTTATGGTCTAAAATTGAAAAGCAGATAATTTCAGAAATGATTCCAGTGCCATTAAAGTCTTTTATGAGCCATCAGGAATATATTTGATATAAATGTCTTGCTGTTTTCAAGTAATAAACCCACTTTCACCCATCTTTTAATAAGTATATAAACATGACTGAAATCAGTCCTTATTTGCATCCCATTTCTATTTGTTATTTAATGCTTCCTTGGAAGCAGAGAGCCTAAAGAGTTTTTTGTTTTGTTTTGTTTTTTATTGTTACACAAATTATCTCTGCATTGCCTGAACCTTCTAGAAACAAAGCATTGCCAATGTATTTCTCTTAAGGAGAAAACATCAACCTGGCAGGATCGTTTTGTGTGTCACAACAATTCATTACTGGCAGTGATCATAATATAGGTGGAGGCTAAGACCTTCTTAGGGTATGTGTGGGTGTGTTTGTGTAATGTGATAGAGATATTGAAAAACACTAGGTAATTTCAGTTATTTCTTTTTTTGCCTTTCTCCAACCACATAAGATTTTTAATGATGGGTATGGTTATATGTATAATCATGGAAACAAAATGAACCAAAATAAACATGTATGATAATACATGGGTCTTCTGAATGATTTCTATCAGACTGAAGAGTGGTATATCTTGTCTCTTGTTGCATTGTACCTGTGTTTATCTTAATTATAAAAGAGATAAGAGATTCTCTCTACTCCCTCCCTCCTAACCTTGTTTCTTATTGTTGTTGTTATGCTCACTGGGGGCTCAAAACTGTGGAACTATGGAGAAATTAAGAGATAGGACAATTTTTATGTGAATGATTACTTTCATGCTCCCAGAACATGCAGATATTTAAAAAAGCCCCTCTGCAAGTTCTCAGCTGGTAGGACAAGTCAACCATCATGAGCTGTTTCTGTGCTCTTGGAAAGTTTCTTGCTGGGTTTGTTTTTCTTCAACAATTCCTTTGACCCAGTCAGAAACATGTCTACCTTGGGGGGTCTTTTGAAGTTCTTGCCACACCTCCTGGGCATTGAGAGATCTACTTTCAGACTCTTCTGTTGAGTTTTCATTGTTTCCTTTCCTCCTGCACCATCAAGACCATAACCCTATCGAACAGGGCATGTGATGACCAACCCTACATGCATTAGTGAGGCCTCTATCTAGAGAAATAACCTTCTCCAAATAAATTTTTTCACAAATCACTCTTCTTTCTCTTAGTCTCTTAGTTTTGTTATTCTTTGGTCAATGAGGCATGAAAGAAGCTCTAGAAAACTT
This sequence comes from Pongo abelii, assembly GCF_028885655.2. Lineage (NCBI taxonomy): Eukaryota > Metazoa > Chordata > Mammalia > Primates > Hominidae > Pongo > Pongo abelii. The sequence continues at coordinate 116,788,068 of NC_071991.2, forward strand.
TGTAACTTTTCACATAGAAGGAAGATATTCACCTCACATTAACCTTGCTGTTATATCATATGTACTATTGAAAATGTATTCAAAAGTGATAAGAAAAATATCCCGTTTTAACAATGTGTTCAATTTATAGTAAGTGCCAATTATGGAATAATCATAATGCTTTGGGATAATGGAAGATCAACAATTTAATTTTCTGGAAGGCAGATCAAGGTTTTAAAAGTCTCAGGAAATTTCAAAAAATAATTTATTGTCATCTTTAAATCATATATTATCGGAAGTTAATGGAATATTAATACTAATTAACAGAATTCTTCCCTGTTTTTGAACATTCATACCTATTGATGCTAGTGTAACTGTGACCTAAATTAATTTTTAAAACACATCATGATTGACTAACAGTCAAGCCACATTGCCTATAACTATTCTTTAGAGTTTTTTCTGCATGAAATTAATCCTAAAATAGATTAGACAAAGATATTATGAAATCATGTATATAATAGTTTACTTTATTGTTTAAAGATGATTGATAATAATAAAAAATTCACAGTCCAGGTTAATTTTTCCAGGAAGACTCCTTACAGATAGCTCTTTATAGACAGCTGCCGTGAGCTCAGCTATCCTTACCTTGATTTACACTAGCGACTTTGCTATCTTTCATAAATATAATTAGGTTTTTATTGGTAATATTAATGACTTATTAGCTAGTGAATGTTTGAAATTGGCTGTCTTAGAAGATGCTGGAAATATTAAATATGCGGTGACTGGCTAAAATACCTTACAGACACCCTCCCTTTTCCCCCAGCATTAATGGTCACTTAAATCTGATTAGACTTGCGTGTGTCCAATATACTTGATTATCAGTTTCTGGGTCTGATTGTTAAAGAATATAGTACAAAGGATTTTGGTTTCCAAAACCTGCCCCTAAGAATATGAATATAACCATATTTTCCCTAAGTAATCTCTCAGCAAAAGTGTTTTGAAAACACCCAAAGCCATGACTCCCTAAGCCCGCAGAATAGGTTGTCTGAGTGTTTGATTCCTGCTTGCTAATAATTTTATGTGCAGCAGAATTAGATCAAAGAGGTCACTTACATGCTGACACATTTCAAGTTCTTAGAAACTACCTTGCTATCACCTACCTCCAGCTATTGGAGATTTACCAAAAGGGTAGTTCAAAATAGCAATGGAAGGTTAAAGATAAAGGGGCTGTGGAAGTATCAGAAAAGGCTCACAAAGGAGATGGTGCCTTAACTCAGTATTACAAAGCTAGTAAGACTTTGCCATGTTGACTAGGACCGATCAGGAAGAAATTCAGCAAAGGTAACATTATGGAGACTGGCTTAGAGAATATGGTTTCTTCAGGAAACTAAACTGTGGCTAAAATTTAAGAATTTTAATATAATGGTGCAGGGAGAGGCAGGATTTTAAAGGGGCTTATGTGGTATAATTCAGTATTTTTTAAACTTTTTTGAGCACAACTCACAAAAAAAAACACATTTTTTTATTATATGACCTGACAGAAACACAATGGAAATATGAATGTTACAAAAATATTTATAACTCGCTAATTAATATGTACTCTATTACTGTGTTTGCTACTGTTTTCTTTTATACGTTCTATTTTATTTTGTTGAAATGCCGATGTTGAACCAATGAGTTTATTTCTTGGACACCAATAGAGCAAAACACGCAGTTTGATAAACATTTTCCTAGAAAACATAACCAGCTTCATGAGTGTGCAACCACTAGAGTGAGGAGTGCTAATCCAGCAGCTGGTGGGTCGCACACAAGTCGAGTCATGGGGGCTTCTACAGGGGTCTTCAACTGTCCTCTCTTGCCCACCAGTGCACTTGCACAACACATGCACATGTCGAAGAAAGTGCTACATTAAATAGCAAATAAGAAACACCATGACAGACTGAGAGAGAGAATATGGGAGAAAAAAAAAGTTAGTACCTTTAACAGCACGTTTTCTACTTTTTGTACAAAGGTTACCATACCTTGAATTTTATTTTTGCCTCTCAAAATATGTTGCTACACTTATAGAAATGCACTGTCAAATTAAAATATTATGCAAGCCACATAGGCAATGTTTAATTTTCTGGTAGGAACATTTAAATAAAATAAAAAGAAACAGACACAATTTATTTTGATAATGAAGTATTAACCGAATATATCCAATATACCATCTTTTCTGTGAGCCTTTTCTGATACTCTTCCACAGCTCCTTTATCTGTTATCTCCATTGCTATTTTGAACTACTCTTTTGGTAGATCTCCAATAGCTGGAGGTAGGTGATAGCAAGGTAGTTCCTAAAAACTTGACATGTGTCAGCATACAAGTGACCTCTTTGACCTAATTCTGCTGCACATAAATTTATAAACAAACAGGAATCAAATACTCAGACAACCTATCCTGTGGGCTTAGGGAGTCATGGCTTTGGGGGCTTTCAAAACACTCTTGTTGAGAGATTACTTAAGGTGAATATGGCTGTGTTAATTTTGACAATATATCCAAAATACATACAAATCAATTAATAATAAAAAATGGGATATTTTACTTTTTTATTCTACAAAGTCTTTGAAATGTGATGTGTATTTTATACTTACAGATCATCTTAATTTGAACTAGCCACATTTATAGTGCTCAATAGCCATATGTGATTTGTCATCACCATTCTGGATGGAGTGGTTATTAATAATAGGTAATAATGGAAGATTTTAAACTAGTGTCTGTGAAGTAAATTTGACATTAGAAAGATTTCTCTCCTAGCAGGGAAGTGTTGAAGTACACTGTGAGATTGGAAACCAGGGAAAGATAATTATGGTAGTCTAGGCAGGAGACTATAGGTGCAGGAACTTGTCATTAGCTTTGTGGATTGTCGGTGAAGCAGATTTGAGAAGTAAGTGGGTAAAATTATCAAGACGTGGTCACTGATTACATGTGATTATTTGTTGGTAATAGGGGAAGAAGAAAGAGAGAAAGGAAAGAGACTAGAATAATTGCCAGGTTTGTGGACTTGGTGATTGGGTAGATGGTGGCACCATTCATCAGGATAATGTATCCAAAATGTGAACCACACTGTATTTTTATTTGTTTTTTAAATTACTTTTTCTATATTATATTGTTATCAAGGTGGCCTGAGGTGCTTTTTGATTTAGTAATGTTTGATTAGAATTTATCCTAAGACACACCGGTATTTTAGAATTTGAAACAAACTTATGTAAGTTGCTTGACCCAGTAGGTTCTGACTAGGAGAAATCTAAGGGTTACATTCAGTGCCAGTCTTGTGACTAGAACATGAAATCACTGGTATAGACCAGCTTCTTTTTTTTTTTTCTTTTTATTATTATTATTATTATTATTATTATTATTATTATACTTTAGGCTCTATGGTACATGTGCACAACGTGCAGGTAAGTTACATATGTATACATGTGCCATGCTGGTTAGACCAGCTTCTTAATGTATGTGCAAGAAAACTAAAACTTAGTGAGATTATGTGACTTTCTCAAGCCCTCTCTGTTGAGAGATATATAGATATCTAGAGACATATAGATATGTTAAGCCATATCTATTTTTGCATTTTTCTTGTTTCTGTGGCTTTTCTCAAAACTTTATTCTCTGCTGTTGAGCTCACCTTATACTTTTAAAGTAAAATTATTCGATCAACATTCCTTTAGTTTCACCTTAAAACCTCCCTGTACTTTTATCTTTTCAGTCTTCCTTCGATTCTGTCTGTAAGATGTGCCCCACTTGTTTCTGAACACCGGTCTCTCCCCCTGTTCTCTTGTTCGCACCTGACTTTACTTCCTCCTCGATCAATGTGTTGTTCCATTTACTTTTCAAGTTCAATATTTTGAAATACTCTACTAGCATGTGGTTTGTTAAAACTCCCTTTGGTTGTTTATATTGCTCCATAACTTTGTTTAAAGGCTACATTTCTTTATTAAGTTGATCAAGGTGGAAAAAAGAACTATCTACGATTTTGATTGAAATGCCTATGAACCTATTCTAATAGTTCAGTTTTACAACTTCAAGAATGCATTTTTCCCAGTGAATTTTACCATACTAAATATCCAGTATCCAATGACAACTTACAACACTGAGAAGACGTAATGCTGACACATTTGTTAAAAAGTAAGTTGTGTGTCTGTATGTGTGAGTGTATGTGTATGCGAGAGTTTATGTGTATGTTTGTCCACAAGTGTACTTCTTGTGTGGTAGCTCTTAATATATTTTTAACTGAGCAAGCTCCTGCAATATTACCTCTTTTTGTAAAGCTTCCCAGAGTTGGTTTGGCAATGCAAACCTATTTACCAAGAGGAATTGGATTCAGACATCATTTTCATTTAAGGGATTTAGTGGTCTCACTAATGACTAGTCAATTGTTGAGATGAGTACAAATTTAAACCAAGAATGATTGCTTAGGAGAATAGCTCAATATCTGGCTTACATTCTTAGTTAGAGAAAGCACCATCCATTAATTCTAAAATTCCACCAAGCAATATAGAAGTGTTATATTCTTGTCTACTATTTCAGCTCTGGAGAAAAAGAATGTCCTTTAAATCCCAATATACATATTTATTGTACTTCCTACTATTGCTTCTGCCAAGTGGCTAGGCTGTGTTTTTCTATCATGTAAACAATCACATCTGATTAGGCATTCAAATTGTATTTTAGAAGTATTTACTCTTAAGTTGTGACACTGAATAAATTAAACCCATGAGGCCAATAAACTGCTCAGATTAATTTGTAACTTAACGTGACCAGAGATTACTTAAAATGTTAGAACCTGATTAAACCTCTTGAGACTTCGGAGTATAATATTAATAAGTTCAAATCTCAACTTAATTTGTCATGATTTTATGACTTATTTGTTCCTTTTTTCATCAAATCACACACAGAGATAAAATAACAGTCTTAAAAACAAAATAGCACTCTTCATATATTCTTACTCCAATAGACATACACCTTAAACAGAAGGCATGGACAATTATACTTTTTTATATACAGAAATAATTTTCCCTATTTCAGATAATCTCTGACAAAAATGTGAAATCCATAAATATAATGTGATGTACAGGGTGATAATGTAAGAGAGACAATTTGGGAATCTCTACCCCAAAAAAACAAAATAACTATCCAATACATATCTGCAATATTTTTGCTCTTCCAAGCCTTTTGTGAGGTGAATTCAGAGGAGAATTTTATAAACACATACCCTGTAACTGCTGATTTATTTACTTTTTAAAATAAATACCTTTTATAACTATAATTATAAAGTAAAAAACAAGTAACATGAATTATATCCATTAAGTAATATGCTGAACTGTAAGTTTTAAAAAGTTGATGGTGAAGAAAAAGGAGAAAAGTGAGGAAGAAAGAAAGGAAGTAAGGGAGAGAGGAAGATGTACCGGCTCCGTGTACTATTAGTTTATCCATTAGTGATACATCAAAATCCATTTTGCCCCACTTTTTACCAATAAATTGGTAAAAATAAGTTTTAAAATAATAAATCATAAAGAAGGTATGAGGGAACAGGCCTCTGGTTGGAATGAAGGCAATAATAACTTGTTTGGAGGGTGATCTGACAAATAACCAACTTTTCCAGGTTGCATTCATATTCACAGTTCCAACAATTTATCTTGCAAAAATGCGTTGTAAAGATAAATTTGCACAATGCACTAAGATACATGAATATGATTTTCATTACAGCATAATTTATAAAATGTAAAAAATATGGAAAGAGCTTATTCATAGAGAAATAGTTATATTATCTCCATACAGTAGAACACTAAATAACTGTTTAAAAGTAAAGTAGATTTATATATATTAATGTGAAAGAATATGAAAGATACATGATTAAATGGAAAAATCTTATGTGACACATAGAGAGTGATCATTCTGTATTTACTATAAAAACTAGTCATAGACACTGCCTATTGTACACAAAGTTTTTAATGTTATACAGGAAAGATTTCCTGCTATCACCTCATGTTTATAGGTATTTGCAGGGTGTGATATGAGATCAAGAAGCTTTATGATTTATTTAATAAACTTTTTGTAAAGTTTAGTATCACTTTTATTATCTAAATAAACATATCTGTGACTTAGAATAGTTAGAATTAGGGGGATTATTTTCTGATCAAAATTATCTTGTTTTTATGGTGGTTCATTATTCTCTTCCACATGTTTTTGGAAATGAGAAAAAATTCCTTTGAATATGAAGTTGACATATTGTACTGTGTGGTTAGAAGAATGAAGAAGCATTTTTTTGGAAATTAACATAGAGAATAAAAACAAGCAATAAAGAACTTTTTATTTATTTATGCTATAAAATGAAACTTGTAACAAATATTCTGGGTGCTTCCTAATGAGACCAATGAAATATTGGTACAGTAGAGGTATCGTAGAGTATTAATTTATAGAATGAACTGTGTTCCAAATAGAACACAATTCCAAAATTTAATTTATTTCTAAATGTTGCCTGGTGAAGCTGAATTCAATAAGATTGAGTACAAATAGAACGACTTTAGATATCTGTAGAAGAAGCCCATGGATGGCGACACAAGAGCAGGGTATCACCATAGCTCCTCAAAGGACTATAAGTATTTTCCAAACTGCTGCCAAATATATCAGTATTTAATGTCTTAAAAATAAATAAAAATTGTTAATTTGCAACATGGCTGTATCCTGGCACACAGTGATGATGAAATAATATAAAAAAAATATGCCCAGTAGGCTAGGTGCCATGGCTCACGCCTGTAATCTTAGCACTTTGGGAGGCCAAGTGGACAGAGCCTTTGAGCCCAGGAGTTTGAAAGCAATCCAGAACACATGGAAAAACCCATCTCTACTAAACATACAAAAATTAGCTAGGCATGGCAGCACACACCCATAGTCCCAACAACTTGAGAAGCTGAGGTAGGAAGATTACTGGAGTCTGGGGATATCAAGGCTGCAGTGAGCCATGATGCCACCACTGCACTCCAGCCTGGGCAACAGAATGAGAGCCTGTAACAAAAAATTGTAATAACCATCTCTCTCATTTTTTGTAAAAAAAAAATGCCTGTAGCTCTTGCAATTTAGATTTATTCATAAACAAATCTACTTAGAAAAATCAGAAGTAACATTTATTTTTCTGTATACATATAAATTATAAACTAATACACTGATTTTCTAATTTATAAATTAGTTAATTTAAGCATTAGCTAATGCCTTTGAATAAATGGATAAAGTTGTTATTCTGAATTTTACAAAGCTGAAGACTAGTACAGAGCAAAGACTGCTTTAATAAGATTTAAAAACCATATGAGGCCTAGTCTGTGCAGTTGGTTAAACAGCCTCTTTATTACTACCAACTTATTAACAGAAAAATCCCACGCATGGTCCCACTTGAATCCTTTTTAAGAGCTATTGAAACTGTATTGAGTTTTCTCAAGAAAAAAAAAAAGTTTCTCTTTACAGTGCTTCATCAGTAGATAAAATGAAATAGGTTTGTAATCAAAAAAACTAAGGCTAGCTTTTTCTGCTCATGGCTTGATAAACACAGTTGTGAACAGAAGAATAAAACAAAATATGAACTATAATAAATTATTCTCCATCTTGGTGAGGTAACATGTCCTATAGAATTTTTAGAAACTTAAAGTTAGGTCAAGTTTAAATTCTACTTTAATCATTTTATCGCCTCCAAAATGTAAAGGAAAATCAATCATCATGGCCCAAACTCATTTCAGATAACATATCTAGGAACAAGGGAGAATTCTGAGTTGTGATATGGGTTTAATAACACTGTAGAATCCCAGATCACAGTTAATATCTGCAGCTTCTACCTTTCTTATATTTTTTACCATGAGAACAACTACCCTAAAATTTAGTTTCCAGACACTCTTCTGATTGGATGTTTGAAGTCATTTTTCATATGTAATTCTGCAAAATGACCAATTAAGGATTTTCTAGAACCAAAACACTTTAATATTCACCTTGCATTATAATCTATAAATCGATTGACTGGATGAATAACTCTTTATAATCCCAGATTTTTAAAAGGCAGTCAATAAAATTATAAACCTACCATTCTCTCTTCCATCATATTCTACCATTACAAATTATAACTACATGTTTCTCAGATAAATATTCATCATGAAACTCAGGTGGGTTTCACCATGGCTAATCCACAACTAATCATTATTATTCTCTCAGCCTGGTAGAGGCATCATTTAGGAATGGCATTAAACTTTACTTTGTGAATCAGAAGTGGTTATGAATTATATGAATATTCAGTGTTGTATTACATAAATTCATTGCTGATGTCCAGATAGAAATATTAATAAAAGCTGGGTTTTTTTACTACATTGTTGGTCAGTGTTGGTTTGAACTGAATATAGGAAATGTAATACACTGAATAACATAACATAAATGTGCTTTTATCCTTAATCTTATAGATTGTTTTTAATCATGCTATTTGAACCAAATCATTAGATAATTTGATATGAGACAAACTAAATGCATGTATCAAAGCTATTGAGACTAGAAATGTAAGCAATTTGTTCTCACTGCTGATGCAATAGTTTCATACTTAAATACCAGAGATAGCCAAACCAAATAAGCAACACTACAATTACTTGTTGCCAGAAAGATTGACAATATAAATTCCACTGAAACCAAAATCATTAACTTCTGGTATGTCTTGAAAAACCAATGGACTCAACTCCAAATATTTTATATAGCATGCCAAAGAATTCAGCTGCTTACAATCACAACCATAACTAGTGTATATCTGAGGCCTTATCAGGAAGATGTATTGTTTAAAATGTGATGACTCACTGGTGTCAATAATACTTTTGTTTAAATGACTGCATGAGTAATTGGTAATGTTTGCTTTGAAACCATTGAGCTTACAACTCATATCTCTCGTAACGAATACTGTGGTATACTTCCTAGACAACTTTCTACAGGGTTATTTCCTTAGCTGGTATAAATGTTTTCACTGAAGCTCAAAGCTGAGTTACCTGCAAGAACTGTACTGCCTTGACCTTGGTGAAAGGAAATTTTCTCACTCAATGTTTTGCCTCCTTTCTGGTTGCAGCACTTATACAACGCCTGGTTGATGCTATATGAAAGTATCAAGGCCCTCCCACATTTCCTCCATTTGGGATGACTCCGAAGGGCCATCCCAATTCCATCGCTCTCAAGGAGATAAGCTGAGGCTTCTATTGTGAACGTAGCACAATTCAATGTCTCCTTCTAGCCAGTTGTGTTTCACCTACTTCCACATAGGTAATGTCACTGAGAATACACTTACATAAACATAATGCCTGACAATCTCTGTCTCAGAGTCTATTTCCCATGGAAGCCAACGGGAAACTTCTGTACAAATCTGTCGTAAAATAGAAAAACATTGGTTGCTTATATTGTCTCTACATTATAAAAATCTTAAATTAATTTCTGGTGAAGGCTTCAGCTTGTTCTATCTAAAATCTTTGGACTCAGTTCTTCACGGGATGGGGCGTTATCTTGCCCTTTTCATATTAAGATATAACTATTTCAAATATTTTCTGCAATTGCATTGGACCTAGCAGTTATGTTTGCAGAACATAAAATGATAGTTTATTTACTTATCACTCGGGAAGAAGTTGATTAGAAATATCACTATTATTATATCAGGTATAATGTATGTTAAGCTACCGTCAGAAGATTCCTGATCTATTTCTTGGCCTCCCTAGACACTGCTGGCATTGCTTACTCACCTTTATTTAATGGGCTTTTTCTTAGAATACACTAAATAAGATAATTAGATATTGCATGTTTGTTTTGGAAAACAAGCACACCTCAGGTATCTCAACAAGGTCAATCTAGTTTGCTTCTGACTTCTTAATTTCTGCTGCAGCATGTTTCTACATTTTAGGATAGCAGCTAAACCTCAGTATCTGAATGGTGATAGCATGGGATAGAAATTGCTTTTCAATATTAGCACTTGAGGAGAAAGCGACAATGAAGGAGGATAGACATTAGAAATGAAACCAGATAAGAAATGCCAAAATATTTATTGGAAAGTATGAGTGACTCATGTAATAGAAAATATGAGTTACCGAGTTCTGGGGTTTTATGCTCTAGAATTGTAGTCAATGTGACTTAGGTTCCTTTTTCTGGGAAACGGCCTTTGACAGAGGTAAACACTGTGTGGTTAGCTTTTGTTGCAATTTCACAAGGAGGCACAGAAATGTCTCATTAAACAGAGAGCTTCTGAAAAATTGCAAATTATTGTCAGCCATAAAATAAAAAGGGAGTCATATCATACCAAATTAGAAATCCCAATTATTTACCTTTGTGTAACTCAACCCAACTTGAAAATAGTACCATTTCAGTAAGGCCTCAGGCATGGGAAGAACAACCTTTTTTTTTTTTTTTTTTGAGACGGAGTCTCGCTCTGTCGCCCAGGCTGGAGTGCAGTGGCGCGATCTCGGCTCACTGCAAGCTCCGCCTCCTGGGTTCACGCCATTCTCCTGCCTCAGCCTCCCAAGTAGCTGGGACTACAGGCACCCGGCCACCACGCCCGGCTAATTTTTTTGTATTTTTAGTAGAGACGGGGTTTCACGTGTTAGCCAGGATGGTCTCAATCCCTTGACCGCAAAGTGCTGGGATTGCAGGCGTGAGCCACCGCGCCCGGCCGGGAAGAACATTTAAACTCTACTTTTTTAAATGAAAAACAGCTTTGTAAAGATAAAATGAAATATAAATTGATATATAAAGAATTTTACATATTTAAAGTATACAGTTTGATGATTTTGGACATATGCAAATACAAATGACACTATCATCACAATCAAGATAAACATATCGAATGCAGCTGGGCACCGTGGCTCACGCCTGTAATCCCAGCACTTTGAGTGGCTGAGGCGGGCAGATCATTTGAGGTCAGGAGTTCGAGACCAGCCTGGCCAACATGGTGAAACCCTGTCTCTACTAAAAATACAAAAATTAGTTGGGCATGGTGATACACACCTGTAATCCCAGCTACTCGGGAGGCTTAGGCAGGAGAATTGCTTGAACCTGGGAGGTGGAGGTTGCAGTGAGCCTAGATCGAGCCACTGCACTCCAGCCTGGGTGACAGAGACAGACTCTGTCTCAAAACAACAACAACAACAAACATATCCAATGCACTTCAAAGTATTTTTGTGCCCTTTTTGTGTATGTGTATATTGTATTGTGTATGTATGTGTTAAAAACACAAGATATCTACTCTCTTAATAAATTGTGAAGTGCACAATACTGTATTCTTAACTATAACCACTATGTTGTACAGCAGTTCATGATAGTGCCAACAACTATGATGTTCTGTGCTTCTATGAGCTAGACAATTATGGACACTTTTTAAAAGTGGGATAATACAGTATTTGTCTTTCTGTGAGAAACTGTACTTTGAAGGGAAGATGTCTATTTTGTTTACATGAGGTAAACAAGTAACATAGATTCAGACTGTATGGGTTTGAATCCTGACAGGATATTTTTCATTATTTAATCTCTACACAACATATTTCTCACTTGTAAATTATAGACAGTAATAGTAATTACCTCTTAGGTTCTCATGAAGGTTAAAAGTGATAAGTATGAACTATTTAGTATAGTGCCTGGCATTCAGTAAATACGTAGTAAGTATAAACACATCCATAGTTCCAAAACAGGCCTCAAATCATGATTAGTGGCTGTTCTTCCAGGCATACACATCTTTTTGTTTTCTTTCTTTTTTCCCCCAAATTAAAATAAAACTGCCATGTATTTTTTTTAAAAAGTGGGGAAAAAGTGAAAATATTTGAAACATACACTATATAGAAATGAATTATATGAGAATATACAGATTGCTTTGATATACCAAGACAAGAAATACTATGGACTTGTTAGGAAAACTGGCAAAAGAAAATATTCAAAGAGCCAGGAACATGAGTCAAGTTACAATTTTTCATGATTAATCAAGGAACGAAAGACAGATAAGTGTTGCCAAGAATGCGGAGCAAAGGGGAATCTGCTGTATGTCAATGTTAATGTAACAAAGATGCATGTGAACCAGCAATTCTCCCTCTGAGTATATTCTTAACAAAGATGTATGCTTGTGGGCAATTTTTAAATGTACAAAAATATTCATAGCACCATTGTGTGTAATAGTCCATAACTGGAATTAGTACCACTAATTGGCAATAGGTGCACTATCCACAATCCTGTTGACTCCTATTAACTCTTAGTACCAAGAACATACAAACAGCTATGCAAATAACCACCCAAGCTTCAGTGGCTTATCATAATAAAAGTGTTACTTACATAGTCACCGTCTAATGTGAGACAGTGATGATGAGGGGCTATTTCTCCACTCAGTCATTCAGATAACCAGGCTGCCTGCTTCCATCTAGTGGGTCCATTCCCTTCTAGGATCCCTACTGTTCCAGTGAATAGTTTTCCTTCTGAAGGGAGGCCAGGAAAGGGAGCTAGCAAAGGCACCAGAGGTTTCAGGGCAGAAAGTTTGATGGCCTGCCTCCTGTCACAGGCTCCACTAATGGCACGAGAACCTAAAAAACGCCATTTAACTGAGTGCCCAGGAGAAAGTCAATGTGGTCTGATGAGTCCCCACTAACTGTCTGTCGCAATACTGAAGGGGAATACGATACATATCTTCTCAAGTTCTGGAACATAGGGAGGCCAGGAAAGACGTCCTAAGACCCATATCCCATGCACTGTCCAAGTGCCCCAGATATTAATTCCTGGTGGCTCTTTTCTAGTTTTCTGCAATGTTCAGATGACCAAATTCCTTGTTCCTCACTGACTGACATCCTGGAGAGTAGACTACACAGCTTCAGAGTAGTTCTCTGCTCCGCCTGGTTGTTCCAAATTCTATTTAAAATGCTCTTCCAATGGTACCTTAGTCATTCTCTCTTTCAAATTTCCCCAGGAGCCCCTTCTCTCTGGCATATTTCCAGGAGGTGGGCCTTGGTTCAGTGACAGAACTCAGCACTATGTCTCTGCTTCTCCTAGAAAAGCTGAAACACCGTCTTGGCTGACATTTCTGCCCAAATCTTCTCTGAAGCAGGTCCCTTGGTAGGGGCTATCACACCTCATAGTCACAGTCACAAGATTAGTGTGTGTGGAGGGAGAGGAAGGCAGCGCAGGTAGAACGGATCCCTGAAAACACTGATTCAATAGTTCCTGGGGAAGAGGAGTAGGATTAGTGATATATACTACTGTTCAAAGATGTCAAGTCAACTTTTAGCTCCAAAATGGTTGTTGATGTCCCAGAAGCTCAATATGCTGGTAGGTGGCATTCAGGAAGCAGATAGATGCAAGGAGCAGTGCAGTTCTAAGTCACAAGGTGGATCCTAGGTTATGGTTGTCCACAAGAAACAGGATTTAGCTTCTTTTGAGAACTAGTCAGGATGGGGGAAATGAGAAGTAGGTCCAGAGTTTAAAAACTAGCAGTTATGTAGGATAGATAAGTCTAAAGATGTAATGTATAGCATGAGGTAGAAGTCGAACCTGGAGAATTAGTAGAGTTATCCAGATTAACAAAAGAGTCATGAATATTGTGTTTCAGGTTTGGAAAACAGCATGGATAAATAACCAGATTCATAGGGTGTGAGAACAGAAGTGAGTTCAGTATTGAGGAAAGATTACAGAAAGGTGAACAAAGGCCAAATACTTAAAGAATTTGTAATCCATTTCGTCCTTATCCTGTTTAGGTCAAATATAAGCTTCTGTGTGGTTTAAAACAAACATAACATGAGAGCATTTTAAACAATTATTATGTGATTCATTTACTCTCTTGAATAGCAAGTGTATGTAGTATAATAAGTAAAAACCAAAAATGGAGAGACCAGCTAGGAAGCTAGTATACACAAAAGGTGATAGAAAGCTAAATTAAGGAATTAGACATGGGAAGGGGAAAGAAGGGAGCAATTTAGTGGATGGACAGAAAGCATAATTGTTAGGATTCAGTGATTAATAGAAATTTGAAATGAGAATAAGGGAGCAGCTAAGAATCATTGGTTTAAAAATAAGATTGTTTTATCCATTAGGATAAAGACCACAGTTCGGAAGTGATGACCAGCAGATGGGTTTGGTTATGATAAAATTGTCGATAAGAGTTTCTAAAGACAGGTTGGCCTAGGAGACATGCAAAATTATGACCTATCTCTAATAACTATTTAACATGTTTTGGGAATGCATTTTTATGACAAATTTAAGATTATTAATTCAGTCTTCAACCCATTTCCCTATTTTCATAACTATATGCAGTTTATGTTGTACCAATGTGACTCATGATAAATAAGAATCCAATACTAAAAGCCCCTAAAAGCTTTTCAAAAATAGTTTCATTGAGGCTAATCTTCCTTATCCCTGGATGAAATTGCCTTTTGTTTCTCTGCTGATTCTCAGATATTAAAACAGTACTACCAGTCTCTAAGTTGCTGACACACGGAAGTGTCTAGTCTTATGCATTAATCAAAATTTAGAACTTGACTTTGGGTTAAATCTTTTCTTCCTCTTCCAGCTTGGGTCACCTACTGGATGGAAGATTTAAGTAACAACAAATGGTTGATTGTTCTGCTTTCTACTCTCTTATGGCACAACCCTAACTTATTCACTAGCTGTAGTTCTATTTTCCTACAGGACCTACGGCAAAGGTTGGCCGAAAAGTAGGGAGAGGTAGAGCAATTCTTACTCGACTGATGGCACTACAATTGTTTCCTTCAAGGTTCCTCATTATGCTACTCTCTTTCCAGTTCCAGTGACATCGGTGAGGCCTTGTATGACACACCTCTCAATATCTGAAAGATCCTCTTCTTTCTCTTGGGGGTCCAGTCCCTTCCAAGAAAAATTAGGCAGGACAAAAGATGACCAAACTCAGTATCTCCCTCTTTGCCTTATCTTATTCATGGTTATTTTACCCCATGTCAAAAATCTCCATGATACCAGGGTAATATCAAAACAACATGACTTTTGAACTCCCCTGCCTTCAAGCAGCTATTCAGTTCAGCCCTTCTTTAACCTTCTAGGTTTCCATAAGTTTCAGACCCCAAAGGTGCACTTTAGCTTTCTTAGAGATGCTAAGTCAGACACAAATATGCTTTCTCTTCAGTGGAGGTAAGAGATATCATAACTGCCCAAGTGATTACCTTGAAACATCTCTCAGGAGTTGGATGTTAGCTTATTTCATTTTACATAATGTCCTCCACTTCCATTCATGTTGCTGCAAATTATGGAATTTTATTCTTTTTATGGCTGAATAATATTCTTTTGTGTGTATATATCATGTTGTCTTTATCCATTTATCTATTGATGGACACTAAGATTGATTCCATATCTTGGCTATTGGTAATAGTGCTGCAATAAACAAATATTTCATGTTCTCACTCATATGTGGGACCTAATAAAATTGATCTCATGGAAGTAGTGAGTAAAATGATAGTTACCAGGGGATGGAAATTGTAGGGGGTTTAGTGGCTACAAAATACAGTTAGATGGAAAGAATAACTTGTCATATTCTACAGAACAGTAGGGCAACTATAGTTAACAAGAATTTATTATATGTCTCAAAATAGTGAAAAGAGAAGATTTGAAATGTTCCTAACAAAGAAATAGCAAATGTTTGAGATGATGGCTATCCCAATTACCCTGATTTAATCATTACATAAAATATATATGTATACACACATATATATGTGTATGTGTATGTATATATACACACACACATGCGCACTCATGCTATTCTGCTACATATATGTATAACAAATATATACATATATGCATGTGCTGCTTTGCTATATATAAATATGTACAATTTTTATGTATTTATAAAAGCATTTAATAAAAGAAAGTTGGACGTTAGAAGGTATCACTGCCTCACCATTTTCCTTCTACTGTGGGCATGTGATGCAGGACAAAAATATTCCAAAGAGATCTCTAGAACAGTGTTCTCTCTTTTCTCTAATTTCTCTACAAGAGATTCAAAAGGTAAAAAGAAATTTCCCTACTATTCCTTTGTAAATGTTTGTATGTAGGAGCTGTGCTTTTCACACAGTCACTTTGGTGTGTTATATTTAAGATAGGAATTGTCCCATTCTAACATTATTTTATACTGCTGTGTTTTATATTCACAAATTATTTATAGAAAAAGTAGAAAAGCATTCATACTACATGACTGGATTTGAAACTGTAGCTACCAAGCCCATTAAAACAGTATTAAGTTTTGTCTCTGAGGCTTGGAAGATAGCTATAAGGAAAAGATCTACACACACTATAAAAGATGTTTCTATACTATTATTGAAGTAGAGAAGAAATAATAAATTCTTAAATGAAGGAGTTACAGAAAATTTCATAACCTAGAACTACCAAAACCATTAAGAAGCTGGAGCAACAAAACCTGCTAAAACATGATTAATTTTCTGTCCTTGAGGTCAAGAAAATAGGTATATGAAAAAGAGCTATACCTGATATAAAAAAGTCAGGTACTATGTGTTATGGAAGTAGAGATGAAAAAATAGCAAACTTTTAAAATAAGGTAGTTAGAGAAAATTCCAGGGTACAAATATTAAATAATACTTGAATTGAATGTTAAAGAATATATAGCATTTCATTGATGCTTTTCATCCCCTCAGTTTTTGAAAATATACTCTCTTCCTGCTGATCCAAATCATCCATTTCCACTAGGAGCATACTTACTGAAATGATTCTAGATAAGTCAGTGGAAGAATATAGTTACAATTTAATTTTAAAATAAAACAACCATTGTGACTACTCATCTTCAACTATTCTTTTTAGAATGCTTTATTATGTAAAGCATTTTCGGTAGATGAAGAATAAAGATACCCTCATTTTCAGTCACTTAAAGTGAAATGCATCAAAACTTCATAATGTTTTCCCAATAATGTCACCCTAAATATATTTAATTGAGCATTTATCATTTCATAAAAACATATCTGGTACTGCCATAAAGGTTGTCATATTTCCTGATCTTTGAAAATGCTCATATTGAGTATCTGTGTCCTAAGTTACAGCCCAACTAAAATTTTTTTTGAAGATGCTAAACCATTGATTTTTTATTATTATTATAATTACAGATATGTGTTTATATATGTATAATATATATGAGAGAGACAGAGCACTAACATATACTATATACTGTGGACTTATTATAGGTCAAGGGATTTACATACATGATTTAATTCAATCTTCACATAATCCTTTGGAGCTGGTTATTATGATCATTCCCATTATACAGATTAAAAGATGAATGACCAGAAGCATTAACTCATTTCCCAAGGTCATATCAAAGAGGTAAATACTCAGGTTCCAGCTCAGCCAGGCTAAATACAATGTCATTTGTCTATCACTACAAGTTACAATTTCTCCAAGCTTTTAACTCCGGCACAGGTATCCCACTCCAATATACAGAAGAGTCTACAATTGTTATGTAATTTTTATCCTATATACTCAACTCCATCCTATTGTTACTTAATATGGATTTACACTGGAGAAAATGTACGGCTTTTTAGCAGAAAAAAATATATATGCCTTTATAAAAATCCTCACAGACTCCTTTGGAGAAAAGCCAAATTTTACCTATGCATAGTGAAACTAGATAACTTCTTATCTATTGTATTTAGTCCATAATGGTTCTTCTTGTGAACCTCCTGTTAAGAAAATATAATTTCATTTATAAAAAGAGCAACTGTTCAATATTAGTTAAAAAACACTGATTTCGCCATCAGGAACTTAGCACAAGTGCAAAATGGTGCTGAATGAATGAGTGGATGGATTAATAAATAAATGAATGAATAAATACTTTAGCTAATATGTGTCTGATTTTCAGTTATATTTTATGCAACCATATACATATACACACACCTTCCATATCTACATACTTGTGTGACTGGCTATATAGCTGCCGTTTCTTTTCTTCTATCTTATTTGTTATACATTTAATTCTTCATGAGTATGCTTATTTTGTCAAGATAGGTGCTTTTCTGTATTTTTATAGCTTGTTCCCATATATCTCTGTGGTTAAGGAAAGATGATGATAACTAATAGGTAACATAGATAACTAATCTCTCTCTCTTTTTCTTCTCATATATGTAACACTGCTCATAACCTCAGTCTTTTCCTATTTTGTATCTCCTTGAAGTAAGTAGTAAG